>NC_088100.1:124208584-124508584 GCF_036370855.1 Dromaius novaehollandiae
TCTCGTGAAGGTTGTTGCCCTTTCCTCTTGTTGCTCTGGCAGTAACCAGGCGCTTACTGCTCCTCCGCACCCCTTCAGGGCTGCGTGTGCCTTGCCTGGTGCTCCTCACCAATCTGCCGGATGTGGAAGTTCTGGGATTTTGCCTTTCCGGCCTTCATTCCTCAGGGACACGTCCATCAGCAGAGCAGAGGTAGCTGCAAGCTGGAGGAGGAGAAGAGGAGAAGGGGTGACCACATCCCTATAAAGATCTGGGGGGCTTTAGGCCTTGTGCAGGCCCCAGAAGACCATGATTTCCCCCAGCACTGGTGGGATATGGGCTTTTCCTGCCGCACCAGCCGGTTTTTCAAAGTGCGGGGAGCTCTGTGGTGGTGAGCAGGGCTGCGCAGGGCAGGAGGAGACGTGTGGGCTCTCAGCGAGCGGGGCCCGGCAGGACCTCCGAGGCTGTGCACCGCAGTTACGTTGCCACGTCTCTTCCCCTGGGATCAGCAGGTTTTGTGCTTCCTTGCACCTGCCGCTCTGCACAGCGAGGGAGGACACACAAGGTCCCTCCATCCTGCTACCACCCAGGAGGACAACGCGCCTGTATGTGGCCTATTTGCTACAGTCACCTCTTGGGGCCGTTTTCTTGAAGGTCATTCTTGCCCCATGGAGCTTGCAGTGCACCACAGGGCCTCTGTGTGGGTTAGATTTTGTTGACGTCCCAGTTGCTGGAACTCATCTGTCCTTAATATCAGCTTCTGGAAACAGAAGCTTAAAATCAGACAGGCTGGGCAAGGAATAGCAGTCTATCTCCCTTGAACTATGAGAGCACACCTGGCAGAAAAGGAGATGCTTTTGTACTTCAGTATTTCCTGCAGATTTGAATAAGGGAGACAGTTAACATGCATGGCTCTCCTTGTAGAGCATTAAGAAAGTAGCTACTCCCAGGACGGTTGTTTTTTGGAGTGTCTATAGGTAGTTTTTTATGCATATTATATATGTGTTATACATAGATATTTTTTGCATGAAATGAACACAATGATAAATAACATTAAAACTACATTTGACCAAACAACTATGCTTACACAGTTAATGGGAGGAGCGGCAAGTGTTTTAGAAGCAGCACTCCGAGAAGTTCATTTTATGTCAGAGCAGCTTTTCTAGAACCAGTTTTAAAGTTAATTATCAAAGGCAGGCATCTCCTATCCAGTGTCTATGGACCCCTGCTGGGTTTGTTGTTTAGCTTTCCTTGGGAAAGAGTCGCTCAACAGATCATCATCTTCATGGTGTCACAGTCCAGGGAGTCGAACACGTCCGAGCTAATCAGCTTAGAACATCACTACCATCTTAATGTGGGATTTGGGACCTTCTAGATGCAGGGTGAGAAGCTGAACTAGTCTGCAAGCACATCACTTTATTCCTTTTGCTTTAAGCAAGAATAATTTGCCTTTTTTCTCTCATCTTTCTTCCTTGTTGTTTTGCCCCTGAAAACTGTGCGGCAAAAGCAACCTCCAGGGTGGACACTAAATCTTCTGATGCAGGCAGAGCAGTGATAACATCTGAACTGAGGGTGCTTTTCCAGGGCATGCTTGACAGATGTAGCAGGGCCTTTTAGGATTTAGTACTGGAGCATATCTATTACCCGCGCTGCAGCACAGCTTGGCAGGAGCTGTGTGGTAATCTCCCATGAATTCTGCCTGACTTATCAGAGCATCTGAACAGGTTCCTGCAGGATGCAGAGTCACTGCACCAAGTTGGGAAGAGACAGACCGTACGCTTCCAACTCCTTTAACTCCTTACAGCCCAAAGCCTTTCCACGCCGAGGGGGCAAATTTCCCTTTTCTGGGGTACTGATGCATTTCCTTCCCTTCTACTCGTACTCCCCCTTCCTCGTTCCCTGCTTCCCTCAGCGTATGATTTCAAGGAACAGAATCTCATTTCTACATATCTGAGCGGGTAAGAGTAATTGCTTTAATGGCATGGCAGCCTGCCTATTTCTTTGGCAGAATGTAGTAAATATGATACATGTGGTGGAATTTTAGCTTTTGCTGGTTGCAAGTCCAGGACTCCGTTACACATAGGAGTGCGTGCTGAACAGCTTTATTCCCTGCGTTCGCTGTATGTATTTTATCTTGGTCTTATGAGCAGAGTATTTAATGTTCTATCTTCATCTGTGATAACAATTACCTTGGCATTTTGTATTTTTTATGCACACGCACACACACGCATGCGCGCGCACACACACACACACATATATATATTAAAATACACCCTGCTAAGATTGATCACAAACACAAAATTGTTTAGATCACAGATTAAAGTTTAATTTTGGAGTTTTGCTTTAGGGTTAGAATTAGCTTCAGAGTGTGAGTTGCATAGGAGGCGCTGTAATTTGTTTTAAGGATAAGGCCTTCAGGCTGCTGTGCATAAAATGAGCATGATTCCTTATTCCCACGGTTGATTTTTGAATGGAAGTGCAATTAGAATTTTTTCACCCAGAAGCGCATACAGTACAGAGCAAAGATAATACCTTGAATGCATATCAGCTTGGGGAACTTCTCCTGGAATTTTATTTATTGTTCACCTAGCACTAATTCAAAAAAGATCCATGCAAACCCTAACAATACACTTGCTCTTTAATTTGGAGTCTAGTGTGTTTGTAGAGACTCTTGCAGGGGCTTTATTATTACTGAGTGAGATTTCAATGGTGAATTTTAATGTCACACACAGAAATGTGCAACCAGTTATTTCTGACAAAATGGAAACTATTACAAACAAAACACTGATGTAGCAATGGCCTCTGCTAATCCTCAATTGCTGCAGATATTTTCCTGTCACACCAGGAAGCTATACTACTGACTGGTATTGAACAGCCACCATCTGCATATGAGAGGTATGTAGATGATATTTTTCCTGATTATCGATGCTGATCACATTCATCTTCCACTGGAAGAACTGAACAATCAATACTCACAGAATATTCATTTAACCTGTGAAACAGAGGTGAATTCCTGCATCCAATTTTTAGATGTCATGGTCACTAAAGAGCCAGATTCTGCCATTTCCACTGCGTGATATCAAAAAGATATTGCCTCAGGTGGACACATGTCAGCCGCTCACCATGGAAAGAAGAGAGGAGGTAGGAATCTGTATCATAGAGTTTGGAAAGTCTGCTATCTTAAAAGATTGCCTTTTTCTTATAGGAATTTCTCAGAAATTTGTGTGTGGGGGGTGCCTGTGCGTATGAGTATATGAGTGAGTCTAATAATGTCTTGGATAGGCTGAATTTTGGGCTATCTGTGCCGCAGGCCTGCCCGCGTGGGAATCCGGTGTGCATGCGCAAAAACCTCAACACCGCACTTCAGAATTGCTGGAGTGCGTTAGGATTTTCAGCAACCAAGAAACACCGAGGGAAAGCACGATCCAGGCACATTGCTACCACCGCTGTCTTAGGACAAGAAAGCTCCTGCTCATGAAGCCGCCTCTGCCGGGGGGTCCCCAGGCGCTTTGCAGAGACCAGCCCGCTGCCTCGAGGACTTTCCCACGCCGCTGTACGGGCAGTGCCAGGGTGCTCGCGGGCGCCCGTGGGGAGGGGGCAGGCCAAAACGGGCAGCTGGCGAGTGCCTGGGGGCACCTCGCCGGGGCGGCTGAAGGCAAGGGGGGTCTGCTGGAGGCTGGCGTCCTTGCCCCAAACCCTCTGGGGATGCTGGAGCTGTGCAGGGCTTCCAGGACAGCCCAGATCTGTAGCCATTTCTTCCCTTCACTGAAGGGTGTTTTTTCTCCCTTCTTGAACCATTGGAGAACTTTCTGACGTTTATTTTGATGGGAAAAAAAAATCTATTCGCTTATTACAAGCACCAGGAAGCATAAATCCAGACCGGCTCGCAGACACCTTACACACAAATTGTATTCAGGTAAATGGTCCCTAAAAATGCCTTGATAGTACAATGTACATCATAGTTGCTAGAAAGGAAATGTAAAGCTCCCCATTACAAAGGATAATACAAAGAAAGAAATGTATTTTCATTATACTCCCACAGTTTCAAAGTATCTCAAGATTTGATTCAGGTCCTAAAGATATTATGAGGCAATATCTTTGTTACCTTTGAGTCAACTACCATGTCTTGACACTTGATCAGTCTGTAAAAGCTCCTGGAAGAAACAGAAATAAACAATTTTATTCCTCAAACAGGAACTCATGCAGCAGCATGAGCAAGAATGTTTTTTCTCCTCTAAATATGACTGCAGGTCCTGTAACACATTTAATCAGAATAGCAGGGTCAAATAAAACATTTTTGTACAATTTCTTTTAGAAATATGACCCAGATTAAAAAAGAAAAGAAAATCCCCAATAACCACACTTTTTGAGAATTCCAGGAAACCTCGTGCTTTGAGGCTGCCTTATCCATGCCAATTAGAAGCGAGAGAAATGTTTAAGCTGAGTTTCTGAACATGTCTTTACCTTTACACAGCTGCATTTGCTTATGTAAACTCAGGTGTGCATGGGCTGCTGTCGCTTTTCCTGCCAGTTTCTACATTATCCTTCCACTTCTATTTGCACTAGGAAGGCTCCCTTTCCAGGATGAGTTTTACTGGTCACCATACCTGTGTGTGTTTGTTTGGATTGGTCCTAACTGGAGATTGATAAGTAATAGTTTTAAATCCCAGCGAAAGTTAGTGAAATTGCTGAAAAAAAAATGCAGAGAGCTATGAAATGCTGCTACTCCCCATTTCAATAACAAATGGAGAGACTTTCCTTGCTGTCTTTGCCAAATCCTGACTGCTCAGATCCAAAGAGGAAATGTTGTTTCTTGCTGTGTTTGGGGCAGTTGTTGCTGTGGTCTTTTTTTTATGGCAAGTGGGTCTCCTTCATCTCATGTCCTCCTCAAGCCCACATTGTGCCTGGCTTCTTCCTCTGGCCTAACACCACCAGTGGAGGATAATACCTGTGTGCAGGACAAAATCAATCTACTTTAGATAGAAAGAAGGGAAAAAAAAAAAAGCTGGAGGAATGATCAAACGACTAGCTGATCTTTAGGCGCCTGTTAACACAGCATCGCTTTGGAGTAGACTGTGGGCACGCGAAGGAGTTGAAGAAACACAAATGAGCTGGCGGGCACAGTGAAAGCCAAAAATATGTTAAAAGAATGTTAAATAACTGCCTTGGACTATGGAAAGTGAGTTTTAAAAAGCTAGAGAGAACAGTGTACTTGTATAGTAGTACAGGAAGAACTAGGGTTTCTGCTATGATGTACAACATTGTAAGACCCTCTAGGTAAAGGCCCACATATTCCCATCAAGGGGAGCAAAACTTCTGTTCCAAAACCACAGGGGACCTGGTGAATTAAAGGAATAGCTTAATTAATGCTGCCAGTAGAGGGAACTGATGTACATGTGAGTAGATGTGATAGCATTTCTCCAGAAAAAAATGTTTAAAAATATGAATTCAAGTAAATTTTCTGCACTTCAATAGGGGGTCAAAGATGTTGTTTACAGCTCACGCTAGTCAATGATTGGGAAAGACGAGGGACCTGGTTCAGTTGCCTTTTTCACCAGCATTAGTTCCAGCTTCTTTCATGTACTTTACTCATGGAGTAAAGTACAAAGGTGGCAAGATTTGGCAGTATGTGAACAGGTATCCAAGGGTTTTTTAAACATGAGATTTTGGATTACTACTTGGAGACTCCTGGGTGCAGCTTGAAATGGGCTATTTGAGTCAAAGTAGCAGTTTTTTCTTCAGTTCTTTGGCTGCAGATTTACATAGCGTTGATCTTAAAAACAGAATAGGAGGCTATCGAGGTGAGCTGCTAATGAACCAGCTGAGCTTGCAGCCCTCTAATGCTGTTTCTATTTTCTCCCAATACAAACAGCGGTGCAAAAAAGGAAGGGGTAGTGGTGGGTGGTCAGAAAAATTGTATCAGACAACAGCAAGAATAAAATACATATCCTTTGAAGGAAAATAAAGAAATAGGGAAAAAGCAGATAGTAAATAACCCCATGAAAACAAAAATCGCTGAGCAGGGCTGAATATCGTTTTTGAAATGTTCTAGTCAAAGTTGTTATTGCTGAAGTTATTGTCTTTGGAACCAGCTGCTGATCTAGAGAAGGTGGCAAATCTGTATAAATGAGCAAAAATGGACTGCAGGAAAAGTGGTGTATTCAACTACTTTTAGGGACACCTGCTCTGACAGAGGCTTGCTGACAGGGAGGAAGCCTCACTTCAGTTCTAGTCATGGATAACCCCTTTGAAATACGTTTATGTTTTGGTATCTGACGCATTCATTTGAGCATACAAGGGAGGGAAAGTGGAAGATGGGTGGAGACAATCCTTTTTTCTGCAACAGCATCCATACTTATTTTGTGGTGGATGGTCATTTCTAGTTTTGCTGTTTGAATGCTCTGGTAGTTCTCCTCAGAGACACCTGAAACCAGGAGTGAGGACAGATGAACTGCTGAAGACAAAACTGAGACCATTTTCTCCTGCTTCTTAATTTTAAAATGCAGTTTTAAAATGATAGATGTTTCTTCAGGTTCTGAAATAGTGGGATAAAGTGTGGTGGTGTGTTTTGTTTTGTTTTTCATTCCCTTACCAATTCAGGTTTCCGGATAGGATTAGGACTGAATGTGCCAAAAATACCAGGATAGAAGCTGTTCTCATGGGTGTTTCCATCTGGAATCTAATGTAGAAATGCCAGAAATCCTGTAGGAAAACCTGTTCTCATGTGGTTTCCTGCCCGGTTCAACGTTTTTGATATGTTGGGAGAGTTTGGATTAGCAGCAGATAAGCAGAGAAACTGGATCTCAATGCCAAACTTTTTTGAAGTTTTTCCATACCCGCTGGAAGCATTATGAGGCCCATAGGCATAAGGTATATTGTCTCTCCCCTGCTGGGTAGGTTTTAAAGCTGGCTGAATAGCAATAAACAAATGCATGAATATATTCATGAATGAATAGGACTTTGCTCTTCAGTTCCTTGCAAGGCTATTTTAACCAGTTCTGTTATTGAGATAACCTTCAGTTATTTGTGCAAATATTTGTATGTCAAAAAAGTTTTATGAATCTTAGTAAGAATGTGCATCTGGAAAGTTATTTTCAAGTGTTTACTTTTCATCATTTCCTATTTATTATTCCCCATTTAAATTTCTTGGTGTGTGTGGGTCTGATTAGCTTGCAGAAACAAATGTCAAGTGTCTTAGGTTAGGACTCGGCACCCTTTCCAAAGAGATACAGCAGATTATATTTCCCTTTCCCAATTTCTTGTCCAAGTGTACCAGCAGGTAGTATTTGGAGATGCTGATTCTCTCAGAGGCAGGAGGATCTTGGACAGCCAGATGGTCGTACCTTGCCTCTATGCGACGTGGGGCTCCTGGCTCCTGCCAAGGATGAAAGCCGGTGGGAACAGGGAGCAATTCCTCTGGCTTTCACACAGCCCCTGTTTTTTTGGCTGTTATTTCCGATTCTTTTCCAGTCTTCTTCTGGGTGCTACTGCTGTGGGTCATTCAAAATCCACTTGTTTGTCCTCCTTGACACTGTTGCCATACCTGGCTGGTCCTAACCTCCCGTGAGCAGGTACACAGCACAGGTGATAACTTCACAGCCTGATGGGCAGGAAATTATTCATCTCACTTATTTGGAGAGCTTTTGGTTTGGTCTATGGGTGTTTTGCACCCAGGAAAAGGCCTGGTTTTAGGACAAGTATTGTTTTCTGCAAACATGCTAACCACCTCTCCCTCTTGTCTTCTTTCGGAGTTCCTGCTCTGCTCCTTGGTGCTGGTGCCTTGCCACCACTATGCTCCAGGAAATGAGGAAATACAAGTAGTAAAGTGAAGCTGCTTTTTGAAGTAGCACCTTCCAGGGATGGTATATACGGGAACGGAAACACTTGTGTGAAACTCTGCTGTAACTCTGTACGTTTGGGAGATATTCTGGTGAACCAGGTGCCAGGACTTTGCTTCCCTCCACCAGGGGATTATAACTTTAACAAATGAAAATCTCCTCTTTTTCTAGTAATTCAATTCACTAGTACTTGAAATACCTGAAAGTGTTTTTAGGTGCCAGACAAACTTCTTAATCTTTTTGTCTCAAACTATTCATCGAAAAGACCTCCTGCAACACTCGCTCCTATTCCTCTGCCAGAAGCCCAACGCCTCGACACGGCAGAGCCAGGCGATGGCCCTCGCTGGTCTTGGCTCACCAGCGGGCCCGTGTCGCCAGCATTTGCGGCTGCTCATGGCTCCGAGCTCGTGTCGAGGCATGCATCGAGGTGCTCCTGACCCACCTGGTTGGGAACAGGGCCTGGAAACGTCTGTGCTGGAAGCCCCGTGGGACGTGACCTGACAAGCTCCGTGCCCTGCCTGCACCGGCTCTCGGCTACAGTTGCGCTGTCATTCGGTCTGTGGTCATCCTCCCTTCTGCTCCATGTGGGATTGAAAAATCCAATTTTTTTGTTGCTGCCGTTCTCACAAAAAACGATCAATTCAGCTTTTATAATGCCATCTGGGTGAGAGCGACGACTTCTACATAATAACAGGGGGAGGTGTGTCTTCATTTTCTGTAGCAGCCCAGTGAGGATATGGCTGAGACCAGGTGTGTGAGATCTCTGGTAGCAAAGGAAGAGAGGGATTGTTTTTTTTATTTTATCTTGTGAATCAGGTTTAGCCTCTTTTGTTGCCAGACCGTGGAATCCCATGGATTCTCTGCTTCTGGCACCTTCGGAAATTGCATTTCTCCTGAGCAGAACCCTACTGCATTCAGTCCCTTGTGCAGAGCTCCTTTTATCAGGACAGTCATAAGCGAATACATGCTGGGGGGCTTTCTTCTGTTTAATGCATGTCCATGCAGTAGCTAAATATAAAAGTGGAAATCTTCCCCTCCCTTTGCGCGCGTGGTGTGAAGGCACGCAAGCACTCACGCGCATGCACATCGCAGAGCATAGGTATTATATTTGCATAAGCCAATTTCTCACTTACCTGTGAGCAAGCTGCTTGTTTCTGCAGCTTCCTCTCTTCGAGTTGGGTCTGGACTGCTGTCTTCCCCCGCCGTGGACATGCATTTAACTCGCTGTATCAGCTGTCGGTAGCGATCTGTGCCGCTGTAACATCTGTATTAAGTTTGCAGAGCTAGTCAAAATGTTTACCAGAACTATTTAATAGGGAGATCAATAGCAAGTGCCTCTCTGTTTTAACAAAACAAAATTGGTTTCAGAGCAAAACCTTTTTAGAACAAGCCCCCCCCCCCCCCCAGCATTAATCCAGCTCAGTGTAACAATACTGAGAAAAAGGGCATCCTTAGTACTTGCTCAGATTTATTTTCATTATGTAGTTATTAGGGTAAGGGAGTATTAGATGGCTGTTGTCACCGCAAGACCCTCTCCCTATAAAGCAAGCGTGTTCAGTGGTTCATTTGTTGGTATACCGGGCCTGATTTATGGCTGTCAGCTTCTGCGTGACAGTGTCCTGACAAGTTCTGCAGCGAGCGGTATAAACTTGTTCAAGCTTGAAGTGACACTTCTGTGCTGCAGTTTTCCCTTCCCCGGGGAGGAAGCTGTTCTAGATCGTCCCCGTCTCAGTGTCACGAAGAATTCACACTTACGTGCGTTTCTTTTCTGGGGGTTCGGACTCGCTACCAAAAGCCAATATATTAAATCGCTTCCCTAAAATTGCATATCGTCTCCTCACCGAGGGGCTGAATGCAGGAGGTTTCAGACCACTCGCTGGCCCACGTAATGTCTAATTTGGAAACTGGTAGCGTCTCCAGTTGGTAGCTGACAAATTCTGTCAGTTTGAGTCTGGCACAAAACATCAATGGAACATGGGGGAAAGGGGAAAATGGATAATTTTCCATTTTCTGGAAGATAGCTGCAAAAGGCTGTTTCATTACATATACATGGGATAGATATGGCTGTTTCTTTTTAGCTGAATTCAGAAATTCTGGATTACTGTAATTATGAGTAGCAAAAACCAATAGTTTTACAGAATTACAATTCTGTAATTCCTGATCTTGCTAAAATATATGCACATGCTTAAATTTTAGCACCAAGGTACTTCCTCCCCATGTGCTTAAACATGCCCCTTAATAATTAGAGGACTGGATTTATAACCTAACTTTCCAGACAGCTGGTGGGTTTTTTCAGTCATCTTCACCTTCTAAAATGTTGTGATGTAGCAAATTAGCCATTTCTCACCATTTATTCTGAAGAACAGAAATAAGTGAAATCTGTCTCTGAAAATTAATGCTGCAGGCATGCGAAATGAATGGTAGTCTATGTGGCAGCAACCAAATAAATATGTTTTGCAGCTTTAAGTGAGAAGAAGGTGGTAAGTAAAATAGAGAGGGAGGAGCTAAACAGCATGGCAAATCTTATTTGTGAAACATGGGGAAGACTCCAGAAAAAGTTAGACCAAAGGATATAGGGATGGAAAAATAGCAAGCAAGAGAAATAAGCACAGGGCACTCTAGTCCCGAAATCTTACCTGATCTCCAGCATAAAGTTTGCATTGAGGACTGTTTCCTCTGTCTTTAGATCTGATTCCAAATGTGACAGCATGTTAAAACAGAATTATCCAAGTTGGAAACACAGCAGCTAAGACCTATAAAGATGTGACATCTACTCTATAAAAAGAGACATCATAAGAAAGGTGTAGCCTTTTAAAAATGGTGAGATTAAATCAGATGCAATTAGTGAGAACGTTGTCCTCAGGCTCGTAATCCCGGGCCTGGGTGCTCTGAATTGCGACACGGATGCTCTGAACTCCGGGGATGGAGGAACTGGGAAGCCCCTGCTGCTGCTGGCTGTCTCCAGTGACCGCCCCACCGGCCCGGTCTGGGGCTCCGGCATATGAGGCACAGCACCCTGGAGCCAGGATTTCAATGCAAGAGTTGGGAAAAATGAGTCATAGACCGGAGGAAGAGACGGGGACATTTTGATAGTCTTTTCTGGCTTCCAACCCCCTCCCCCCCACTACCCAGAAGCCATGAAGGATCTGAGTGGATTTATCCCATTTCAAGTGCCTCATCTCTTTTAGAAATACAAACCAGTCATGGTTTTGGGATTTCCCATGCTGGATAATGCATGACAGCCCCTTTGGCAAATAGTTGCAATAATGAATTACCTTCTCTGTTAAATTTGCACTTTCTCTGGCTTCAACTTCCAGCATTGGATCTTCTGACAACTTTGTCTCCTAGATGGAAGTGCTCGGCTGTATTTACACTTTTGTGGCCAGTGTCACTGTAAACTGTGATCAAGACCCTCCTTGAGCTTTCCTTTGATAAATTAAACGGACAAAGCTCTGTGAATTGTTCATGCTAAGGCACGTTTTCTAATGCTTTCACCATTCTTGTGCCAATTCTCTGAATCCTTTACCAGTTCCCAGTTTCCTGCTTAACTTGCCACTAGGACCAAATGCATATCCCAACAGCCTGTTTTCCAGAGGCTCAGGTGGGACAACCTCCCTCTTCCTCCTTGAAACTCTTATTTGTTCATCTGAGGTTGGCACTAGGCTTTGTGGCTACCCTGTTCACCAAGAGTTTATGATCATCTGGTAATAACCATCATTTTAGTGTTTCCCAGGGTAGAGGTGGTCTTCTTATGGTGTGGCTTGTGCTCTTCATTCCCGGGTGCACGACCGTGCTTAGCTGAAATGCATCTTGTTTGTTTTACAGTTTGCCGAGCAGTTCACAATAAGCTTTGTGTGCTCTTTGATGTAGCCCTCCTGCAGTCTCCCTGTCACCTGCAGACTTTATTAGTAATGATTTTATTCTTTTTTTTTAATCAATGATTTAAAACGTTAAATAGCACGGGACTAAGAACTGATGCTGCTGGCCCAGTTAAAACTATTCCTACTCAATTTTGGGACTGCCGTTCACAATTACATTTTTAAACCTAAGGCACCAGTTTTAATCTATTTTAATTTGCATCTTGCTTATTTTGTATCATTCTACCTACCTAGTCAAAACAGTATGTACAACCTGATCACACACCTTGCAAAGATGTAAGTGCAGTATACCAGCATTATAATCCTTATCAACCTGATCTGCAACATCAGTAAAAAAAACTTTGATGAAATCTATTTCCTGTGAACCCACATTGCTGGAAGCAATTTGTGTTTGCTCCTTTTATATTATAATACATAATTCCTGAATTAACTGTTCCATTATCTTACTCAAGATCAGACTGATAGTCTTCTCAGTACCTGGAGGACCTCATCTGCTTGCTTTAAGTTTTGGAGAAATGTTTCTTTCCTTTAGTCCTCTGCAACTTCCCCAGTAGTCTAAGTCTCATCAAGTACCAGTTGGGGGGGGGGGGGGGTTCCCAGCAAATTCTTTTAAAACTTGTGATACACATTTACCAGCTAGCTGACTTGAAAATGTCTATCTTTTTTAGCTGCTGTTTAAAACCCCTTTGAGTCATTGCTGAAGGTGATTCATTACTTTTAGACAATAGGTATATACGTATTCCCAAATATGGAAGAAAAGGTATTCATTGAAGTCTTATATGTTTTCCTTACCATTATTAAATCTGAACTGTTTTCATCCAGTAACAGATGACAACATTTTTGTTCTCAGTATGCTTTTAAAAATCCCAGATATCCTTTCCTCATTGATTTCTCTTTTTTTCCTTTTTGTGTCCCTTTGTCAGTTTTACACAGTTATTAGCTTTTGGTTTATAACTGTTATTGTCAGTTTTCCTTTATATCATTTGTTCTTTGTGTTAAGATAAATGTGTTTTCCTTCTATGTCTATTTTTACCCTAAAAATAATTGTAAAATAATGTCAGTTTACTTTTTGGTTGTGGAACTGTGGCCTTTGAAATCTGGGAATGTATTCTTGAGGATTTCCTCAATACCATGAAAAGGTTTCTCCTTCCATTTATCTGTAGTTGATATTGCTCATAATTATTTCAGCATTGTGAAAATGAATGCTTTAAACAGCAGTTATATTTGTGAATGTACGTACTGAAACTCACAGAAGCACACACGTTACTTTGGGCTTGATTCTAGATGTTGACAACAAATATAATCAAGTCATGATCACTGGCATCTGAGTAACCATTAATTTTTACATCTGGGAGCAGTTCCTCTTTATCTGTCAATAGGCAGTCTACCCCAAGCTGGGCTGAGTTAGGAAATTGGCTGCTTGTAATTTTTGAAATTCTGAGGACTTTTTAGTACTGGTAGCCTGAGAACACCAGCATATGCCATTCAGATTGAAGTCCCATATGTTAACACAGCTTTTTTTTACCAACACATGATAAATAAGTCTTTAAAGAAGCTGGTCATCCTTTTTTTTTACGGCATTTTTGGTGGTGTGTTGCAGGCACCAAATAGCTCACTGGCTTCTATTTTATTTGTAAGAACATCGATCTACCAGTGGTTGAAATCTTTTACTTCTGACTTGTGCTGACCCACAGAGGTCATGCAATTTTGACAAAGTGTACCACTCACTCTCTTTTTTGTCCACTTGAGCCCTCTGAGTTGGATTGTAACCATTCATTTTTACATTCTGGTCATGTGAGTTTTCCCAGTAATATCAACCAAGTCAAATTTATGCTCATAAATCAGCAATTCTAATTCATCTCGTTTATTATCTGACTTCCAGCAGAAGTGTTTAGGCAATTAAATCATTTCATCCTTTTGTGTATGTGGATGCTTTTGTAATTTTGTTCTCAACAACATGATCTTGAACTACAACCAAAACCCTCACACCATTTACCTAGTCAGTGATTACATATGCAGAATTTTCTGACTTTTTCTGTTCATAGGACAGGAAGCGTCCCATAAGGTCATTTGGCTATTCTTCTCTTTAAACTCTCTCCCAAGTCCCCTCAAGTATACCGCATTTTGTGATGTACCTTTTAAAGCCGTGTTGTGAGACCTGCTGCCACCAGGGCTTCCTATGCTGCAGACTTGAAGGACTTCGTGTTGCACCTGTGGCTATTTGCCTGTTTCTTTCCATTTTATTTTGTCTTCATTGGAAATTTCTTTGTAAGCATGCTTGATTTCCATAGCTAGTGGGCTGTGACACAGGAATACTATACACTCTTTTCTGCTCTGTTTGACTGGCTACCTCTGCAGAGAGATTTTCCACGACTTCCCTGATGAGGACGCAGAGACTGTGGAATTTCTCTGGACCTCTCCTCTTGGATGGCTGCAGCCTGACCGTCTGCTGGGGATCGCTGTCTGTCCATATGCTCTTCTCTTGGCCCTTCGCATAAGCTTCCAAATCAGCTGTCATGAACTGCTAAGTATCTTTCCTATTTTCTGCCCTCTCTAGTTCTGGCGTGACCATTTTCTTTCTTTCTCAATGGGAGGAGCTATGCTTTCTGATGAAGATTGTTCAAAAACACTGTAGTTTTTCCCATGCTTCATTGCACCTGTGATTGTACTTCCAAACCACAGTTTTGTTTCTTTTAGCTTCGTTACCACTTGCACAGTATTCTGAAGAAATCTCTTCAGAAGAAAAGAAAATAGAGCACACCCATTGCAGCTCTCAGCCACACTTGTGCTGCCAGCCAGCACAGTATTGATGTCCTGTGAAAAAGGAAGTTTTTCAGATGCCTTCTTCAAACTTCCTCTGAAATTCTTCTCTTTGCTGTTTCTCTTGGCCTGCTCTGGAGTGTGCCTGGCAACCAACTAATACATTAAGGCGAGCTGCTTAGTGCCAGCCTGTGACTGACAAGGATGGGTAAATCGCTTCAGACTCTGGCTCTGATCAAAAAGATCCAAGGATTTGAGCCATGAGCCCTTCACGTGAGAAATGAAAAAATGGGCATTTCCTACCTGGTCTGTGTGAGGGTCCTGAAACCTTGTCACGTGGCCAAACCAGAGACAAAGATAATCATGCAGGATCAAGCATGCGACTCTCCAAGATTTTTCATCCAGAAGCGCTGGAGCCTGCCCTGTATCCTCTGAAATACAGCTCCTCAGGCGGCAGGAGACATGGAGCTTGTAATGTCAGGCTGAAGCGGCCCTTACAAAGTTGTTCACTGAATGGATATTGACAAAAATGATTTGGAATCTGTCCCTGTGAAATATCATTCTCCCACAGTTAGCCCAGCAAGATGACTTCCCAAGAGCTCTTTTCAAGTGGTAAATAGAGCTGTCGTCAGCTACAACAGCATAAAGAGAGATGAGACTAGTGACAGATATATTTCAAAGGGCCAAGTTAGCTCTAATTGTGTTTTGTTTAATGTGATCATTAAAGCAGCTAACTCTCTGCTAAGCGGCTGTTTGTGTGAATGCCACTGGTCAGAAATGACCCTGGTGTTGTCTGAGGGACTATAGCAGCCCCTTTACACCAGAGATAGGCTCAGCCTTGCATCTTTCTAAAGCTGAACTCTCCCTTTTCTAACGGGCTTGTTATAAGCCCTGAAATGGTATGAATCAGACAAGCCTTAGTGATGCTCTTCTCCTAACCTGGCTTCAAGGTGTTTACAGGCTTTTTGGGCTGAGGTGGCCTGACAGGCGCATGGGAGCTGCAGAGTTTGGGGTTTACATGCTGGCATGGCACGCAGTCTCCTTTAAATGCTAGCATAATAATAAGGACATATTATAAAAGAGATAAAAAGAGAGGTGCCTGGTGTCATCCTGTTCCCTAAGACGATTCCTTTCTGTGTTTCTTGCCTTTCCAGCAAGCACTTGCCAGGGTGACACGAAAACAGCTGACCTTCATCTGGGTCCTCAGGTGCACCCACCGGCCTCCCGAGTGTAGCTGGCCCTGGGGAAGCATGGCCAGTCACCAGGCGTCCTACCTTTCAACTACTTCTCTTTCTTCTATGTGTTCACTTTTTCCTCTGCTTTTTTTTTCTCTTTTCATCCACCACCTTTTTTTGGTCCCTACCTATCTATTTTTTTATGCTTGTCTGCCTTGGTGATGCCTGCAGGCAAAGCCTCCAGGGTTAAACTCAGCAGAAACAGGTGTGACCAATAATCCCTTTGCTAAGGGAGCCTGCTACGGTGTGGGGGGGAAGCACACCATGAGTGAAGGAGTCCTGTGGCTGTGGTTTCACTTGGAGTGCTGCCTATGGATGCTGTGAAGCCAGGTACACACCTCTCTTCCTTTTGCAGTCAGGTTGTTTTCTCTTTCAAAATGTTGCTTGCATTTGGGCACGTGTTGCTGTGGCTGAGAGCAGTATTTCAGTATAAAAATATCCAGCCCTTTGAAATGCCAGACAGGATCGCATTTCTTTCAAACCATACTTAAGTGAACTTGTGAAAATCTGAAATACTTGGGCAAATTGGATTTAAGTGAAGCAAGGAAAAATATAATTGTTTGGGGTGTATTAATGTGAAGGTTCAGTGTAGTTATTCTTGGGCTAAATGGAGTTTGGAGAATGGGGTCTAGCTCGTACTCAGAGGTCCCCCTTTCTCCACAGAGTCAGAGAAAGGGGGCAGGAGGATATTGCTTGTGTTTGTTCGCAAAGCAAACTGCTGTTGACAGGGCCAACTTGGGACCGATCGGTCTTGGCAAGTTTCCCTTCAATTCTTCCTTCTGTGTAGTTTTAGAAATCTTTGAACAACCAGAAGCAGTAAAGGGAGAAAGTCGACCAGGTTCCACATGGTTGTGAAATGGTCCCCGATGAGGGAGGAGAGGAGCTCCCGCTGCTGAGATGCGGCGATACAGGAGCCTTAGCGCTAGTCTGAAAAACTGGGAATCCTGCTATGGGCTAGGAAGGTCTGGTCGACGGAGGCATGCGGTGTTCATAGCAAGTCTTCAGCTTGATTAGCTGAATGTCTTTATGAGGTTTGTTATCATTTTTGAATGTGTAATTTTTAAGTGAGTTTATTCCAAGTCACTTTACAACTCTTGCTGGAAATCTGGGAGATGTTTTGCCTCTATTTGGGCTTATGAAACTGTTGCCATGGGGGGGAAAAAGAAAAACTCTCTCTGTAGCACACCAAAGAAAATATACCTTTTTCTGCTATCCTGTTCCCTTAAAAGAAGGTGAGGTTCTGTTTTTGCTCTCCAAACCTGTACAGATAATTAGCAGCAATGATTTGTCCTTAAGAAGCAGCTTTGGCCCTGCGTTGTGAGAGAAATGTGGTTATTTTAGACTTAGCAAGTGTGCTTTAGGTTTTGATCCGTAGCTTTGGTTTTCTTGTTATTCATATTGATTGTTCCAATTTGTATGCTGTTTTGCTCTGTGAGTTGTTGATCTGTTTTGTTTCTGTTCTGTTTTTCAGTGGCTGTAGGTTTCTAATTTTCTGTTTTCTTCTTAGGCTTTCAGGTTTTAATTCAGTGTGTGTTTTCCAGGATATTTCTCACTCGCTTTGGCACCGCTGTTATTTGGTTGCGTTACTTGCCTCTTCCTTCCTAGGGACAAGGTTAAGAGGTGCTCCAGGAGGGGAAAGGAGGTGATGCCCTGGGTGGCCCTGGGCATGGCTCCTGCAAGCCACGGGGACAGCGATTCTGCTCTGTTTTCCAATCCAGACTGTGTATGGTGGAGGGGAGGCAAGAAACCCAGTTCCTTGAAGTTTATATGAAACACTGCACTTGAAATGTCGCTCTCTACTGCTTATTCCTTATGCCTGTGGAATGCCCTTTGTTGAAAGTGCCAAATCCTGATGTTGATGGGAGTTGCAAGCTTAATGCTTCTTGGGAATATTTTCCAAAAATATATTCTTTACTAGGAGGATTGCACTTTGCAGGGCTACAATGTAGCAAAAAACATTGGGACTTGAAAGAGGGTTTGAAAGAAGAGGAAAATGTCTCTGAGCAAGGGGCTGTGGGCTCGTGCTCTGCATGATCCCATTCCTACTGACTGCTCTGAGCTGCTTTGAGAGTCTCCTAACCCCTGGAGACTCATTCACCAGTGCAAAGCAGATGATGTTGTCCCTAGTTTTTGTACAGTTTGGAGCCCAGTTAAACCAGTGTTTGGTCAAAGACAACTGCCACTAAGTTTGGTTCTTTTAAAGCCTGTAGGCTGAATGCCATCAAAAAAGTAGGGTCAGTGCAGCCTGCCTACTCCATCAGCGTTTGTGCTCTCTGGTCATGAATTTAAGAAAGAGTTGCCAATATTGACATTGAATGAATGTCTACTCTAATGAAACCAAGGAGGCTTGATAATACTCGCTTGAAAACTAATTGATGAAAATCTGCAGGCTTTAGTTTTTTAAGCCTGTTGGCCAGAGGCACTGTGTGCGTGTGTGTGTGTGTGCATGGATGGGCTCTCTTCTTTTTTAAAACCTTTGGAGTGAGTTTTTTGGATACTTCAAACGTCCCTTTTTCTCACCCTCAGATTGTTCGCCGCCTCCCCAGCAGAGTGACATATTGTTTGCAGAGGAATTTGACAGGCTCAGATGGCACTAGCTGCTGCAAGATTTTTTAGTTCTTGTTGGTGCTACGACAGGTCTCAACAAATTCCCTCGCCCACTCGCCCGTGGTGCATAAGAAACTTTCTCCAGTGAGAGGGGAGCTTGCCCATCAGTTTTGTCAAAATTTCAACTTTCTTTTAAGCATAATCCAGAAATTCGAGCTTCCTGAATGTGACACAGATCTGCTCTAAGGCAGCGTTGTTTGCAGATTCAGGCAGGCAGACAAAGGCAACTGAAACGTGAGCTCCCTTATAACCATATTTTGGCTTTGTTATGGAACTGAACTACCTGGGATAGGTGCTGGGAAGATCCCCTGGATTCTGAGGAGGAAATCCTCACCCCATCCTGCACGTTGCTTTCCATGTCCCAGGGTAAGAGAGTCCTCTCTCTTTTTTGTATCTTTGCTACATAAGGAGACTGTAACAGATCTGCAAATCCACTGGTCTTATCCCAAATACCCACCAGGTAGTAGCATACGAGGAGACATCAGTGTCTACAGCATGAACTGGTGAGCTGGTTACCAACTTCTGTGCTGCGACTCATCCTGCCTGCTTTAGGCAGCTACTCTAGGATAAGCTGAAACTCAACATATAGAGCATACTCTACATATAGTAGGACATGCCAACCAAGCCATATGTATTTTATGTTTGATTTAGTTTGGGACCTATTTCTGCCATTCAGCCTATTATAGTTTTTTTTGATTCTTCATCTGGGCCCGTTGGAAAACACTGCTGTACAGGATATGTGTTCTGGGAAACTTGTTCCTCCCTTATTTGCAGACAGCTTTTCCTTGTGTATTCATTTCTCGTGCTTTTCATGAGGGCCAGCTCATTAAAAAGTGAAGGTCAGAATACTGTGGCCTGACTTTTTATGGTGAAAGTATAACACCCGTCTGAGGAAGACCTTGGCCCAGATTCAGCCTCACAAGGTTATTTTTGAGCAGCGTAGTCCTGGAGCCATCCCACTTCTAGGCCTTTCCTTGGCATAAATAACATTAGCCTGAGGGTGGCTCTCATCTGCGCCAGATGCCCACAGCTACAGCAGCAGGAAATCAATGGGGCGTAGGGATATCCCAGCCACTTCACTCTGTCACTAATAGCTCTGGTGGTGCAGGAGTCCCTGTGGCATTTCCACGTTACCTGGAGATTTCCCGAGGCAGGAGAAATCCTAAGGACAATTAAGCCTGTTTTATTTAGGGCTGAGCTAAGCCATCAGAGTGGCATAAAGCAGCCTAAATGGACCAGAGGATCTGGCACCTTCTGTGAAAACTAATCATTTTCTGAAGTAGTTTGATAATTTCTGAGGAAGATGTAAAATAATTCACACCTATATGTAGCTTTTAATGAACAGAAAGGCCTCTCTGCTGCATGTTCTGGAATTGTGCTTTTTTTTTTCTTCCCTTTTTTTAGCAATGGTGTTTGCACACAACAAAGTGAGAGGGAGACCGTGGCAGTAGCAGGAGCTCAGGGCAGTGTCTTTGTTGCTGTTTTCATCAGGGTTAAGGACTCAGTGACCGCTTGGAAACCTTTTATGGGCAAACTGGCTAGCAGCCAGTACTGAAAATTTGCACTCCTGACTTTTTGATTAGTCAGTAGTCCATCAGCAGCAGTAGAAATCTGAGGAAACATTTGCAGCTAACCACGTGAAAAACAGGTGTAATAAATCAGGTTGTTCAGGTTTAGTCCCAACTGGGAAATGGGGGGATGGAGGTAGAAGTCATTCCTACTTCTCTCGCGGTATATCAGAGCGCCCACCGTATTGCGTGTTGCCCCAGACCAATCCCTGTTTCCAGCAAGATTTTGATCTGTGACAGTGACTGGATTCACACTGGGGAAATCCTAGATCTCCATTGAAGTTTTGCTAAATCCACTGTAAAAGTGGATTTAGCCTATTTTTTTTGCCTCCGTCCCTGGGGGACATGGACCCTGGACCACCGCGGTGGTAGGAGGAGATGGAGCTCTGCTCCCTGGTCCCTGCAGCTCCTGTAACCAGCTGTTCCCCGTGAGCTAATCGGCAGAAGCCATGGAAAGGCTTTGGCAGATGTAAGCCTGCTCTCTAATACTTTATGAATACAGAATCTGCTTTTTTTGGGGGGGGGGGAGGGGGCTGCCTGTCTGTGTAGTTCCTCATTATTTATCATGCGCAGGGTGTGCAAAACATTCGAATGTGGTATTGTTAATAAAAGTAGCAAAGGTGCATCCTGGGAAGTGTGATCTGGCCAGGGATCCACCACAAAAGAGGAACAAGAAAGTGGGAGGGAAGTACTGGTCCCATGAAGAAGTGTAGCAGCTCCAGGAGCACGTTTTAATGCCATGCCAAACCCAAAGAAAATATTTCGATTTTTATTTTTGCAGCCTCTTGATCTGCAAATGCTGAAACCTTTTGGGTGGGATGCTGAACCGAAATGTTTTAGTGGTTGGGAACCAGAATTTTCTAAAAGCTTCACAAGAATTCCCTCTCCCCCAGGTTATGACATTCTAGGATGGAACAAAGTGTCCATGCTTCCCACAGGATGGACATGTGATTTTTTTTCCCCACCAGATCTAGAAATGAATTTCATTAAAAATTCAAGGGATATGTCCTCTGATCACAAAAAAAATGGCAATCTACAGTCTTGTCAGAAGAGCAAGCAGCAAGGACATGAAGGATTGAATGGTGACAGGTTTTGCCGAGTGGACGTACTTTCTTGTTTCCTACTGTTAGTCTCTTTACGCCCAGATCGAACATATTGCCATCTAATAACTTAGTACTACCATTACCTTTGCCACAGTTGGGCAGTAGTTAAATGGAGACCTTCGGGCTCCAATCCTGTCAATCCAATTGCTTTCATAACTAGTAAAATAACAAAAGAAAATGAAGCTATTAAAATAGGAAGGTGAAAACAGAGCCCTTCACCACCCCCACCATCAGGAAAGAGCAGACAGATCTAGTGACAGTTTGCACATTCAGTGCTGTGAGTTGTCAGCGATGGAGATTTGACAAAAAACCCTTTTTATAGCAGTTTTAAGAAATATTTAGTAACAACTAAGTGAACCACTGAAACCAGCTGAGCTGAACAAGGGAATAACAACAAAACAAAAAGCCCAGTGTGTGTCTGTTGCCTGGGGCAAGCTACAGCTGATGGATAAAGTGACAGACGAATCCTTCCCTCATTTCCATTTTAATCTCTGTCTACTAATTGTCATCAATATCATCAGGGTCACCAGACCACTAGTGCAAGTCTGTAACTCTCTGCGGTGGCTTTACGCCTGCCGGTCCCTCGGGGTTCGCCCCTTTGCTCACCTGGGCTGGGCAGGGGGAAAGGCTTGCTGGGGACCCACGGAGGAGGGAGCTGAAGCTTTGTGTCAGGCCCCCGCCCTGCGGTTGCTCTTCCCCTCCGTGTCGGTGGTTACGTCGAAGGCGTGTAAACATGCGTGATGGGCCGTGTGTGTTCCCAGCCGAACCCCTTCTGGGACCAGCGCGGGTGTCACGCGGCCCGTCGCAATCTACTGCCACCTCGGTGCCCGGGAAGCACGTGCACACGCAGTGTGTTGTAAAGGTAATGTTTAACCCAGGGGCTCCAAGCCAAATCCTGGCCTCTGTGCACAGCTTGAGCACAAATTGTGCCCAGGGCAACTACGTGGTGACTCGGCTGGTTGGAAACCTCCCGTCCCCAACTCATAGGCAGCCCGTTGGTCCTCCGCCTCTGCTGCTTAAAAGTAATAGGTTTTGTCGTTAACTCTGGACCTTTATCCCACCCAAATCCTCCGTGCTTTATAGACTGAGGTATTTGGGGCTTTTCTAGAGCAGGAGGATCGAGGACAAGCAGTCTCGCAGAGCCAGGGTGCCCGTGCACCCTGAGCCACCAGCATGGCACCCGGACAAGAGCACGTGGTCTTGGTGAGCACCCTCCTGCCCGGGCATCCCGCAGGCACGCTGCACTACCCCTGTGTTTGTTCCGGTTTCCTTGGACAAGGAGCCGGTGTGTGCTCTGTCTGTCACGTGCCCTGGTCCTTGCAGCTAGCAGGGTGGGACCCTGGTGCGCAGGGGCGTCGTCAGCAATGCTGGACGATCAGCAGAGCCTTGCTCCCATCTCAGACGCCTCCTTGGCTCCTGCTGCGTTCCCTTGGTACCTGGCTGGTCCAGCTGGTACCTCTAATACCGTCTGCCTTAGTGGTATCTCACGTTACTCCGCCATCCCTCTCCTGCTGTTCTTCCTCCTGCCTTCTCCTTCCTCTCCTCCTACAAGTCTGTGCCTGAGTATGTGTTGTCTTATCACCTTTCTTACAGAGCTGTGGGGAACAGACCGGGGTAATTTGCAGGGCCCTCTCTCGTCTGCCCTGCTGCAAGATGCAGGGGTGAAAGGCAGCTTTCCTGGCTGATAGCAACCTGTTCTCTTACCTCCGCAGAAAGAAACTGTGAGATGGAGGAAATGCTTCAAACATGGGCAACGTTAGTGTAGTTTACCAGAAATCCAGAGGTCACAACATGTTCTTGCCAAGCAGAGCACCAAAACAAGCTCAAAGCTCACAGGGTGCTGTAAAACTCATGACAATTTTCTTTTTTTTCTCTCTCTGCAGAGCCTCCTCCATCTTTTATTAACTTGCTCTGTCTAGTTTCTCTCTCTCTCTCTCTACTTCATTTTATTTATGTTCGCCTCCCTGTCTAATGCTCAATGCCCCATCGTTGGCACTGTCTTCTCCTCCCCTCCCCCAAATCTTCCTCATCTCTCCTGCATTATGCTCCTCCTCCGTCCCCTCAAACACTTTCTCTACAATCATACCCCTCAGATCACCTCCTTGTTCCATCTCCCACCATGCAACCACGTCTTGAGCAGGAGAGGCAGTGATAAAAATGGACTTTCCTTAGTTCTGCTGTTGATTTGAGATATTGCTAGTTCAGTAGCACAGGGCGCTGCAGGTGGCCCCTCCGTCTAAGCCGCTGTAGCTGCTGGTGTTGACTGTGCAGGTCCTGAAACACAAGTATCCCTCGCTTGGGATTCGTGCACTGGCGAACCTGCTGCAGGATGCCGTGGCTTGAGCTCCCACCACCCGACGCAAGGTGGGCATCTGCTGGGAGAAGGCCAGCCTTTGCCGTGTGGTGATCCCTGCTGGACTGCTATTCTCTTTCTGTGTGTATCACTTTTCTATTTAACTAGCAGATTAGGAAGTGACCGTGGCAATGTTAGCGAGCTCTCCTTTGGGTGTGGGGGTTTGCCTCTTTGGTGTGCTGCAAATTTCTAAGGAGCCTTGCTCTGCGCTGAGAAGTTTGATGCCATTTTGTTGTTTGCGCTCTTTTGAGCGATTCACTGTCACTGATGCTACCAGGGCAGGGAGTGGCACGGAGGGAACAAAAAATTCTTCCGTGAAGGCGTCTGCTGCAAATCTTCAGGTTCAGAGACCGTCCTCCTGCTCCAGCCATGCAAACCTTCAGAGAGGCCCACGCCTTCCACCTCGCAGTCCCCGCTGCTTCCGCTCCAGGTCTTCTGCGCTTATCAGTAACGTGTTTGCAAAGCTGCCCTGCTGTGATCACTGATCTCTGCCAGCTTAAATTTTGGGAAATGCTTTACACTGCCTTTCCCCTCCCCTCCTTCAACCCCTGCAGATCTATGTGCAAGAAAAGAAAGATTTAGTGTTTGAACATAAGCACTGGTCAGCCAATCTGCAGCGTATCTTCTTGAAAACCCAAAACAGGTGCTCTTGGGCCATCAAAGTCTTGAAGCAGTTAAACTTCCTTTCACCTCTGTTGCAGTTCCTTTAAAAGAAATAGAGAGATCTTCAAAAGGTGGAAGGGTGGCAGGCCAGAAACGTAAAGCGTGTGCAATCACTCAGATACAAGTGGCACCACTAAAAATTGCCTTCATATATCAGCTTATGGTTTACACACTGTGGCAGAAAGGACGCTAAAAGGTCAGCAGAAAAAAAAAATATATGTCAAGCCTGGAGCTGTGACTCCAAAGGTGTGGAAAGACACGATCTGAGAAGGGTTCTAGAGGGACTGGATAAGTGCTTGATATGGCAGGATTTTTTTATTTTATTTTATTTTATTTTTTGTAAGGAAGCTGCTTGCAAACGTCAGCACAGAAGCCAAGGTATATACTCGCGGTAACCTCTTGCTACGACCCCTGGTGACAAGACGGATAGTTCCATTCATCTGTGGGTGAACAGCAGAGGCTCTCTGCATTTTTTACTTGAAGCCCTGGATGAATTTGTTTGTGGAGGGGAATGTCACTGTTGTGAATGCTCTGATCACTCATGTGCCCATAGTGAAGTCAGTGGTCGGGAAAGGGGGAAAAAGGGAGGGGGCAGAGGGAGGAGGGAAGCGAGCTGCTCTCTGGGGGTCTCTGGGATGCCAGCTTATATCCTGCAAAACATCTCCAACCAAACATTAATGGAGTATGTGACTTCGAAACGGAGGGATCAGCAAATACGCTGTAAATTAATAATGTGCCCTTTTAGTAGCAATTGCTTTATGAAAATCGGTAAGGTGGGTTTTTTCCTTCTTTCCCCCTCCTTGCAGAAATAGTTTGGAAAGAAGTGGGTCTCACTGGAGTTTTGTTTAAGACTGACCCCTTACTTTATTAACCGTGTAACATTTTAAGGTTGTTTTTTCCTCTCTGTCTCCTCCAGCAAGTCTCTATTGATCACTGTTTACAGTTATAATCCCTTTCAAATTTATCATCCATGACTAACACCACATGTATTGATTAGTGCTGACGGATGTCCCTGTATGGTATATACCCACAGTGACTCTGGCCAGTGAAGTACAGTAAATATATTTTTTTTCTCTCCTTCATTTGCTTTTTATAGCTTTCTGCTCCCCCCTTTTGTTCTCAGTGTGGCTAACCTATTTCACACAAACGCTGTGGGATTAACATGTCTAAATTTAGGACAATTTCTTTATTCCTGAGGAGGTCTTTGGAACAGGAAAGAAAAGAAAGGGTACTGGTGGGTTTTGTTTATTGTTGTTGGATTTCTTTTTTCTCCCCAACTGGGAAGCTACTGGAAGTAGACAGGCCCTGTAGGAGATCAGATTTATGAGGGACATCCACATGTCTTAACCTAAAGCCTAAAGTAACAAAGATGTAAGGGCTAGTTTTTTTAGGGACAAATTAGATGTCACTGGTGACTAAGGACAAGATGTCCGAAATCTGGACTATAAATGGAGTCATTTGTCAACAATGCATTTTTGCTTGCCTACTGCAACATTTCCTCCATCTCTTGTTGGCCAGAAATAGAGTTTAAGGTTAATCTCTTTTCTCAGCCACCTTGATTAAACTTGAATTTACAAACTTTAAAAAAAGAAAAGGGAGAGGAAAAGCAGCCTTAGATGACCTCAAGGATTTTGGTGCAGTAGCAGCATATAATTTCCCTCATTTAAGGTACTGGCTTCATAATGGCTTTAGGTGAGCTCTTAAAGTTTCTGCGTTTCTCTACAAAGATTTTTTTGTCCCCTCCCTTAACTCTTCAGGAGCCTATATGTTTAAAATGTCTATTGAATGCAAATTGACCCTTATCTGTACCACAGCCTAAAAGGATGTGATTTTAGGTATTGAAAATCAGGTGTTCCTTGGAAGTCCCCTGAGCAAAGAGCTGTGCTTGGAGAAGAACCAACTTACGTATGCTCAGCCGCTGTGATGGTTTAGGGAGTTGGGTAACACTGACCAGGGCTGGGCTGGGGCACCGTTAGCAGTGGCACAGCACAGTGACCAGTTTGGAAAGGGACCCTGCTCGCTTTGCTCTTGTTAACACACAAGTGCCAACTGCCCCTTTCAGAGGCTGCGTTCCTTCCAGATTTTAATAGTCCATTTCTAACTTTTCTTTTTGTACTTTACGCAATAGCTTAAATACAGGTTCTCATACATGCGTTTCATTCAGCTGTAATAAGGCAGCAAGTATAAGACAGAGTTGTTAAACCTTAGTAAAAAGATTTTTAATAATCATTTGGCATTTATTTAGTACACAACAATTGTCTTATTAAATCCAATGCTTTAGATTTAATAGGATAGTTTATTGTATTATTGCGTTGCAGTAGCAATGCTACAGTTATGGTTGAAGAGGCATTTTCATTATAAACTCCTGTTTGTGGGTGCTTATAAATACAGTACCTCTTTTATTTCCATGTGAAATCACTCACTGTACTACTAAAGTTTTTCTGTCGTCTCCTCAGAAACAAGGACGTTTAGATGTTAAAGAAAAAGAAAACCAGCAGTTACTGAGGAGCAACATTAGAGTTGAGAATTAAAATGCACTAACGTCTAAGAGTTCAGAAAGATGGAACTTATGAAACGCTGGACCCTGATCAAATTGCTTTACCCATGTCTGTTAAAGCATGAAGTTGGCAATTTGTACGATAATGTGCAGCATCATTGTTTTGACAGAGGCACGTTGGCAAGATGTAATTGTCAGAAGGAGTGCTATTGCTGAACTTTTGTGGTTTTGATTAATCCTATAAATCGGCACAACCTGTATGGTAGTGCAGGGGGCTTGGTGGCATTTCTTTTCAATTTTTTGCATGGAAGGTGTCAAGCGAGTACCACCAGCTGTGCACAGTACGAGATAGGGAATCAGATCTGAGCCCATGGCTTCAGCAGGAGGATTCACTGTGGACCTTGCAGAGGTTCCTGGCCTGCCCCTGCTTGCTGTTTTCTGAGGTTTCTTGAAAGAAATAGGATTCTTCCCCAAGGCTTCTCAAGAGGCAGCTGCCCCTTGCTGGTGCCACCCACATCTCTGTGGCAAAAGGGAGTGAGGTCTGGGGGTAAGCTAATGCTTTCTTCCCTCTCCCACCACTTACAAGTAACTTTTGGCTTTGGTTCCTTTTTTTTTCTTTTTCTTTTTCTTTTTTTTTCTTTCCCAGTAAGGAGTAACTTTCCAGACATCACCCCTAAACTGGATCCTTTGCAGTGGAGGGTAATGAAATACAAATCACAGACTCATCTTAGCTAATATTAAGCACATAACCTCGGTGACTAAGTGGAGAGCCCAGATGCCCCAGGGTAGCCTGCTAAACCCAGCTGCAAGCCAGCCTCCACCTTGGAGTGACACCACCAAAAGAGGAACGTAACAGCGGACTGTGCAGTCCTTCATGTGGCATTTCATTCTTATTCTTCCTTTAATAACCTGTGAAATGAGCAGAAATACTGATATCTGAATATGATTACAGTTCAAAGAAAATCTGTGAGTGGATGGGAGAGCTGACGTCCCCTTAGTTTCCAGCTATTACAGACTCAGGCAGGCACCAAGGAAGATTCTCTTTATAACCTAGGAAGCAAACGCAGTGGAGCATATCTGTGCTGGTAGTTTGTCCTGAATTTGTTGCGTTTCTTTACAGTGAGACTGGATGGTTCAGGAAGGGCTTGCCTGGAGGGATGGGTGGTGGCTCACAGTTTTTTGGAGCTCTTGAGCATGGTGATGGGGGAGAAGGTGTGGGCTGGTGGGGAGGAGGGCAGGTGGGTGATGGGAGCAAACAGGGGTTTCCCTGGCGAGGTGTTCCAGGCTGAGCCCAGGACCAGTGTACTTACAGCGGATGAATGCTGATTAATTAATTACCAGGTTTTATGAAGAACAAACAGCAGTTGCCATCAGCAGGGTTGTCTCCAGGAGCTGCTGCGATTTTCGGTGGTGCCGCCGAAAGGGCGAGCGCGTGCGGCAGTAATGCCCGCAGCAGCCACGCGTGTTTGCTCTGCGCAGCTTCGACTGACCCTTGCAACTTTATGTAGCTTTTCTAGATCTAATATTTAATTGCTCGCAGGGCTGGGAACCACTTGTAAACAAACCTTAGCCTCGGTGGAGACTTTATAGTTAAATAAATATAAGCTGACAAAGAAGGATGAGAGACGCACAAAAAGACAGGAGCACGGTACTAAACTGCCCCATAAACTGTGTAAGAAGACAGTGTTTTGCAGTGTTGCAACAGCGGACTCTTTTTGTTTTTCCATGGCCCGAGTTTGCACCTGTAATTACTTTCCTTTATTCCGGTTCTAGCCCACGTGTGCTGGAAGCTGCTGGTGGAGTGGCACTGAGCAGAGGTGTGTGGGGTTTTCTTTAATCACTGGAGTGCCAGACTTGGACAAATTTTGCTGAAAATGAAGGCTGTCTTTCTGGAAAAACATATATTAGGCCTGCTTCTGTGGGACAGGACTTCATTTTCTGAATTTTCTTTTCCCCTAATTTGTAACAGTTTTACACTGCTACAAAAGCTTGTGCAAAGTCCCTCTAACATTTCGAGAGTGCATGTCCAGTAACCTCAGTGGTAACCGTTGCCTCCTTCCAAAAGGGAAGCAAATGCAATTATTTAAAAGTAGCAACCATAAACACAGTCATTAAAGGGAAAACACTCATAAAGGGAGGCCTGAGCAGCTCTGAATAATTTACATCTCCTGAATTTCCAGCGAACTTCTAATGCACTACCATTTTTTTCAACACAGCCCATGCTGTGGTGGGCTCTTTGGCTGTGCAAGTAGATTCACCCCGTTAACCAGTTTTAATTTTCCTGCTGTTTTTCAACAGCTCTATGGTCTGTACTAGCAAAAAATGAGCATTATCAATGGATTCATGAATATTGTGAAGAAGTAGAAAGCTAGTACCCACGTTGATTTCTTTGGATATCTTTCAGTTACATCAACGATTTAAAAAATTTGAAAATGCAAGAGCTGGGAATTTTCTATTTTTATTTTTTTATGAGGATCATTTAAAAATATCCACAGGTTCATTTTTGTGAAATGTCACACAACTTGGCATGCTTTAGATTACAGTTAGTCACTTTTTGGTAAAATTCTCCTATGGAAAAATGTGTGCATGCCATTTTAAAATCATATTCAAACATATGGAAAAATCCTTTGTGCTTGCAAAATGTGGAAATCTGGTCAGAAATGGGCTAGCTTTATCTTTAAACCAGCCATTTTTCATTGGAAATGTAACTGGAGCAGGGTTTGTTTTGGGGGTGGGGGGGAAATTCATGTACCTCGGTGACGTTTACTGTTTGTGTGGACCTGTTTAAAAATCTGCAGTAAAACGTAAAAACAAGGGGAAGCAAACCACCTCTCCTGGATCTGTTTTTCTGACACCGGGGCGCTGCTCATTGCGGAGCTGAAAGGCTGCCTCCCAGCCCACAGCTTCACTCTCAGGATCTCTGTTTTAAAAGCTCATTACACTTCTGCAGGCAGTTTGCGTACGTTACATGCTTTACTTGATATTACAAAAAGCTTTAGGTTTGAAGTGCAACGGTCCCCGAGAGCAGTCCTGCTGATGCTTTGCGTTGCAGCCGGCTCCAAAAATATGGTTATGTGATGAAGCACAGCAAGGTGCTGGAGGAACAGGCCTGGAGCGGCAAGGTGGCTCCTGCCCAAGGCGGCGGTGGCAGGAGCAGCCCCGGGTACCAGCCACGGTGGGCCTGATGCTCTCTTTCAATATACTTAGAAATCTCATAGGATTTTGGGACCTTCCCAGCACCGAGGAACGTCTAGAAGTACAGATATTAAACTGCAAATTGGTGTGTGTGGTGCGAATGGTGGTCGGGAAAAGCTGGCAGTAGCTTCCTTGGAAGTAGAAGCGATTTTCAGATAACTTGTACAATTAAACTATAGCGTGAGGATGAAAAAAAAATTTTTCTCTATTTAAGAGAAAAGTAAAAAATCCTGGTTGTAATCAGCCATATTTTTATTGCTTGTAAAGGTAAAGCATTTAGATTTGGTTACTTTCGGGTGTTGACCTAGTAAGCCTATTGTTTTTTCCATAGGGGCAGAAGAACGTAGTGACCTCTACATTGCTGAGCCTCCAGTGGGCCTTCTTATAAGTCCTTATTTTTTGTTTTGTTGAGAAATATATTTTCACATGTTTGTCCTGTCTTTCCTGTCTTTTCCTTTCTTTTCACCTCTTTTCTTCCTTTTTCTTTCTTTCTTTTTTTTTAACCTCAGAGGTAGCAATCCTACTGCTATTAGCAAGATGTCTATTATAGTGTCATTAAAAAAGCTATAGTCAGAGCATGGAATGACTCACATCATGGAGGAGTTAATAATTCACTGTAATAAAAGTATAAAGTTTTATGATAAACCACTCTCAGGGGAGTTAAATATAATCCTTAGCGGGTCACACACTGACTACAAAGCTTACATTTGTAATGGTAATTTGAATTTACTACATCGCCTTTAGTTTTTAAGCGTTTGTATGTCATTAGACCTTATAAATTGATTTATGTGTTCAACTCCAGCATAATTCTACATAAAGGTACAATAAATTTTATGGATTATAGATATGGCATCTAAAACATTTTTGAAAAATAATTTTATTAAATTCACTTAAACGGCGGTGATGAAGAGAAGCGAGAGCACCAGGGTTTCTAAACTTGGTGGGAAGGGAGCTGCAGGTGTCGGCAGGCGAAAAGGGAGGGAGTCGACAGATGACGTGTGTCCATGGGCGGCGGAGCAGACGGCCGCGGTTCCCGGGCACCGCGCTGCCCTGGCTGGGCTCGGTGTGGTGGGAGCCGGTGCGGCATCCTTCTGCGGCGGCCGAGGGAGAGTTTGGTCCCACCACCCGCGGGAGACGCCCAGCTCCTGGCCGCCTGGAGCGGTAGCGGGAGACGGGAAACCGGGTCTCAGCGGTGGAGCGGGGCCGGGCTGCCGGGCTCGTGGGTGCTCTCGCCTGACCTGGCCGTGGTGGCCGCACATCACGGGATGTCCCTCTGCAGCCCTTTGCTTCCTAAGCACTCTTTATCAAGAAAGTAAGGGCCGATGGAGATAGAACACGTCATTTTTCACAGGCTATTTTTTTTTCCTCCCCTAAACGTAGATTCGGCAGACATATTTCTAGGAGAAGCCGTTAAAAAAGCTGGTCTTAAGCCTTCCTTTCTCGTACGACTTCGGCGAAGCGAGGGGCTGCGTTTCCCTTCCGGCGTGGCGGGCCCCCTCGCCCCCATCCCGCGGAGGCGTTGGCAGGCTCGCTCAGCAGCGCAGCACGCGGCTCCGAAACACTCGATAAACTTCACCGTCTGTTTTTCAAGTGGGTTTAAATAATCAGCCAGCATTTTAATGCTGCTTTCCTTAAAGCCGGTGTAATTTCAGCGCTGATCTTCAAAACCCTTTTGTCTAATCCGGTATGTAATCTTTCCCATAACAAAACTTAAAAAGATCCTTGTACTCCCTGGTGGGCAGTTATCATTGTATTCCCCATAGCACTCGCACATTAGCAAAGCTTTATCCCATCATCGTTTTGTTTTTGAAAGCATTGAGGTAAATCTCAGGTGGCATCCTGCACTCAGTGGGTGTGTCACTTATTAAATGACCCAGCCAGCTGGACAGGTTTATGTACAATTTACTGGAAATGTATTAAATGTGTCTCGGGAAATGATTCTTTAAAATGTTCTCACTGCCAGTGCTGTAAAGATTAAGACCTTGGCATGAAACAGAGAAAAAAGTTAAATAATTTTCAGAAGCTTGATGTAAAATAATGATACTAGGTCTAACTTAAAGTCACCAAAGGATGAACAGTTAGGCTGAGTTTCTTCTCCTCCCTTGATTAATTCCCATAATAATTCAGGGGTCTCTGAGACTTCCAGGCTGAATCCAGCCCCTGGCACAAGCACAATGAGTTCTGTTTTATTCGTATCCTGCAGTTTGCTCAGACAAATGCAGGATTACATAGGCAAAACAGGGCTTGCAGGTGGGCAAGCTCTTGGGAAAATAAACAGTGTTATTTTCACATAATTATTTTTGATATTCCAATTCCTCTTTTTACATTCATTGGAGTAAAATATTGTGAGGGCAGCTTTTGTGCTACCTCCCGGATTTTATTAGTGCCTGAATTTCATAAGCCAGTCAAGATAACTTTACCGTCTCCTTGCTTAACATATAGCTAGCTTTAAATATCACTGCACGCAGACTTTTTTTTTCTTTTATTTGTACCTTTTGTATCCATCCGTATTTCATCACGACCATCTTGCTGGGTTGTGTCGGAGTACAAAGCCGCAGTGTTGCTCGGGTTTACCTTGGCAAGGAGCGGTAGGTGGAGGAGGCTTGCACGGTGGCGGAGCAAGAGCTGGGGTGATTAGGCGTGCCCGGGCTTTGCTTTTGAGGAACGGCCTTTTAAAATGCCTACATCAAAGTGCGCCAGCTTACACCAGGGCGGTCGGGATAAATGTTAAAAGCTGACATGCAGCCCAGCTGCCCCCGAAGAGCCGGTCTGCAATGGGAGAGCAAGAGCCGCGGTGCCCCGGTGCGGGGCATGCCTGGCGGTGATGGGCTGCCGCTGGGCTGCAAGCGTCTCCCCGGGCCGGCGCCTGAAACTGTGCTGCAGGAAACTCTCCTGCAGTATCCTTGAACGTTTGCTCCGCAGCAAATAAATGCATTAAGTCTTTCCTCTTCTTCCAAATATGCAATTTGGAAATAAAAGGTAATAACTGGCGATATGCAAACACTGAAATTTCCATTCTTCACAGATTAAATGATCCTTGCTGCAGATCATGAAAAGAACCATTAGTGAGAGAGAAGGAGGGGTACTTTGTACGGCAACAAGCAGTATATTTTGTGCTTTAATAAGAGGGAAGCTGCTAGTGAGCTGAGGGATTTAAACTCCGAGTGGATGCAGGAGGTAGATCCTTGCTGGGGAGGGCTGAGGGGGAGTGTGTGGGGATGGACCCAGGAGAAGAGAGCTGGAAAAGAGAGCGCAAATCTGGCAGCAGGCATCATCCTTCCTCTAAATTTCCAAAGTTTGAAACCATTAGGGTTTTTCGAAGAACATTTTAGCTCTAACCGACAGATTCCCAGTGATCCTCCCCACATGTCTTCAGGCGTGTTTTGAAGAAAAGATTTCAACTAGTGTTTAACGAGTCAATAGTAATTATTGTCTAGTGCTGGATTATAGACAGGCTTATGGAATTAAACAGAGTTGTTAGGGTGTCTTTACAGCTGGGAAAGAGTTAATGAGTGCAAGCTGAGATGAAATAGTTACTGCCTAGACTGATTTACCATTTTATTTCTGTGGTGTCTGAAAATCTAATAAATCATTTTACTTTTATCTTGATAGTTAATTCTTTCATTAGGAAAATTAGAGGCTTCATTATCATGTTTATCATGAGCTGGAAGTTTAATTTTTTTACATTTTTATTTAGGATTAGACAGTTCGCGTTAGCCAAGTTTTCATTTTCTTTATCATTCCTCAGTGAATTCAGCAGTAGAGCGATGTGCTGGATCAAACAGCAAGGCAGACTCAGGGCCTCCTTCAGAGATGCCACCCACTCTATTTGCCTTGATTTCCTGGGGAGCTGTACATGTTGCATATTTTGGAAAATCAGGCCATAAGCTCTTTCCTTAGACTCTCAGATACATAGATTTTGGGACCAGAAGGGGCTATAAAGATCCAGTTTGGTGATTTGCTGCTAATATGGATTTCTGAGGTGGATGCATGGGTGGAAGGATCTCCTCTCCTGGAGGTGGCAGCTTGGGCAGTGGTGACCCAGGTGGTCAGCATCTCCTCCATGAAAGAGGACAGCCTAAGACCCATTTTTGCTCCCTGCAGTAAAATCCACTATTATGACTGCGAGGGCAGAGTTTCTTTATTCCTAACTGCAAGGCATGTTGCGAGGCACTGTCTGGCTTCAATGCAGTGAGTGGGGATGGACCCGTTTCAGTCCCCAGTGTTAATTATGCTTGTTTGAAAATGTTTAATGTGATTTTACAGGGAGGAAAAGAATAAACCAACAAAAAATGATACGTTTGCCTTAAAGATGCTCCTTTACCAATACAGCATCCATAAGCTTTACATATTCACCCCTTATGTTGATTACTTCTACAATTAATGTACTTTGGAGCTGTGATTCTGAAATCATCCGTGCATTACAAAATGTATGGTATATACTGAAAAGTGTATATAATATATTTTAAAAGGAATTCTTAACTAAGCTCTGACCTTGATGCACTATGAAGGTGAAGAGGATCAATTATAGATAAAAGGAGGGGAGCTCTCTGAGGACTTGCATACCTAACAGTTTCTCTAGGTACAGTTCTAGATCTGTATTTATTGGTATTTAGCTTTCCAAAGCTCAGACAAGTAGAGATGCCGTAATTGATTTTATTTGAAAGTGGGAGATGGGGCCAAAGGGGAACTTTTTGGTCTTCAGCTTTTACTTTTCAAGCCATATAAAATGAGTGTTAATACTAGAGGTGTTTAATGAAATTCACATTTTTTTGGACAAATGTGTGAACGGGAGCCTCAGGCAAAGCAAACTCCACCTCTCCTAGCTTCAAACGAGCTGGGAAAGATCCTCGTCCTGCCAACTCATCCCTAATTGGCCTATGCTGTAAGAAGCAATTAAAACTCAAGGCCCAATTCATAAAAAATGTACATTCTGTTTATGTGTCTGTGTGCATAGGGGGTTTTCCTGAGCTCCAGTTAAAAGTGCAGGCGGCACATTATGTTTCCAATGCATCTTTTTGTAATTTGCGCTCTCTCTCCTTTTTGAGGCACAAATGACCTCCTCTCCTAGGCGCCGCTGTGAGCAAGTAAATGGTGGTGTGTGTGGTGTAAACCTTACAGTCAAAAGGCAAAGTTTAGACAATATGTGCAAATGTCCAAATAAAAGCTAATGGCTTTGTGTCAGCAGTGCTGGTTTCTGTTATCTGATTGATTTTCAGCAAGCCAGTGGCTTGCTGGACAGATTTTAAAAGATCTTTGCTTGCTCTGTTGAGTGTGCAAAGCCTGCAATTCCTTTTCCTTTTTTAGGGGAAGAATAAAAATAAAACAATGTTAAATAGTTAAGGTATAGAAGAAAAGAAAGAGCAGGGAATGGCCACTCCAGTGTTAAGGTCCAGGCAAAGCCCTGAACTTAAATCCATTTTCCTTCCTTCCAGTGCTTCCAAATTCTTGGTTAATAACCTGCTATCTAATTGTACCGAAGTATATTCATGCAATTCCTGTCACAATTTTCTGTTCTCTCTTTCTCTCTCTCTTTCACTTTTTAACTCTGCGGAGAATTTGGGGATATAATTTAAGTAGGTGACTGGTATAAAGCTGAATTATGCTCCATCTGTTGTGAAATACCTGGGATCGGCAGAACGATCTCTATTCCAGGTGCTGCACAGTAGGGCTTTGCTGGAAGTGGCTTGATCCGCTTTGGTTAAAATCATAGGTAGTTTCCAAACTGGTTGTTTAAAAATACCCCAAGAAGGGCCCATCTGTAGTTGTTGCCATGGTCTGTCCTGGGAGCCAGGCTGCCATGCCATCTTTTTGGGGTTTGTTTCTGGAGGGTTTTTTTGTTCGTTTCCCCTCCTCTCTCTCCCACTGGTATCATGCTGACTTGGAAACAGAAGTCATTTATTCTGCCTCAGAAGGGAATCCCCAACACTGTGATTTCTCGGTCTTCTGGTTCTGTTTTCAACGTTTTTTCCACATCAGGCCCGTATTCCTTTGACAGGCTGTGCCTCCTAACTCGTCTTTCACAGACGAGCATTTTTCTTGTCATTCCTACCAAGTTCCCCTATGCAGAATTTTCTTAAATGTAATTAAAAGGACGTAACTAAATTGCAAAGGTTCTCTCTTAATTTCCGGTTGAGAAATCTACCCGGGGCTGGTGCATTTTTGGACAGTCCTTGTGCCTGGATCCTGGCTAATTTCCCCACCCTCAGTGGTGGTGAGCAAGGCCAGAGCCTTCAGTAGTGCTCAGCACCAGCAGGGAGGTCTCCAGTTGGGCAGCCAAAGCAAGGGACCAGGTTTTGATGGAGTGCAACATCAGCCTGGCTTTAGCAAGGCAGTATCTTCCCCAGAGGTAAATGTTACGGTCCGGGGGAGGGAAATGTGGCCTACAGTCCACCTTCAGGATCAGAATCCGATAAACAGTTTCAAATGTCAGTGGCCTGTTGTTGGTAATTAAATTGTAATGACAGATGAGTGCTGATACTATCAAGGTGCTTTTGTCCTGGGAACCCTGCATTAAGGGAAGCCACAATAGCAGTTTTGCGTGTTATATCTTCTTGCTATTACAATTAAATAGCTCACGGACATCCGTATCCATGTGCAGAAATGTGTACTGTTGTCTGCATGGGTCTCACGCAAAATTGCCAGGAATGCAAATGTATCTGTGTATTTGGATGTCCAAATGTTCATTAGCCCATGCATTCCTTGTAACTGGCCCTGTAGGCACAGATTTGTTTATATTTTTTTTACATGCAGACCTGGAGCCTTTAAAATATATCCATTAACTTTTGGAGAGAAAAAGGAAATGCCTATAGAAAGGCTAAAATACAAAATGAAGGCGCTCAGTCATAGAAATATCAATATGCAGCTGTCAGGAGAACTTATATTCGAAGTCACAAAAGTAATTTTTTTTTTTTTTGGCTTAACTTGTTCTGCTGTAAATGATTAAAACCACATGATTGGCCATGAAGATAATAGCAGCAGTCGCCTTCTTAAAAACAACAATTGCTTTATTCCCATATTGGTGTTTGTGCCTCGAAAAGAAAAGAAGTGAAATGAGTGTTTCAAATGTTTTGGTGAGTGAATGCCTTCAAAGAAGTTTTGGAGCCCTTTTCCATCCTGTTCTGTAGAGGTCAGCAAGTTTGAGGAATTACAGGCACTAAGTGAAAACGAAAACATCAAGAGGCTTGCTGTCTATCACAAGTATCACTAAATCTTTTTGAACAACCCTGGGCAGTGAATTATGGAAGCATGGAATTGACTTACAGTTTATTTCTAGTAACAGTCAGTTACTATGTCAAATCTAAAACCATTCAGAAAAGCCTATAAAAATATATGACAAACTAACCAGCAACCTCTAGATCTTTTTACATGTGTATGATTTTAAAGAACATCTAGCTAGCATTTGTGGAAGTGAACAGACAGGACATTTTCAAGAGCATATTTCTTTTTTCCCCCTCCTCCCTCTCCTCGCTGGTGGTGGTTGGTGTTGGGAAAGCCTCTGGAAAGGCTCTTGCTGGAGGATGGCGATGCGATGTGCAGGCAGGGGACTGGCGCAGCCATTGCTTGTCCTCCCTGCAAAAGCAGCGAGTCGCGGGCGCGCAGGGACGGGACGGGACGGGATGGGACGGGATGGGATGGGGCGGGCGGCTGCTGGGCCCCCACCACGCAGCCCACGGTCGGCGCGAGGTCTGCCTCTGGCCGTTCGAAACGAGAGGCAACGGGCGGTTTCTGAGCCCGCGCACGGCGTTTCCGACCGGGGGCCGGTGGGTCGGGCCGTGCCGACCGCGGGCAGCCCGGAGACCCGCTGTGCGGCAGGTATGTCGAAACAGGGCCGTTGCTCGCCCCTGCGGTTTCTGCCGCGGCCGCTTGCTTCCCCAGAAAGAGCTCCTGGGAAGTGGCACTTCCCTAAATACGCGGCCAGATCTGAAATGTTGGTCGGCTGATGTTGTGTCATGTCAGAAGAGACCGATTTCTTTGGAGGCAGTAACTCCAGGGGCAGCCCCTCAGCCCAGGTCCTGGATCTTGGGGCTCGCTCCCCTTCTCTCCTTTGGCGAGATCGTTTGGACCTAATTTTTTTTCCCCCTCAGTAATGCAGGTTGGGGATAGCTCCACACAAAAACGAACAAAAATAAATTAATTTAAAAACGTGTTGCAGCTGCAGGCATTAGATATGCCCTTGCCTAGATGCTCTCACGGCAGGCAGACTGGCAGCTCCTAGGATGGGCGTTCGGCTAATCATTTGTGCGGACTGCCCTAAAGAGATCAAACACAGAGCAGATATTTCAAAGCTAGCTTTTTGTTTTCCTTCCGCACAAGTGGCAGGCAGCATGAAATGTTTAAACACTTGCCGTAGCGAGAACGAATGCAAAATGTCATGACTCAGGATAGCCATTTTGCTTTCGTTGTGGTGCTGTACTGGGAAAGCATCCAAAAGCAAGTTTGTCTTGTAAGAAGTGATTTCAACATCGGTCCCATGGCAATTGTATTTTAGAACTAACACAGCCTAATAAACTTTCACTCATGAAACCATCAAAGTTCTGTTTACTAGCAGAACACTTGGGTCAATAAAATACTCTACACACTAGGATTTGGGATTTTATTATTTTGCATTTATTGAGAAACAAATTGCAGAATAAAGTGGGGCCACGAATAAAATGCTCCTATACGCTCAGAACATAATACGAAATGTAATTAGGCAGCACATTGTTAAAAGTCAGTACCAAAATCTAACAAGACAGTGTCACCAATTGTAAGCATGCAACTGTATAATACATAATTGTCAACTGTTGAGAAAAGATCTAATTTTGATAATGCATATTGAGATTGGTAGTGTTTGTTAATGAGTGGTCTGAAAAACACATATGGTTCCAGAATGCTTGACAACTCTGAATGGGGCATTACGTGGCACAGTCAAAGAACACAGAATTAAAAGAAATGCAAACAAAAAATAACCCCTTTCTCGGAGCGAAGAAACAGGAATGTTTGCATTTACAGAAGGTATCCAAATCACAGTTATCCCACTCAGATATTAGTCTCATGTAATCGATAGATTGATTCACTGTGATTCATTACTTCTAATTTGTATTTTATATGTACGATTTGGCTTTAAAGCCATTTTTCCAAGTCCTTGCTGATGGTCTCAGCTCCCTGTCTATGCCAAGGACTAAGAGGACGGGAGCGGTCTGCTCCACCTCAGTGTGAGCCTCGGGGGCATCATTGCTAGAGCAGTCCACCAGCAGCTCTTCTTGCCTGTTTTTGCAGATTCTTGGCATGAAGAGATATGGCCTTAATTATTATATCTCTAGAATACTTCTCCTCCAGTGGTATGAGTGTAGCTCTGTTTGTGCAAAGCAAAATCCTAGACCTTTAGGATCACAACCAGTCTCATTTCGGGTCATCACTTGCTCCTGCATACTACATCTTCTCTGCACGTAGCCCTCAAACCCATCGGCCACTAGATGCAGCTGCGATAGAAATGTAAGGTACGCCAAGCATTTCATTGCTCTCTCTTCCCGAACTTTATGTGCTTGCTGGAGTTGTGCAAAAAACATCATCCAACACAAAAGCACAAAGCTATATAAGTTGCACCAATCACTAGTAGCTTGCACACCTTTTATTTCTGATCTGTGCTGCTTTTATTTTCTTGGTGAGAGATTAAGAAGACATTGTTAAGGTTATTCTGGATGCCACAAAAACTCCAGGTAGCATTTTGCAATGAATTTTGAAATTTTTGAGCAGTGCTGGGCTGGCAAGCTCGGCTCTGAACTCCCATGGCATATATTCTGTTCCCTCATTATCTCGTGTGTTCGGGAGGCTCAGTACAACCCATTGCAACTTCTGTTCTCAGAGGGAGTGATTACATGTGGCGTGGCTTGGTGTGCCTTTTTTTTTTGTGTGTGTGTGTGTGTGACAGCCATATAAAAGCTGGTGTGTGTTATTTTTCAGAGTATTTGCAGCAGCTGCAGGGAATATTTCTGTGCTGCTCCACGTTTGGGAAATGAGGTTGGGAGTCTCTTTAGGCCCCATGAGACTCTGCTGGAAGTAGTGACGTGTTTGGGTGGCTCCTCGGAGTGACTATGCTTGCTACTGCCCAAAGCAGGGGGCAGCGGATAAATTTTTCTCCCTTTACTTCTTGCCCCAAACCCAGAGCGATTATTGTCCAGTTTGGGCCTTGGAGAAGTGAAAGCAAGCTCCGGGCTGCGTCTTGCTCTACGCTTCCTGAGCCCGGGAAGCAAATTGCCAAATCCCCTTGCCCGTGAACATGCCGTGGTCAAGAGCCTTCTCCCTGCTGGGACGGGGGCTGTGGTGCGGTCAGCTGGTGCTCGGCGCTGCACCGTGCTGCGAGGGGCCATTGGGAAGTGGCAGCATGCTCCGGCACGGTGCTGCTTGCAAACCTTCCCCGTCCCCGCTGGCGGTTGTGCTGGCTCGGAGGAGCTGTGCGCTGCTCCTTCCTCCTCCTCCTCCTCCTCGCCCCCAGCCCCAATGCACCAGCTCGGGGTTGGTGTTGCCTCCGGGTGCTGCTCTGCTGCGACCGTGGGATAGTCGGGTGCTTTGTGCAAAGTTGTCGGAAATAATTCCACTCACCCCTTTTTGTGCTGTTGGAGGGGAAGATGTTAAACTCTCGGTGAAAGCTGGCTGTGAACTGGGATGGGCAGTGGTCTTCAGACCATTACAGCCTACTTCCTCTAATTTTTAAAATTTATATACTATGTAATGCATTATTAATTTTCTTGTGAGTGATATGACTTTCAAGGCTATCAAGGGACTAATCTATTTTTTACATGGAGTAGAAAAGGATTCTAGGTTTGTACAAATAAAATACTCCCTGGAAGCAATACAACTGAAATATCTGCAAACATCACAGCTTTACCTCTCTTCTGAGCAAACATCAGAGTCTCTATAGAAAGTTAACACTTTAATTAGAAAGAATGCCAAATGCTCATGTATGTCTGCTATTAAGCTGAAGCATTTGTATCCTTTTTCAGAAAGATCATCTTCTTCGTACAGGACTGAGCTGGGTATATTCTGGAAAAGGTATCCAACCCTTAGTATTAGCTGTATTTTGCACACATCATCAAACAATCACCACAGTTAGGTGAAATCCAAAAATTGGGTTGCTATGGGTATATAGTGTATTTGCTTAATTCTAGCTGTTTGTTCCTTGCCTGCAAGGAAAATTATGTGTGGTTGCAAAGGTTTAAATATGCTTTTCTTCAGTGAAACTACAGGTATAATGGTTTCATACGTCTAAATGTGGAGATAATTTTGGTTTTTGGATGGTAAACAATAGTGGATATGTGCACAGTTATTTAATATAAAATCTTGTGGAAGTAAGTAAGATCCAGCAAATGTTTATTTGGAAGTTGGGTTTGACCTCTAGAATCGCATTAACAGAAGCTTTGATGTACTGAATTAGACCTTTTTTTTAATGTTTGAAAAAATACCATGGGTGCAGTAAAGCAGTCTTGCTGAAGAGTCAAGTGAAGATGAGAAATGTGATGTGATTAAAACATGTGCCATTGCACGAATGGTGAATATTTTTTAATAATTCACATTTCATGGATATCTAGTTCACAATTTATCTGCTTTTTCTTTTCCTTGCATGCTGTTACCTACAAAGCCCAATACCAGCCTGTCTGCTCTGGTGGGAAAATAATGCCCATTTGTTAGTCCTGCTGTCTTTTTTCCTCCTCCACACTGCGTGAAACTCCTACTGCTCCTACCAACTACAGGTAGCTGTGTGTGGGAATGTAAAATCTGGTGGGCGCAAGGCGTGGTGGGAATATCGGGATCTATCAGGGTATGTGTTTGGCATTCAGAAGGTGATTCAAAGGCATCAAGGTATCAAATAAATTCTTGTTTGAATGAAGATATTTGCTAGGGTCCCCACTTTTGCTGGTTGCAGAGTTTGAGCCTTTCCCTATTAAAACCATGAACTATGGGTGCCTGTGCTGAGGAAGTAGCTCAGCTACCTGGTCTCTGCAGTTGCATGGGGCAGAGCAAAGCTGCTCCTGTTGTGGAAGCTTTTCCCCCCACCTGGGGCCTGCCATCATCTGAACTCTGCATGTGTTAGACAACCAGCTGGGATTCATCATCCTTTCGGTATGTCCATCAGTGGATGTTGGATGGAGCACACTGGAGGCTGGTAGGGCAGTTGTGTTCCTTAGGGTTGTAACCTGAAGAGGTGTCCAAGAAGAGGTAGCAGCTTCCAGGAGAGCGATGCATTAGACCTGTTTGTGCTGTGCTTTGAAGTGGGACGGCCACTTGTGGCAGGAGCCTGTCCGGAGCACTGTGCAGCCAGGTCCCCTTCCTGTGCCCACCTCCTTCCACCCACGCCAGGGAGCAGAGGCTGTGCATTGCCAGGTGGCTCTTTTTAAGGCTGTTTTATGGTGCGAGGACTTGACATGCCATGCTATTTGCAGACTTTCCTTAGCCAGAACTTGGTTATCTAACGTTTGGGTGGGTATTTTCATATCCATGGCAGCTAAACGTTATGTGCTTTAACTGCAGGTTTCTGTTTGGAAGGTGGCTTTGCAGTGCCAGAGGAAGGCTGATATTCCAGACCACCAATTGCCAGGGTAGCTGCACCATTTCTTTTTATGCTTCACAGTCTAGCTTAGATCCTCGACTGTATTGGGGTGGTTTGCCAAGTGCTCTCCTGGCACAAAATAATCCAGCACAGCTGATTACAGAAGGTACCTGCAGAGTGAGAGAATCCCTGAGTGATAACTTCCAAAACGATGCTCTTTTGCTCTGGGAGTTGGTGTTTGATAATGGTCAACTTCAAAAATGGCTTCTTGGAGGCATCGTAGTGTAATCACTGCAACCTTGAGCAGGCCTGCATAAAAAATATTCTCTAGGGATCAAGAAAACACAAAGGCATCTCCAAACCACCAGTGCTTGCTTCCAGGAACAAGCCCTGGCAAGCACTGCTCAAGCCACAAGCTAGGGTTTGTGTGGGGCACTTTTCACCCTTTGATGCCTATCCATGGCCATATGGGAACCTTCCATCTCCCTTACTGTTTTTGAAGTAGAGTTAGCTGTATGCAGGACACGCGCGTTGCTCAAAAATGTAGAAAATGCAAGATGTTTTTTGTTCTCTCCTGATAGGTCATGTTGTAAACGGCTGAGTGGGTCCCTTGGCTAGGTCTGTGTGCAGCACATTTCTTACAGCCATTATATGGTTGCATGTTACATGCTGAGCTGGAGTAGCAAGGCCCTAATTCTAGTTCGGAGGAGAGTACTGCAGGGAAAGCTACCTGCGTGTCGGGATGTGAAAAAGCCAACTTGGGAACACAAAAAAACTCCCCTCAAAGTCTTGTTAATTAATAGCATCCTGTGAATGAGTTACCCAAAGTTTGCTTGGAGCAGAAGCACGCTGCTCAGAGCCAGGAGCGCCCATGTTTTACACACTGCTCTGAGACGGACTCTCCCTGTGGCCTTGGGTGAGTCACTTATCTCCCCGTTGTTTATTGAATTGCAAAGGGGAGGTAATGATTCTTGCCTACCACAAGGTAGCTAGTGGTAGGATAAATTAGCTGTTGGCTTTTAAAGCACTTTAAAGATGTACTGCAAAGCATTAAGAGCACTTGTTTTTATGAAGACAGTAATGGTTAAATGATAATTCTGTGCTCTCACTGAATTTGTTAGTTTTAAAGTGTGAGTGTTATGCTTCTCCAATATGCTATTAATCCAAACAAATTACTAAGCTTTTGTGCGGTATATGAGAAAGCCTATGAATTTACCTTTCTATAGCTATAAATGCAATAGAAAGGATTTGAACTTCGCTTCTCACCTCAAAGCCTCTGGCAAACTGGTCACTGACATAATAAATATTCAGCATTTAATAATGCTTCGCTTTTCCTCTTTAAACCTTTAGTTGTTTCCTGCTTGAATAAGAACTTCAAATTCAATTCATTAACATTTCTTTAAATAGCCCTCTTAACAATGCAGGTTTGGTTTCCTTGTTATGTTCTGTCACTAATAATGGTTTTAACGTCTAACCTGTTATTAATTAGAAATAAAAACTGTATCTCTTAATTTCCGAATTAGCTTTAGTGCCTCTTTCCTCGGATTGCAAAGAGGGCCTTTTTTAAGTACAGCTTGTAGCGTTACACGGTTGTCAGCGGGGTAAATAATTCAGCCGGTCGGTGAAAGTGCGCTTTTCGGGGTCCGGAGCGGGCAGCGGGGCAGAGAGGGGCAGCGCTGCATGTGGCTTTCACCCGGGCGAAGGCAGCTTCGCCGGCCGGGACGGCTCCTTGCCCCGGCCGCAGGCAGTGCCCGCGGGGCAGGTGCGGGAAGCCTTCACCGCGAAGGGCGAAGGAGCCGGCGCGGGTCTTTTCGGCCACCCTAATCCTTCCTTTCCCGGCTTCAAAGCCGCCTGCGTCACGTCGCAGCCTGTGATTACCCTTGAGGTCTTTCACACTTGAAGCGACACCGGGAATATTGCACTGCCCCATAACGGGAGTCCACAGTTGTGTTTAATCAATTAGGTAGTTGGTCACGAGACTGGCTTTTCGGTTACAAGCATTTTAAGTACAACCCCTTATGCCCTGGCTGAGGGGAATGACAATATAGAATTAAGAAACACTATCTATTTGATGTAGTTTAATCTAGACTTTACCTGCTTAATTAAAACCATGCTGCCGATACCCACTTACCCCTCCACACATGAGACAGTTGCATGAATGCCATGTTGTAATTTCCTAAGCAGAACTGCTTAAGTTAGGTGGAGCTGCAACACTAATTTTTACGGATATAAACAGATACGCTCAGCAGCAGCATCTCCAGATCTCTTGGCATTAGCGGCAGCGCTGCGGGTTTGTGAACGCTGGCGAGGAAGCGTGAGGTGAGCTGGGGACTGCAAGCATCTCGCTAACTCGCTTTCAAAGACACTTGACAGGCAAAAGCTTTACTCCGTGGCAGTGATGGAGCTGGGCAGCGCGCACGCATGCGCCGGGGTTGAGGGAGCTCCAGTGGGACAAATGCAGCTCGGCACGATGACGCTCAGTCGCCAGATGCTTCCAGATGCGTGAGAGCTGGCAGCAGGAAGGAAGGTCTTGCCTTGGGAAGCTGGTAAATGGGATTTTGGGCTGGCCAGCCAAGGCTAAGCGACCGCGTATGCCCCTCCTGCGGGTCCAGCGTCGTGGGTTGCGGTGATAAATGGCAGCTTTGCCGTGCTGGTGAGGAGGGAGGCTTTCAGAGAGAGGGACCTTGTCAATGCGGCTGATAGAAGCGATCGTGTTTCATACGTTCGGCATACACAAGTTATGTGACTCAGCTGGCTCTGCCAGCGCTGCTGCCTGGCCCCCGGCTCCGTGGCCTTGCTCTCTCCTGCCGGGGAGGAAAGGGCTTCTTCCACCTGTCCTTCCTTCCTTCTGTCCTTCCTTGCCTGCGGGCGCCCATTTGCTGGCGGAAAGGGGGAAGGCCATAGAGGGGGCAGGAGGACCAGGCCACTGCCCGTGGTGGCAAGGAGCAGACTTAGCAGCGCTCTTGGAGGTTTGCAGTGAGGTTGGGCCGTTTCTGGTGTCCCCAAGGCCCTGGGAAATCTCCGTAAGGCGGGGGACGCTGCTGGGTGGTTGCCCTCGGACTAGGCACATCTGTAGCTCTTCTCGTTGCGGGCTGAGCCTGGTCTGGGATGATCAGTGAATTACCCAAGGTGTTTCTCCTAGAGTAGCACCCAGACTGTGGAATCGAGTGAAGTCTTCGCATGTCCTTCTGCCTTCTCCGCCTTACTGCCGCCTTTCAGACACAGTACGTCCTTGTCTGTCCAGTTTCTCCTGCCTACCCCAGTCTCCAGCTGCTCTTCAGCAATGCTTAGCAAACCACCTAATACACTCTGCCTCTTTCTCCTCTTCAGAAGGTGCCCTGAAATCTCAGTCCGTGATGGCTTTCTTTCTGGGGGAAGGGTCTCACTGAACATGAGGCACAATTTTGATGCTATTCCAGATCTGCTTGATTTGGGGGAGAGGGGAACTTCTCAGATTCAAAACCTCTTATGAATTCATATATTACTTTGGTTACCTCTGTGCCTGCCAGCTCTTTGCCTGTGATGCCAGTTTGTTAGCAGAAATATTATTGTCTCTGAACTTAAGATGTTCAGGAGAGCTGATGATACATGGGGAGGCATCGATTGATGTATAAATTTATACCACTTTTACAAATTCTTCTTCCTCAGACAGTGTTATAGATAACAGTATCCCAGGAGAAGGTAGCTTTGAATCTATGATGTACTTACATGGTTACAAGCGGGCTGTCTGTAGGAAGTATGGAGGGTAGGTTATTCCTTAGGCTAGCTTTTTCTCTCTCCTTCTCTAATTTTAGACTAGTAGCAATATGCAGAAGGAGTTGTTGTTGCTAGTCATACAAAACCAGTGGGCCGTCTTGATGGGAATCATTCATTGCCCTAACCCAGTTTCAGTTATTCTATTAATATACCATTAGAGTCTGAGTGGTGTACGAAGTCCTCTCTTGACAGGCCGATAGCAATGTCTCTTTCCTGGAGCAATTACAGTAGAAGTTTTACAAAGATGATAATTTGAATAAAGGCAGCTGGAGGGGCAGAGCAGAGAGAAGGAGAACTGGTGGCTAAAGCTAGCTTGGAATTCAAAGTTGGCAAAGTGCAGCTGGACCCATGGAGCTAATGGGACGTCAGCATAGGAGGCGATTATGGTATGAAAAAATGTGCCTCACGAGCATGGCCTCAGACTCGATCTTGAAAAAGAAATAGCCCTTGTGGTAGCAAAGCTGAACTTCTGCGTCTCCTGTGCCGATGTCGTTCTTGTCTGTGCTGGCTGATAAGGGGGGCGACACGTGTGGGCACTGGTGAGCCCCCTCTTGTGTAAAGCTTTGATGCCAGAATGAATACAGCTGCAATTAGTTCCTCGCTGAGCAGGGAGCTCACCGCTGAAATAATGCTGTCTCTCCAGCAGCGTAGTTAGCCGGGATGGGCAGGTTAGTTTTAACCCGGATCAGTTCCCTGATCTCATTCACCAGCCCATTGCACGCGTGCTTATGCTGTCTTAATGCACTTGTGGCACGACGGTGTGTTGCTTCGTTCCCAATTAGGCAGATGGGCTGAGAAGAGACCAGTCCCCGGAGCCCTGCTTCCAAACCGGGAGTTCAGCTGTGTAACTCTCTGTACCTGAGCTTATTGAGGATGGCAGCCTGCACTGTCCTCCAGAATTCAAGTTATGTTATTTTTGTTCTGAGGACGTTTTTAAAGGATTTTAATTATGTGCATGGTTAATAAATGTCACACACACACATGCAGTGTACTTCTCAGGTACCCACCGGCCCATAGCGAGGATCATGAGCGGCCATATTCGTGGCATTTAATTGCTAGGCTCGCTTTTGGGGCAAGCTCAGGAAGGGATTGTTCCCCTCCCACCCCACAATACTCCCTATATGGCAGACCAACATGCAGAGTATGCAATTCTTCAACATTTCTGCAGCTGAGAATAGAAGCAGCTGCTGCCCTCCCTGCAAAGTTAGTTTTTCTCCCCCTCTTACTTCCTCATGCCAAGTGGTGCTGAAGATGGTTGCTGTAGAAAAGCTAGGGAGTTATGAGGGTAGATGTTAAAACCAAAAGAGGAGGGAACAAGGGTCAATTTGTTTTCCTGGGTTCCGCAAGGTCATTTATTGAACAAGTCATTTCCCAGTTATTCCAAATCTTGCCCAAGGTGTGGCTGAGGCTCCTGAGAAGATTTGGTGTGTTGGGGTGGGAGCATGCCTTCCTAGCAGTTCAGATCAATTATCTTCAGATTGCCATAAAAATTGTCAGCTGCAGCAGCATGAGTGAACCAGCAAGTCACAAAAATGTAGGTGCTTACTTTTGGGGTGATGGTTCTTCCTCCAGTTAGGAAAAACCTTTCCCTTGCAGCCTAAGGAAACACCTTGGAGAGTTCTCAGATTTGGTTTCAGGTAGAAACAGCAAAATCTGAACACAGTGAAGAATCAGTCCAGAACTTCCTGGGCAAGCACACAAGAACTGTGTGATAATAAATGTTTTTCCCCCCAAATTTGTATTTCTCTTTCTGCCTCTTCTCTTTTATTTTTTTCATTGACCACCGGCTATGACCATATGGCTTCTCTGCTGTTTTCCTCTGTGTCTTCTCCCCCCTGCTCTGAACATATTATAATGTTCACGAGACATTTTAATATCAGTTCTGGTCTTGCCTAGCAGCATAAAACATCTTGTGTATTTGCATTTTTTAGTTTAATCATTATCTTAATATTTTTGGGCAGTAGCCACAGAATCGTTTTCTCTCTGTCTCTTGGATCATCTTTAAAGCAACAGTTCGTACTTCTCCCTACTGTTCCCTCTTCCACACCACCCCCACGTTACACTCACTTTAAACCCTGAGCTAAGCTGTCATTTTGAAAAAGGAGGCAACAGTAAACCTGCCTATAAGACACACTGAGGAAGCTGAAACCATGTGTGGTGCTGCCACCCACCCTTCTTGGGCAGTTGTGCAGTGGGGCGCTCGGGCAGCCCTTGCCAGCCCTACCCTTCGGGAGCCCAAGGACGCGGGCTCAGGGCCTTGTGGGAGGTGCAGAGCTCTGGTTCTCACAGTGATCAGCCCCCAGCAGTGGTCCCAAGCCAAAACCTCCTCCAAAGCCCAGTGAAGTAAGGCAGAGAGTCCTGTTACTTTGGTGATCTCTGGAGCAGACCTTCTACATTGACATTTATTAGTCAGAAAGATGAATCAAACTCTATCTACGAAGTAAGGACACCTAGAAATGTAACTCTAACGGAAGGCTGATCTGGCATTAAAAAAGTTCTGAAGATTAAAACAATCCTGGGAAGCCCTGAATTAGCAGAAAGACCTTCTGTCTTTTGCACTTTGGCTACAGCTGACTCATTACTTCTTTTAAAATCCATTACATCTTGGACAATATAGTCCATAGAGGAAGCATCCTCATAACCAGAAATCCTTTCTTTAAGTCCATCTTGACTTTTCTGGTCTTAGGGCCGAATTCAATCCTGATGCAACTCCCATTAGTTCAGTTGTGGCAGGGCTAGATTTGGTCCTGAATGTCATACTCGCTATTAACATCTTGAGATTACCTCATGATCTCCTTTGTAATCCTTTTACAAACATATTTTCTTTCAGCTCATGACAAACCTAATTAGTGGTGTTTTCAGTAAATATGAATACCCATATTGAAAGTCCTTTGTCAAATACAGATTTGCCATGACCTAGCATTACTTTTGACCTTCCAAGACATCTCCCAGGCGAGAATCTGAGAGTATTTTCCTCACAGTGATAAATTTTACTTCTCAGCATTTATTATGTAGGTAAAAAATTGTTATCTTCAGTTTAGAGACCAGAGGCTGAGGGTTAGAGAGAGAAATTTTTGAAGGAAATCTCTAGAAGACCTGGAAGTTATGAACTGTCCTAGCTTCTAGGCCTCTGCCATATCTTTGAGGCCTCTGCCTTGAGGTGTACTATCTACACACTTTTTTTTGTTTTACTAACATTCCTGTTTATTGCCCATAGTCTTTCTTTTGTGTGTCTTTCCTTAATCAGCAGCCTTAAATATTCCAAACCATTTGCCTTAAATATTCCTGCCAATATCTGAGAAAGGAAGAAAGTCAAAGACCCCTTCCCAACCAGCTCCTCAGCTGCCGCTAAAGCGTGAGGGCAGTGTGGAAGAGAGCTAAAGGCACAGTGAGGGCTTCTGCACGCTGGAGCCTTTTTATTCAAGGAAGAAAAGACTCATTAGGTCTAAGATGGCCAAGGTAGATATTTGTTCGAAGGGTTTCTGAGGTGAGCTGGTCCCTCTCCAACAAAGAAAGTGTCTACCTCCACCTGGTCTGCTCAGGCAAAATTTTACATGCCTTTTCTTTGGAAATGTCTTTAAGAATGCAAGGATAGGTCAGAGGAAGGAACCTGAGGTGGCTGCATTCTGGGTGCTTTGCATTCATGTTTGTTTTTTACCCCAGTTAAGCCTAAATGTCACCTGTAGAAGGGGGCAGGAAGTGCTGGCAGTTGCCCGCACTGCGGTTGCAGGCATGCAGGGCACACGAGCGCACGAAGCACCCATTGCCCCTTGGCTGGCTGTGGCATGCTGAGGGCATAAATGTGTCTCTCCCTATCCTGCGGTGCTGCGATACCTACCGCTTTGAGAGAGCGCTGTGTAACGCTGAGGTTCTCATCACTGACACCAAAACCGAAGCCTCTTATCCTTTGGTATTACCTCACACCAAAATCCGTTGCAATAGCCATGAAATGCAATGCCTCTCTGCCTTGATAGAAGTTGCTAACTGTTCTTCAGTTGTAAGTATGTAGAGAGAGATCTGGTTTCAATTATTTGCACAGAAGATGCTGGGTAGAATTACATACCAGACAGGCTGGGCTGACTTGTCACAGTCTTTTAGGATTTTCTTTTCTTTTTTTTTTTTTTTTTTGAGAGATCTTAATTTTTTTTTCCCCCTTAGAGAAAATGATTCATAAGCATAAATAGCGCTCAGAAAATGTCACCTCAAGGTACTACAGATGAGGCCTCCCAGGCTTATAAGCCCATAGAGGAGTTAGCTACTGTGACATTTTTTTCTCTGTTCATTTGTTTTCTCTTTGTGGCACAAGGGCTCCCACTTCACTCTTCTCTCAAAATGAGAGGAACATTTTAACTAGCTATGTGGGGAAAGTGGTTACTGTTTGGTTTTGCTTAGATATTCCATCTCTGGGTTCTGTACATATTCCAGGATAATCTACAATTAAAAGAAAATTATACTGTTATACTGTTTCTCTCTTATGTATTTGAAAGCTTTTTTTTTTTTTTTTTTTTTTTTTTTTTTTTTACGTCCATCCTCTTCTTTAGGCTGAACAAGCCTACTGCTCAGATCATTCAGTATTTCTTCATGGATTATGTAAGAATTCTTCCTTTTTGTAAAGTCATTCTAACTCCTTAGCTCTCTCTCCACCAGAAACTGTTTTTTTGTACCTTCAGTGAAATATACTGAATTAAGAATAGATTTTTCTTTTCATTTGTCTCTATTTGTATATGCTGACAGTAATTGTTTTTGAAGGGTTTGATCCAAAGGACATATTAACCAATTGAATTTGGATTACAAATCATAGAAAACAGAACTTGAAGGGATATTTAGATATCGTTTGCCCCAAAACAAGATATACTTTACTTATTTCATTCATGACATGCTTCTCTAATCTGATCTTAAAGATCTCCAGTGACTATTTGTACTATAGAAAGTATTATGTAGCATTCAACTGATTTTCCTTTTCTTCTCCGTTATTTCTTATCCCACCCACTATGGACACAGAGAGCAAAGCAGTTCCCTTCCTCTTTGAGGAAGTCTTGTATATATTTGAAGACTCTTTTCCTTTCCTCCCTCAGCTTCCCTTTGTGAGGATTTCACTCCCATTTGTTTGGGCTCCCCGTGGAGGGTCATGGTGCTCTCCCGTGGATCCCAGCTGTTGGACGTCATTCCCAACTCCCAACACCAAAACTGGATGCAGAAGTCCACCTGACATCTAGCAGTGCTGACTGTAGAGGGAGGTCTTGGTGTTGGGACTCTGTGAGAAGCCACGTGTGCTGTAAAAAATAAAAGGGCCAGAAGTCTTGGACAAGACCTAGACAACCCATATTCAGCAAATGGCCAGTATGGCAGGTTGCAGCTTTTCTTCTTGGTCTACTCATAGCTGCCACTTCAGATAAAGGTTTCTCTAAATTATGCCAGAGCAAATCAGTCATATGAAAATATTCCAGAAGCCAAAATCTGCCCGCATGGGGAAAACTTTAGCAATATTCTTTGTGTTGTTGGCCAAGGGAGATGGTCCTTCTGACACCTGGGAAATATTCTGCTGATCAGATCTTTCACTGGTAGAGCATAAAATATTCCTGGATCCTCAAAATGCATTTCTATAATTTGGTTCTTGATGACTTGCAAATATCTTAGTGCTAACCTTTGAGCACTTCTGATGGAATGATCATCACCTGTTTTTCTTCAAATGACTTCATAATGACTAAAGGAGAGCTAACATGACTAATCATAGGGTAAAACAGATTATTAGAAGTAAGAAGGCATCCTTCAAAATGTTGAAGCTGTGTGCTTAGGAAAGAAAAGGGGGAACAAGCCTCACACATCTTTAGGAGCTGTTTGAAGGAGTACCCAGGCAGCTGAACAAAGAGATGTGGGTGATATGGTCCTCAAGGAATTCACAAAGGCCTTTAAAAAAGTGTTTCACCCAAGGGTCTTACAGGAAGCAAGCTTCCATAAGCTTCTCACATGGACAAATAATTGTTTAAAAGATGGGAGACAATGGAGAGCAATAGAAAGGTCATCTCTACTGTGGAATCCTGCAGGGGTCTGTGCTAGAGCCTATAGTATTTAGTATTTTCATAAATGTTCTAAAAATGTGCTGAATAATAAGATGGCGAAGTTTGCAGATGATGCCATCTTATTCAAGATAGTAAAGACAAGGGCTAACTGCAAAGAACTGAAGAAATACCTTTTCATACCAAATGTGTGAGCAATGAAGTGGCAGATGAATTTCAGTGTGGATATATTTGAGTGTGGTGGGGTTAAAGTCCCAACGTTACATTGATGACAGATGATGAACGTGAAATAGAATATTAACACTCAGGAAAAAAAGATGTTGTGGTTATAAGGTTGTCCTACAAAAGCATCAACTCAGGGCTTAGTATTTGTTAAAAAAGTTGATTTACTGTGAGGAGTTATTAGTAAAATAATACAAAACCCTTCTGGCATTTTATATATCCATACTTTGCACACAGCAGAATATTTAGTTCTGTTCCAGCCCTTCAGACATAGCAGAACTGGAAAAGGCATGGAAAAAGATGACGAGCGATTAGAGGTATGGAACTGCTTCATATGACAAATCACAAAACAGTCTGGGATACTGGAAAATAGATGAAGGGATATGACAGGGGTTTGTAAAATGATGACTAGCATGGAGAAGGTGAACAGGGCATGATGGTTCATCGTCTCTTCCAATGCAAGAATTGAAGAACAACAAATAAAACTATCAAGTGAGGGTTCAAAGCAAACAGAAAGAGTTACTTCTTCGTGGTATGTGTAGGTAACACATGGAACTCCTTCCTGCAGGATGCTGTGGATGCCAAAAATTTTCAGATGTTGATAAAGTGAGATTTGATAAAGTCAGATTTACATGAGAAAAATCTATCAAGGGCTGTTAGATGCAAGGACACTACTGCTGGCTCAGAAAATCCCCACACTGCAAACTGATAGAAGTTAGGAGAGTATTTGAGGAAAATATTATTGTATTGGCTGGTTCTGTTCTCCTCCTCTTCCCTAGGTATCTGCTATTTGTGACTGTCAGAGGCAAGTCACTACATCTACCTTTGGTCCAATACGATGCAGTTGTTGTTGTTTTCACCCTGTCTTTCTAACAGATGTTCACCCATTGTGGCTCTTCCTAGTTTTAGTGGGTTATTTTTGGTGGTCAAAGCAAATTGTCCAGTTACTCTCAAAGAAATCCAGTCACATAATGGAATCTGACATTTCAGGACTCAAGCAATATAGCCTGGAAGTGAAAGAATAAAAAAATGCTGAAAAAGACTCAGTCTCCTTTAAAGGAGTGGTAGGAGGAAAAAAATGCACCTAAGCAGTCATATATCAGAGCGGCATGTAAAACGTCCAGCTGAGGAGTGTTATTAATGAAGTGGTGAACTTTAAGTCCATGCATAACATGCCTCCAGTAGGAAGGTTCTTATTTCCAGTGCCTGGGGTAATCTAGCAAAATCTGAGCCATATCTTTAATGAACAAGGTAGACTATCAATCAGCAAAGGAGATGACACAAGCATTTCATACAAAAACAAAAACTGAAACAACCCCCCCCCCCAAAATCAAGGCCACTGCAGTGCCTCCCAAGGCTGCCTGTCCTCATCAGGCAGGCAAGGAGTCATGAATCTGCATGTGACTGTTAAAGGTAGAGCTGCTACTGAGTAGGTGGTAGTTATTTTTAGCAACTAGTTTAAATTGTTCTGATATTGAATCTGCACCGTGCAGGGGTAACATCTTTAAAATGCAATTCTATGGTAGGTGGCAACAATCAAGCTGAATTACTGACATTGTAAGGAAATGAAAAGTCAAACTGCTGACCATGTGTATTTTATGGTATTTAATTAAAAGTAGATAACATAGTGTGAATGAACCACAAATCAGATAAAAATGGCAGTATATTCTCATATTTAACACATATTTGACTTGTGGTTGCTTGACAATTTACCAGAACAGGTCTATGACGGTCTCCAAATATAAAATCAGGAGTGTAATTAAAAATACTGCAGGGAAGAAGCAATATTCAGTTCAACCCTGAACTACGTTAATCACAGCCACAGCTGTATCACTTCCATTCCCTTTAACAAGAGCTTCATTTATTTATTTATTTTTTAATAAAAGAGGAAAAAAATGACTGGGCTGTTGCTAAATCAGAATGTCAGATTTAAATAGTCTTATGTGCTGTATGTGGGGCAAAAAAGATGAAAGGGGTAGCAGTGCTGAGGCTCAGGATGGTCTGTTTTTTAAGAAAGCTGGTCCCATTGGGTCAGCCTCAGTGCTCTCTCCAGCCCTGCCGGGGCCGGCTTGGGTGCGGCTTCGCGCCACGAGGGATGGCTGCATGGGCAACCCGGGGTTGTGGGTCCGCTTTCACTTTTTGGCATGGACGTGTGGTGTGACCTTGAGAGATTCATTTATTGCAGTTCGCGCCACAGCTTGTTCCTCTGTAAAGCAGAGCTAGTAATCCTTCTTTTCACTGTCTTGTCTTCTTTCTGCGTTTAATTAATAACTAGGACAGTGGAGCCTTGGTCTTCATTGGGCACTTCTGCAACAGTCCTACTGGTTTTGGGGCGTTTAGCCCAGCTCTTCTCCCATACTGCACGATGCATGTGGAGCTATCTGCTTGTTGCTGCTGTGCACTGGGAGCGCTCTGCAACAAGCAAGAAACACGTAGGTTGGACTTCTGCTCCCACCAGCTCTTCTCTTCTTAGTTCTCACATTAAAGTATCACAACCCAAATTTGTTGAGGCTTTGCTGACCCACACAGAGGTGTTACTGGTATTCTGTACTGTGAGGAAGCCTGTCTTGCAGGTGGACAAGGAAGAGGTGGTATCCTGTAGATTTTTACTAGAATGAGTGTTTAATTTAGTTCTGTTTGAGGTCTGTCAGCACAGATTTTAGCCAAAATAAATAATGTCAGGCTCTCCACTCAAAGAAAAAAAAAGGATGGACTTCAGACTTCCTTACCCACCTTCAGGAGTTTCACAGCCAGTTCCTGCCAGTTTCTCATCTCCCAGTCTCTCTCCCCATGGCTACAAAAAGCCATTCTCCTTTATTTGAAGCTCTGGTTGTTTTTTCCCACCTATCTATCTTGCCTTCTTGTCTTTGCCAGAATATCTGGATGTGTTGTAATGTGGCAGCCTGGTGACAAAGAACAACCTCCTTTGTAAGTGGATCTGAGGGGTCTTTTCAGGTGGCTCTCATCTCCTGGGAGTCCCTGGGAACCAGAGGGTAAAAAGCATGCAAATGGAGTTCATCCACTTCCAGTTTGGAAAATACAATATTGTCCAACTTTTTTCAGGCAGACAGTTAAGTTTTGCATGTTTTTAACGTATCATTGTGTTACTGGAAATCCCAGTAGAATCCATGGATTTGTGCATAAAGGAGCATTTGGGACAGGGACCAAACAATGTCTTCTCTTTTTGTGGAGGAATTCATCAGAGAATTTCCATGTTGCAATTCCCATTTTTCGGGTGGGTTCCCGATCCTTGGTGTGTTACAGCTTACTAGGAGACAGTGGGATTTAGGTTCTGTTAGCAGAATCCTATCATCTAAATTGCACTGCTATTATTTTTTACTGTGGGAAGCATTAGTTGACATGCAATTGCAGTAATACCCACTAGTCTCCACAGACATTATTTATTCATTTGGAAAAGGCTGTTGTCTCCTTCAGTTTTGCATGGAGTTTCAGATTTTCAAAGGTTCTTCTGGTGATATTTTCTTGTACTGTGTACAGTATAATAAAATATTACTTGTCTCTCTATTGCAAAACTAATTGTAGCACTATTTGTTAACTCAGGAATTGGGCTATTTCTTATCTCTTTTTAAAATCTGACTTTTTAGCTTATTCTTGACTGCACTGTCTTGTAGCCTGAGTGTAATGCAACACAATGGACTTGCAGGTAATCAATAAAAGCTTTGGAGGTCAGAGATGGCATTTGACAAACTTGCACTCCTGAAGGAAATACTGTGAGGTTTTTTAAAAGTTAAACTCAAAGTTGCTCTGATGACTCTGAGGTTAGTGTTCTGTGCTACCATGTAAAGGACCTGGGTCTGGAGTCCCTCTTTGGGCTAACAGAGGCAGTACATGCTCCGCAGACCTTGCCTGTAGCCTGCTCCTATTGCAATCAATGAGAAGCTCCTTTCGACTTTGGGACCGAGATCTCGCCCAGTTTTAGGGACATAACCAAGCCTAGGTTAGGGGCCTTGACACCCTAAGTCTCGTGTCTGATACTCAGTGGAGAGAAATTATTAGAGAAAATCTCTAGGAGTACGTGTTCATTAACAAATAGCTGGGTGCAAGTAGGAGTGTATCAGTGGATTACAACAGGTTGTTCTGCTACAGCTACATATATGTGACGTGGAGGATTAGCTTCAAACTAGACCTAGTGGACAGAATGTTCCCACCAAGCAGTAGGAGTCAGGGCAATTTGATGTGTATCTGGAGCAGAACTTCTGGTTCTGGTTTTCTGAAAGGAAATGTGCACCAGAAGTACCTTGTGCCATCAGTGAGGAGAGTCGGGGGATTTGCTTCAAAAGTGCACGACTGCTCTCAAGCAAAACACTAACACAGATGCAGCCAATGGCCTCTCTGTCACTGAAGGGGCCCAGCATGGTCTCATGAGATTGAGGTTTCCGGGCGTCAGGCATGGTGCTACCCCTGCTCTAGGTACTGCTGTTTGAATGTGCTCTGCTGCTTGGTGGGAGCCGAGGAAGGTGAGAGGCACCTTTGCATGTTGGTAACTTAACTGAGAAGCTGTAAATTAAATCTGAGTTTTAATTTAGTGAATGAGTAGTGCAACCAGGAGAATGCAAGGACCTGCTTCCTCGAAGAACAAGAGGCGACTCTAATAAATGAAGGTGTCAGAGCAGTATCCAAGTATTTGACAAAGGTAACAGGCATCTCCAGGAGTGATCTTCATCATTGCACTGTCACTGTTGTCTAGCTAAGGACAGCTCATGGCTAGGAATGATGATGATCTGTCAATGGGAGTTTCTCTGTATGTGACCTAGACTCCCACAGTGAAAGTCATTTTCAGAGCAGTCAGACCTACGTGGAATCCTTCATCTGCAATGATTTGAAGCTACTTGTGTGATAGCACATAGTATATCCCTTACACTCAGGATAAAGATAGGGAGATATGGCCTGCAACAGCACCTACCTCCAGTAGCAAACTAGCACACAGAAGCTGGGCAGGTTGTGGACAAAAAGAACTAGAAATAGGAAGATGGTCTCCAGACGCACAGCAGTGAGTGATACCCCAGAGGGTTGTTGATACACCAGAGGTTTGTGCTGACATTCAGTGGGCCCTTAACAGACTGGAGAAATTGGCAGAGGAGCTTCACAAAGTTCAATAAAGGGAAGTGCAAAGTCTTGCATTGGGGACCTATAGGCTGGTACCCAACCCGCTGGAGAGCAGCTTTGCAGAGAAAGACCTGAGGGTCCTGGTGGACAAGTTGACCGTGAGCCAGCAACGTACCCTTGAGGCAAAGAAGGCTGGTGGTATCCTGAGCTGCATTAGGAAGGGCGTTGCCAGCAGATTGAGGAAAGTAATCCTGCCCCTCTACCCAGCACTGATGAGGCCATATTTGGAGTGCTGGGTCCAGGTCTGGGTTCTCCAGTACGAGAGAGAGACAGAGCTACTGGAGCGAGTCCAGTGAAAGGCGACTAAGATGACTGAGGAGCTGGAGCATCTGCCATACAAGGAGAGGCTGAGAGAGCTGGGACTGTTTAGCCTCGAGAAGAGAAGGCTCAGGGGGATCTTATAAATGTGTTTAAATATCTGAAGGGAGGGTGTAGAGAAGACAGAGCCAGACGCTTCTCAGTGGTGCCCAATGACAAGACGAGGCAACAGAAACTGAAATACAGGAAGTTCAATATGAATATTAGAACAAACTTTTTTACTTTGAGGGTGACCGAGCACTGAAACAGGTTGCCCAGGAAGGCTGTGGTGTCTCCATCCTTGGAGTCAGTCAAAAGCTGTCTGGACATAGTCCTGGGCAACCTGCTCTAGCTAACCCTGCTTGAGCAGGTGGGTTGGACTAGATGATCTTGAGAGGTCCCTGCTATCCTCAACCATTCCGTGATTCTGTGACTGCGGCAGAATGAGATGGCTCAAGATGGAGACTGAGGTGGAAGCAATATTAATAATGGGGTAGCATGGCGTTGTAACAACTGTACGAAATAGCAGCAGGAGATGAAACGTGCAGAACTTTCCTAATCTGTGAATTAATTCTATGAATTCTCTGGAGTCAGTTTTAAGTGCTTTTGGGAAGTGATATTTGGGTGACAGCAGAATGAATATATTTGTGGCGTGGCATCCTAGTATGCCACTGAGCAGCTTGTCTCTGTGGAAGTAAAATGTGAGAGAAGTACATCATCTTGCACTGAAAACATTTCAAAAGGACACAAGCCAAAAGAGTCATAAAACTTCTCTCTCCAGATGTTCTCCCCAGAGCCATGAAGATAGGTGGTCCTACTATTTATTTTTTGATCTTCAGTATGCTACCTTCCTAAAAGCCAATAACAAAAGAAGTAATTAAATATGAGCATAGAGGAGGCATCTTTCTGGAGTGGCAGGAAGAGGGGGCGTACTGACACCTCATTCAGTTTGCCACTCCATTTCCCTCCAACAAAACTAGCAGGCTACCTGACTTCCCTTGCTTACAATTTCCATGCAGTAGAGGTCTTCAAAGATCTTAAGGAAAGGCATTTCAAATGTTCTTACTGTTACAAAGCATGCAGCAAGCACAGTCATCCAACCATGGCAGAGAAACCTATAAAAATGAAGACAGACTGGTGCAAATCAAAAAAGTTAGGGCTGACTCTCTAAGAGTTTTGCAACTCCAAGAAGTGTCACATGCAATAGAATGCAACATAGTAGTATGAGTATATGCAGTACCATTGCAAGAGCATGGCAAATGGCTTTGCAAGCATATCACAAGCTTCATTTATACTGTTTCCTTTCTGAGGCAGGATGGTAACTCCATAATGTCTCCAACTTTTTGTTGCACTAGTGAACCTCCCCCTCTGAGAGGAGAGAGTTCAGCGTGTTATACTTGCATTCTCTCAGGTATAATACAGAAGATCCATAATAATTCAATAATGTGAGAGCTCAGTTCTAGTATTTGTTGGAAAGGATTTACTTTGCTTTCTTTGGGATAATTATGGCCGATTATAATAAGCATAGATATAAACTCTGGGTCTTTGCTCTGCTTTCAGAGCTGCAGCTTGTAGGTTATATGCAAGTTGAAGACAACCGCAACTTAGTTCAAAGTGTGGAGATTTCAGAAGGGGTGTGGAGGGATGACTCCATTTTGTAATTCATATTCAACACTTTCTTTTTCTTTATTGCTCATAATTGCTCTGAAAGTTTTACCTTCATAGGCTGTTTCTGGATTCCAGGGCATGGCAAGTGCATTTCGCAGCATGCCTTGTGAATCCCACCTCCAGCTAACCTAGCAAAGGTCCTGAAGAGAGCTCACAACACCTTCCTACTGATTTGCACACTGTATGGGTAAACAGCTGAAATAGGTGAACACCTGCCAAGTTTCTGGAACGTGAAGGGCCTTGTGCATGTGCTAGGTATCAGCTGGTCAATAGTCACGATGCAAAATAAGAGGCAATAGGAAGGAAAAATTTCTTGCAAAAATAGGAGCTGCCCAGAGATAAGACAGCAGTTGAGTAGAAACATCAGTGACCACAACTCTGGGGTTAGGCACCAAAAGTGGGAATTAGCTGGGATTCAGGCATGTAGATTATTTCACGGCAGAAGTCTGCTAGGACTGTTTCTGAACAGCATGTCAGCTGCAACTTTTGGAGGACAAGAATCTATTTCCAGGGTTGTGTTTTACCCACTAAGTGCCACACTGTCTTCTCAACTGTTTCTGCTCCCTGAAACGGTAAGGTAGTGTTCCGTTTTCGAGAGAACAATGTTTAGAAATCCTACTACCTATGACTGCCTTTTGGCAGCCTCTTGCTTCCCTAGATCAGCTGGGATATTGTATCCTCTGTTTTCCCTGACACTGCAAACAGGTTGAAATGATGGATGAAAGGGGAGCGGGGCTGAGCTGTGAGTTAGTGCATTAGCCTTTCACTGCTGGAGTCCAGGGTTCAGATCCTTCCTTTGAGCAAATGTGACAATGGGTTTAATAGTTTCCTTCTAAATCCTTAGTGGACATTTGGCAATATCATAAAACTACTGCACAATTTGGAAAGGAAAAGCCCAAGATTGGAATAGCAAATCTATAGCTGAATAGGACTGAAGTAGAAGGCAGAGAGGCGTGGAGAAACATGCACAACATCTTCATCTAGGTATTTCTAATAAGCCCACGCTTATTATATACCAAATGCACTCACTAATTAAGGAATAATAAAAAAAAAGAGTTGAAAAGCCTGACTAGGTTTTCTCTGGGAAATGCATTAGACAATTGGAAAGTACACATCGTCCTATTATTCAAGTTAATTTACACTCGCTCTCCTCATCCACCACAAGAATTTATGAACCTGGAAGAGCTGTAAGTCCCTTAACAAAGTAAACAAACTGTAACTCAGTCTTGCATCCTTTCAGAGACCCAGCACCTAAGGGTTTTTTTTTTTTTTTTTTTTTTTTTTTTTTTTTTTTCTTAGCTAAAGGTGAAAAGATGATTCAGTATATAGTGGTATGTCTCTTTTCTCAGGGGCAAACAACTCACATTACTGGAATTAGACTATTAGAATAGACTTCAAATGCACAGTGAACCTCAGCAAATAAAATCCACCAGCCTTCAGCGATGACTTGTCTTTGCACGTATGAGGAGTCTCAGCAGAAAAGGTAGCGCCGGGCTGGTGTGCTCCTTACCAGTGGCTCAGCCTTTTCCGAGCGGCAGCCTTGCTCCCCTCCCCCAGGACGGACAAATTCAGAGCAACAACAGCCAGAAGATTAAGCAAGTGTAACTAAAACTATTCCTATGTCAGGCCCTTATTTTAATCTCCTCCAAACGATCCGAAGCGCACTCGTTAGTGCATACACCACATCTCCTCTTTCCGAACGTGCGAGGCACTTAAAGAAAGAAAGTTTTCGCGCTGTATACCAGACGACCTTGATGTGATAGACTGCAGGGTTTTGTGACACTGCACACTCAGTGCTATTCAACACTTTGCCTGAAAGGGAGGAAGGAATGGATTTATTGACTTGTGACTTTGACTCAGGCCTGTGTATCAGGACTGTTATTATGTGGAATGATTAGGCTGCAGTGTCAGGGACAAGTTAAACTAGAACAACAAAGGACCTCCTTAACCTTTACCTGGACACAAGGCCATTCATAATGACTTGCATGGTTTAGAAAACTAAGTATATCTTGCAGCACTCAATACTTCTGCAGCTACAGCAAATGAACAGAAATGGAAAAGATGGATTGCTGAAGGAGATGAAATGTAATTCAATTCTGCATAGTCCTGTTTAGAATTCTGAGTTCAGGTTCATGTCAAAAAGTGGCAAAGGCGTCATTATTTTCTTCAGAGTGAAGCAGGAATTTTAAAACTGGATGCAATAGATATCCACTTAGGAAACTTCTATTTTTTAGATGGTATAACAAATAATGCTGCCTCTGGAGAAGCTTTCCTCACCTGAAGTGTACATGAAACCATTATTAATGCTAATATTAGCTGGGTGCAAAACATGAAGAGAAGATCCTCAAGCTGCAAGAGGAGTTACTTCCACAAATCCTTATAATACGACGATATGACGACACTCATGTATCTGTGCCAGTGTGTGCAGGGAACCAAGTATCTGCTTTGCAGTTAGTGTTGCATGGGATTCTTGATATAGCAGTCCATTTGTGGGTTTATATTGGATTCAAAATATTACCCTCCCTTTCCTAATGGTTGTTATCAAACCGCATTATGAATGAGTCAGTGGCTTTTGTATGGCTGAAATCTCATTCCTGTTGACATTGATAACAATTTTCTCTCTGATTTTAGTAGGTGCTGAATTAGGGCTCTGTGTTTTGCAAGGTCAAGCACTTGTCTCTGTGCATTGCCTGGTCTCTGCTGCTCTTCCTGAGAGTGCTTGCACATCCCAGACTCTGGTCCTTCCTAGTGGTGGGTATTGCTGATATCCAATTGTAGGAGCCCCGGGAACTTTCCATGTGCGAAGAAAGGCAAGAGCCCTTCTCTCAGGGAGCTGTCATACAAGTCATTGTAAAAATGACCACAGAAAGAAGAAATTAAAATCAGTATGTGATATGAGAGTTGATGAAGTGATACAAAATAAGTGTCTTAAGTGGGGATAGGAACAGGCATGTAGCATGGGAAAAGAGAAGCTGATTCCTGATGAGATGCATTTGCTCTCCCTAGTACTGTATTAACTTCTTGAACTCAGTGCATTCAAAGTGCTCCTAAGCTGTAGAGCTAGGCGAAACCACAGCTAGCATCTTGTCTTTGCTCCTGTCTAGCAGAAGCCAAAAAAAAAAGCTACCAGGATAAAGACAATTCATCTCTTCCTCCTTGATGTAGATGATGAGTGGAAATTTGTGTTAGAAGCTAAGTGTACATGCTAGGTTTGAAAATAGCTGGAATATTGCATCTGACATCTTTTTTGAAGTGCACAGTAAAGCACACCATTTCCACGTGGGTGCAAACTGCTTTGCTGGCTTATATGTTTATAGTGAGGTTTGCATTTGGCTCAGTGCCCTGAAAAACATTGTCATCCGTATTGTTCCCTGCCCCTTTACTCCCCGGTTTCCCTCGGAGCAGGCAGAACCCAAATGCCTCCTAAAACCTGTGGTGAAGCCCCTGCAGCGCTGGTGACCTTCCAGGGCCTGGCCACCCCTTCCGGGGGCCACCTCTGCTCACCAGGTCATCTCGCCAGGTTTCAGCTGCTTCCTCAAGGGTCCTGGTTAGACCATTTTCTGAAATGGATCAGTTTTAGCTGTTCACTTGTTAATCGAAAAAAACCCCAAACGTGGTGAGTCTGGTTCTTTTTTCTCTGTCCTAGGCAAATGTCTTTTTCTTTCACAGAAACAACGTGTGGTGATCCTATGGCAATTCTTTAACCTTAGAGTTTTTTCTTTCTAATGGATTCAGCCCAAAGGAATTGCAGCACATCTGCTGTTAAAAAGTGTTTGTTACATTTCATGGGTGCGAGTTAATTTAACAGTAACTGCAATTCCCTGATATTAAAAAAAACGATGCTGGTTACTGTGGTGGTTGAATCAAGGAGACAATCATAGACAAGAACACCATATACCTGATAGAAATAAAATTAACAATAATAAGCAAAACAGTCTCTGGGGGAACTAGATTGAGATTCGTTGATAGACAACCCAAAGTAGCTGGGGTTTGTTTTGAATTTTCCATGGTTTACCTGAACTCCTCAGGTCTAATAAACTAAAAGCTTCCAGGGAACGGCCATTCTCTACAAACTATGGGATATCCTACTTGTACCTGGTACCTATTTGTAGTTTCTTTCATACACTTTTTTTTTTGACTCTTGCATTCATTTTTTGCTACAGTTATTTTACTGCTCCTTTTTTAACATCCCTAAATTGGTTTGTTGCAAATGCTACTATCACGTGCTTTATGTCTTTTGAGTGGGTTTGTGCAGGTTCTCTAACACCAGGGAAATACAAGGGTTTACTGTATAAGCCTTTATTAACTGCTCGCTCCCTTGTTTAGCCTGTGAAAGACAGTGAATTTTTCTTTGTCATTCTCACGCTGCTTTCATTTTGTCATATCAATATTGCAGCAAATTAATTAACTCCTGTTCATCTTTTTTTGTTCATTTAAATCAGAGGACAGGCTGTCTAGAATTTCTGTAGGAAACGGGAGGAAAAGGCACTCTTGCGCTCCTCCCAGCTCTAACACAAAATAAGCGTGCCGAGGGGTAAAGTCACCTGGAATAAATCTTGCCTCCGTCTCCTTAGATGTGGAAGGCTTCGGATGTGAATGCCTTTATTTCTAAGAGGTAGGATTTGAAGGTGCTGTTTAGGATATCCACAGATCACCGCAGATCCCTACTGCCTGGTGGGTTTTCAGGAGTGGGATCCTTGTTCTTGTTGCAAGATGTCAACAATTTGCCCTGTGTTCAGAACAGGGCAAAGGACGTTTCATCCTGAACAATTACAGTCTCCTAAAATGAGAAGCACCTGAAAAGAAGGCAGAACCTATTATCACACACAATAGTGGGGTCAAAACCAGAGCCAGCACCACAGTTCAAAGAGGACGAGAGAGGTGTAGCATGTCCAAAATAACCCTGTGAAAAAGAAGAACCCTAGAAGAAAGTTGCCAAATATTTCTAGGAGATAATGTATGGGATGGGTTGTTTTACGCAAAACTATGCAAATTCGATTGGGAAAAAGGGTTTAATGTTTGCATCAACTATTTTTTTTACTTTTTAAGTACCGAAAGCTATAGATGAGTAAACCTGACTAAATATTTTTAGAGGAATAATATTTTTACTACTATCTCTTAAACTGTGATGATCTTAAAAGGTTTCTAGTGCTGTGGTGGATATGCAAGGTATTACAGCCAGCAGAGAGGGGAGTTCCTTCATAATTTTGGTACTCCTAGGGTCAGATATCCTCTTTCAAAAAGTAGTGGTCTCTGAAGACCCCAAGAGATCAGCAGCCTCCAAACAATTTCAGACAAATCACTGCTTTGTGTCAGAAAAGGCTAGAGGGGATGTTCAGAGCAGCATATTAAAGATAAAGCAGATGAAACATCCAGTGCTCACCAGGGTTTGGCAGATTGCTTTCTCCTGTTTTGTACCCAGTTAAACATAATATATTTGTGACTTTGAGTCAGTGTGCACTGGACATACTTTTTGTTTAAAAGAGATTATGAAAAGAAGCCAAGGGGAAGAAGGAAAGGGATGATGTAATCAAAGGAACTGCTGAGGGAAGCTGAAGGGAGCAGGAAAAGTCAAAAACATAGGGAGGAAGATATTAAAAAGAGCAAACGTTTTTTACCAAAAGAGATGCACAGGACACAGCTATTGAACTGAGTACAGATGCCTGGAGCTGCTTGGGTGGAAAAAATGGTTCTTAAGTGGATCTGCCAGCCTTTGGAGGCCCCTGGCAAACAAGCTACTGGATGCAGCTTAAACCTGCCTTAGGTTGTGGTGGCTACTAGCACTGCCAATTGCTGACATCTAACGTTTACCAGAGTACAAGTTTAGGAGGAAGCATATAGAGGCAGTTATATGAGTGTTATGCAACCAATGGCATCATCTGCTTATTTAAGACATCAGCGTAGCTCCTTCCAAGCTGCTCAAAGAATAATTAAGGTGGTCAGGGTCTGGCTTACCGCAGTGAGCTGTATGCTGTGGACCGCGCGCACTGGGTATGGTAGCAGCAGATGTTATTTTATCTTTTGAGCATCTACTCTTCCTAACACCTAACTAGGATCACAGAGATGGAAGGGACCTTGAGGAAGGTCATCTGGTGTATCCCTCTACCCCAAGGCAAGATCTACTATACCTCTAGCAACAGAAACTCCACATTGTTCTAGTTGATCTGTTCCAGAGCTTCACTGTTCTTGCTATTGAAAGGGCTTTTCCTAATATATGACTTGAATCTTCTTTGCTGCCAGCTTTTTCTTGTCCTTTTGGTCATGGGCATGGAAAACAGATTGTTCTCTTCCTCTTTGCTGCAGCCTTTTATACACTGGAAGACTGTTATCATGTCTCCCCTCAGTCTCCTCTTTAGAGCAAACAACCCCACTGTGTTCAATCTTTCCTCACAAGTCATGGTTTTGAGACCTCTGATTGTTCTCCTCGCTTTCCTCTGAACTCTCTCCAATTGGGCCATGCCTTTCGTGAAGTGCGATGCCTGCAAGAGAGCACAATGCACCAGGTGAGGCCTCCCTGGCACTCAGCAAAGTGCAAGGATTGCTTTATGAGTCTTGCAGACTCTACTTCTGTTTAAACATCGCAGTATGGCATTTGCCTTTTTCTCAGCTGCATACTATTGTTGATGCACATTCAGCCTGCGATCCACAGCCCCTGGTCCACCTGATTCTTTTCTGCGGAGCTGCTATCTGTCAATTGTTCCCTCTTTCTATTTGTGTAGGTTAATGCACGGGGTAGATGGAGCAAACACCTACACCATCTCCCAGTGCCCCCCAAACCACTTAATGTCAATTTTACGCTTTTTGTATTTAATACAGAGTCCACACATTGAGGGAGCATTGAATATCAAATAGATGCGAACAGATCTTTACTAAAATAGCAAAGATATAATAACATAGCAGGTATGCAGCAACAGGCCGTAGTACGCAGGCTTGGCTTCAGATAGTAAAATGCTGGACTTTGCTTTTATTAATGTTTATTCCTTTGAAAAAGCAGAAAAAGAACAATTATCTCAAGACTTTGGCAAAAACAGTTTCTAGCACGCCAAACAGGTCATTTCCTAGCTGCTTCTTAGTACTTTTAACAAAATAGATTATTTGTCAAAAAGTTGTCTGTGATTGTTATGGAATATGCTTGGAAGTGGGAGATATATATATTTTTATATGCCTGTGTTTTACCATAAGTGGAGGGACATACCTAGGGGTGAGTTTCTAGCGTGCGTCTCTCCAGCCAGAGAATGTGAAGGTTTAGCTTCAAGGTGCCTGACTGAGGCAATGGTTCTTACCAGGGGAGTCAGCACATCAAAATGCTGCATTCTCCAGCAGAATAATGGAAATCTGGTACAGCACCTTCTAATTTTTCAAACAGCACAAAGTGCAATTCCAAATTAACCAGCACACCTCCACCTTAATTTTTCATTTTACTTAACCTCTCTGTGTCTGTTTCCCCATCTGTAAAACTGAGATAATACTTACCTACCTCACAGGGATGTTATGAGGATTAATTAATTGATGTTTGTACAGTGCTTTGCATATGCAAAGCGCTATATGTGCTAAGTATTATTATTTGGTTTAAACGCAGCTGAACAGTTTCTGAATGCTGGGAGAGAGCTCTGTCACTGACACCAATCTATCACAATGTGGCTAATGACATAGCTTTGGGAACCACACAGACAGTTTTCTTATTCTGTGCCATAATTAGCCAATATCAATAACCAAAAAAATCTCTGTAAGAATTGCAGGAATTGACCACTGCAGGATCACTGCAGAAATCCCAATCCAGATACCTCACAGTGGGCTCAACTAGTAACAAATGGATCACCCAGAAAAATCATTTATCTTAAATGGGAGTTAAGAGTATCTATAGGGCTGAAAGAAGACTGCAGTGCTTTATGCAAAACGTAGAGGATTGTCTGACTTCAAAGCATAAATATGGACTGTACATTTGGGGAGGGTCATTCTGTTCAGAGCAGCATCCTGCCCCAGCTTCTGCAGACACAGCTAAGAGCAGAATCTGCCCCCCTGCACGTACTCAAAGGATCTCCAGACCAGTATCTGCCATGGTGTGTTGATAAGTGGTGATAGCCCCAGCAGCAAAAGGAAAACTATCTAGCTGGAGATAGAAAAGGCTGGTTAAGGACTGGGTAATATGGGGTGTGCGTATGTGCTGTGGGGGAGAGGAACTTCTTCCAAGAAATACAAGGAGATACTCTATAATTTTTCTCTTGGCCACAGATTTATTTCAGTTTTAGTAGTTCTTATTCAAATTCATCAGGGGTAATTAATGAAAGATATAGGAAGGCCAGCACACACCTAGGATTCTCTGTTTGTAGCTTGAATTATGTTGAGCTGTTTGGTCTATTGGTTCACTACCTCAAGCCTAGTGCAGTATTGTCATCCTTTGCTTTACAACACAGTCATTATATCCCTAAACCACATTGTGATACACTGTGGCTTCTGTTTACGACTCCCGAAACTCCCACTCCATATATCACCTGCCATAAAACCCATCAAACTGCTGCTAGTAAAATGGTGCACAGTGGTCTAAGTAGGAGCCAGGCAAATTGTGTGATACCCTACTGTGGTTAATGAGAGTGAAAATGTGGTTAGGATTTTATTCAGGCGATGTTCATTTGCAGGGCCATTGTAGTGAGGTGGCAAAGAAAAGAGTCTTTTGTTAACCTGAATGACAATATATTTTCTATTGTACAAAGTAGCTGAATGCAGAGTTTGCCAAGTTATACATCAGTTGTAAATAAGTCAAACTGTGACCTTGAATGGCTACATTTTTATTGCTTGGGGGTCTTGAAAACTAATTAATATACTGAGATGTTATAGTGAGCATATGAAACCTGTTACCAGAATTTAAACCATTGCAGAGCAATTCAGACCAGTTGTTGACAACTACAGAAATATAAAATGTAATCTGGATGTGTGTGTCAGGAGGACTTCCCGTACTTGCTCGGTTAGAGGGCTGTCTGGATGGACACGTTGTTTAGTTGTCTGGGGCTCTACGGGAAGCAGGAATTCTGGCAGAGGTGTGGTCCTTGCCGCAGACCTGGAGAGATGACATTGAGCCTTGCTCCAGCCTCGCGCTGAAGGCTACTCCCAGTTGAACCCACACCAGTGCCTTCAAGCTCCTGAGCCTGGGCAGCAGCATCCCAACACTGTTTTGGGGTGAAATAGGGGTACAAACCTTTCCCTCTTGTGCCTTCCCCTCTCGTCCCGGCTGACATAGGGAGAATATCTGGGCTTGTGGGACTGATTCCTCTGATGGGGTCCCGGTCGGGGCGGGCAGGGGATGGGGATGCCCCAGTAGTTTGTGCCATGTGATTTAGACATGGCCAGTTGGGCTATTGGTGCTGCACGGAAAGCCGGTGCTCCCAGTAGCAGACTTGGGCCCCTCTGAGCAAACAGACTCGAGAGTAATTTGACAGACCAAAATTTGAGCGACCATAATCCCACAAGATGCTGAAGCACTTAGGTAATCTTAAAGACATAAAAAATACCACTGAGGCCAATGGAACTTTTCACATGCTTAAAATTAAGCATGTGATGAAGAAGAAACCCTTGTTAAATTGTGAGTGGTGTAAAAATTGTGAAAGCAATTGTCAGTTGATTGGTTTCCACAGTCGTCTTCATGTTTCTGCTTGTAGTTGTCTCATTCATTAAACTGCAATGTAGTTTTTTTTTGTTTGCTATTTTTAATTACAAGACCACATCTTCATTGATGTAGAGGTTGAAGACAGGGGAGCTGAGTTTTACTTTAGATTGAAATTTTACATACATTTTGCCTTAGGTAAAAAGTTGATTTCCTCTCCCCAGCCAACAGGAAGTAAATTAAGGAAGGCGTGTATAACAAAAACAAAATTTTGTAGTTGTTTTTTGTGTTCTTAGACTGTTTTTGCTGTTGTACAAAAAAATACATTAAATTAAAAAGGCCTATTTATAAAACAAACATTTTGTAGGCAAAAAGGAAATGCAACCATAATAAAATTGTCAGTCTCAGCGGAATGACTGTATTGTACTGGGCTTTCGAAGAAAATCAGGCTGGCTCCTTCAGAGGAAATCTGATTTCAATTTAAGAGTCTTATTGAGGAAAACAGCACCACAAAAGGGGAAATTAAACCATAAAAAGTGCATTAAGATAATGTTAAAGATCTAACTTACCACCACAAAAGCAAAGCAATCTGAAGTTGAGATAGAAACTTTATCCTTAGTACATCCTCTGGAGCTGAGGTATTGCAGATGTCACCAAAAACTACACTAAGGGACCCGAAGTGTGTGCAAGCTGCAGTGAGCTGTACTGCAGTGTGGTTAAAGTTAAGAAAGGGGCTATGTAAAAATGGCACCTTCTCACTTCACAGATCTGCTCCCTATGTGGATTCTGAGTCATAGCTGCTTAATTCTCTGACTGAGAGAAGTTTTTACTACTTTTTTTTCTCCTGCTAGCATAGTGGAACCAATCTTCTCCCTGTAGAAGAGGGAGCTAGCTTTTTTTCTGGCTCATGCATCACCAGGAGAATTGCTAACTTAAGGCCCTGGTCTTGCAGTCACTCTCAAGGACACAGAGAGACATTGATTTCAAGGAGACTTAGCTCTATTAGCAATGGGACTTCCTATCTGTAGGGCTGCTTCTTTCCAGAGGGATTTTTTTTTAAGCCATACCAAAATCTTAAAACAAAGCAAAACAAAACACATGTTAATTTGATACTTTTATGGCATACAAGTGTCTTCAGAATTGCTAATATAAAAAGACTGTTTGCAAAGCAGGATTTTTCATTTTTATATCTATAATAAAGCCAGAGGAAGTGCTCTTCCCCTGCAGAAGGGGACCAATCCCTTTGGCAGTTATGCATCAGGCAGAGAATTAGCGGGTAGGACGTGTGTCCTGCGTTGTGTCTCTGGGCATATCCCACAGTGACGTGCTGGTGCTTCCTGTGGCCCGGCCACAGAGGGATTTTTAGACAGGTGTGGATATAGGCGAGTTTTGGAGAGGCTCCAAGTTGTACGTGCTCTGTTGAAGTACAAGCCATAGATCAAAAATTAGCTGGGGAGTGACTCTATTGATAGTCAGGTCTACGGAGAAGAACAACTCTGGCCTCAGGGAAATGTGTCCATCTGCCCAGACAGGCACGTGGTCTGCAACACGTTTATCTCTTCCCAGACGAACATGGTGCAACGGTGCCATCAAAGCTCCTTCTCAGTGCAGTTGCTGGGGTGGGAGCAAGTGCTCTGCCTTGGGGGAAAATCCCACCTCTTTGGCAGCGCCTTTACGACGGGTTTCTCCAACTGAGGCAGGGCTAGGCTGCACAGCCTGTTGCGAGAACACAAAAGGGAGGGACAGGACCATGCTGTTCCCGTGCTCGGGTGCAGCCTCACGCTGCCCGCCACCTATGGAAACAGCAGCTGAGAAGTCCCATTGGTTTCTTAATTTTCTGCGTGAGCCTGCTCCCCAGAACAGCATCCCGTAGCTGCTCTCCAGGGCTCGCCTGCTTTGCCCCGGGCACGGGACTCGGTGCAGCAGCCCGCGGGCTGCACACCCGAGGGGAGGCTTGGGGGGGGCAAAGGGCTCCCGGGTGGGCTGGGCTTGCCCGCGCTCAGGGGCACGCTGCAGTTTCCCTTGACAGCCCCTGGCAGCTTTGGGCTGTGCTCCGGGGAGCGTGGGGGCCACGCCGGCACTGTCCGTGGGGTGTCCGCGTTCTCCTCCTTCGGGCACTCTGGGAACACGAGGGCAATGTCTGACCCCCGGTCATGAGGGAGAGGTTCTGCAAAAATGCGTGCTGACGGGTTAGTGCTGCTCCTACTGGTATCTGTGTGGTCCTGTCCTTAGGAAATCCTTCCCTAAGCACCTTTTATTCCAGAGGAATGCTGCTTATCCGTGTTAACGTGTTCACTTTTTGAGCCTCTCAGTTGTTCTGCATGGGTTGGAAGTGTTATTTTTGTTTTCCTTTGAGGAAACCAAGGCCTGGAGAGATCAGGTGGCACCTGTGACTGGTGCCAGGATGTGCACCATGTGATGCCATCCCTTACCCACACAGCCCACCTTACGCAGCTAGCTCCAAATACTTCGCAAAAGCGTAAAAATGCTTACTACAGATTGCAAACTACAAAACTACCTTCATGAAACAACTGCTGAGAAGAGTTCAGGTGTAATAGTTCCTGCCATGAAGCAGAGAGGCAGATTTTGACTTCCTAAGGTCTCTTCATACTTTTATGATACTTTAAATAATAATGTATTTTATCCAGGTTTTGTACTTCACCCCTCACTGTAGTATCTGGTATATCATACTTATTTAATATGGTAAAAGAAAACAGGCATTTGTAAATGGATAGAAAAGGCAAAATCAAATAAAGTCACCTTTGCTTTGGAGCGCAAGATGATGGGATGGATTTTCAATGGTCTAGGTGAGGAAGACCCCTTTGGGACAAGGGCTTTGCTAGCAAAGCTGGTCGGTGGCAGGTAGAAGTCCCTGCTGTGATAATCGCAGCTTCTGGTATGTGCTTGCTGCCATCCTGTCCCAGTGCACTTGCTTCTGCTAGCATCCTTAAAAACATGGAGCTGAAGCCTATAGTCGCTATGGGGGTCAAACTCCCCCGGATGTCATGGGGAATTCTGGCAGAGTAAGAAATGCAGACTTTGGTAGAACATTTGCGCATCTACAAATTACAGAAAGTTTGAGGGAAGCAGAAACATAAGCAAAAATAAATAAAACATAAATATAACCCCCTAAACTGAAACATATTCATACATTTACAATAATCAAAATCCCAGGTTAGACAGATGAAAGAGATTTCCGTGTGTTACAAGTCATAGCAATAATAGCCTTGGGACATTGGCTGGTCTATTCTATTATGTGGAAGTCTTGCAGCCTTGTAATGGTTCCATAGATTAAGAAGCACTGTGTACCAGCTCTAAATATTTCTTTAAATTAAGACTTTCTGCTTCTAACTGAAATCTCCACTGAATATGATGGTATAATAGGGTGCCCTGTTCCATCTGTGTAAATAACACAGAGAGATTTTCTCTTGTTGAAATACCTGCGTTAAAAAAAAATGCAGCAATAACTTCAGACTTCAAAGGTCTAACTTCAAAAGATTTCTTGCATTCTGCTTGACGGGACAGCATCTTATGCACACATGCTTTTTCACTGCTAAATGCCTTAATAATGAGCTTGGGTTCAGATTTTGTGAATCAGAGCCAAGTAACTCTGTTTTATTATATTTGCTGGGAAATGAACTGCTCTGGGTAATTAGGAAGGCAATTTTATTAGCATCTATTTCATAAAGATTGTTTTTTAATCAGAGTCAGAACTTACTAGAAATGATTCTTTTATTTTTATTGCACAGCTCTCTTGAATGGTACAGGCCTTCATGGGTCTTAACCTGTAGCAAAGTCTGCACACTGAAGGCAGTAGTATCACTATTAATCTATAACATTGTTATAAAATAACCTTAGTATGGTTGTCCCGTAAATAACACTGCAGAAGCTAATGATTACTATAGTGTGGTTTACTGCATGATGCCACCCTAGGGCTAAATTATAACTGTCCATGCATTAGGGTGCCGTAAAGAGGACAGGACACAAGAAGCCCGTTTTCTGGCAGTTTCTGGTACGCCGTAATACAGGGGCCCAGCTGGCAGTGCTCGCCCCACCGGCGGGGAGGTCACTGCGGTTATTTCTGCTGTTGGCACTGCCGGAGTTGGGGCCTTTGTTTGGCCTGCTGGGAAGTGGAGGCAAAATGGCCATCCCATCCCACGTCAGAGGTGGGAGTGTGGTGCCCTGAGCGCCCTGCAGTGGGAGCAGCGAAGGGGGGTAAAAAAATGGACTGTGATGCTTATTCCAGGAGTGCTTCTTTAGCTAGTTCTTGTCATGCTCCTCCAAGCAGCTGCATCCCACGACACGGCATGCAGAAGCAAAGAGGAGCCATCCCAAGGCCATGGAGAGAGTTGGAGCAAAAGTCAGGAGCAGAGGGTAGCGGTTCAGAGGTGACATAAAGACCTGGGAGGGAAGATTTTGGTTCAGTTCCGTACTTGCTTTTAACTTCCTGTAAGAAGGACTTGACATGAGATCAGTGATGATGCTGGGACAAGTGATAATATGAGGAAAGATCAGTAGAGGATCTCTCTTCTTTCTGGAGATGATTTCATAGAAAAGGGAAATGCTACTGTACATGGCAAAGGGTGAATAACTGATGTGGTCACTGGCCAAACTAAAATAAATCAAGTTTAGAATAATCATTATGGGAAAACCCATAATAAAACGTCATCATTTTCTCAGAGAAACAGGAAGACAGAGATTTTTATTTTTAATTGAATGAAATGTTTTGCTTTCATTTCAAAACCCTCTTTTATTATTTAACGTTGGCAAATTCTAAGCACAAAAGGTTATTTCAAAGTGAAAAATCAAAACACTGCATTTTGAAAATGTCAAACAGAACATTTTGAGTTTTCTGAGGTTTAAAAGTTGTTTTCAGTCAAAGTTACTTGATAAATTTAACCTGAAGTTGCAATAGTTTTGGTTCCCTGAAATTTCATTTTCTTGGTAAATAGAAGAATAATGACTTTAAGACATACTTAGCTACCAAAACCTGTACATCGCAGGTAATAAGTGGGCCTTCCAGTGCCTTTGTCTTGGAGCTTTGTTGTCATGGCTGAGTAGAGAGGACTTGCCTGTGACAGATTGCAGAATCTGGAGGCATTCAGAGCCAAGACTGTGATAAAGATAGGTGTAATTTAAAAAATGTACACCTGGACCTGTGTTCTCATCTCAGACAAACTCAGAGTTAAAGGCAGCTGAGAGACAAGATTTTGATTCAATGCCCATGTCAGTCCCATGTTTCTTGCAAGAATAATTTCACACTAGATTAGTAATAACAAAGGCCTGGGTGATACTGTAATGGAAAGTTTGGGAGGATCTATTATGCAAGAAAAGGAGTGGGCTGAACTTTCAAAATTGCTTGGTGGGGGTACCCAGAGAGCATAGCCTGCCTTTTTGCAATAGCAGGCATTTATGCATACAATTCAGACATTTGCGAAAAAGGTGATTACCTGCCTTGCTCTCTGAGCATCATGGCAACCGGAGCAGTCACAAAACTTTCGAACTGGGTCAGGTATAGGGACTCTGGAAGAGAGACAGAAGCTGGGAGGAGAAATGCCGCTTTCAGTCTGGGTGTCTCTGCAGAGAGCAGATAGATTTCCCAAATGTCGGGCCTAGACTGTTCAGCCAGTTATAGGGAAAAGCACAAGGTACCAAATCTGGAGTTTGACCTGCACTTGCCCAAGGTTCAGAAGCCTTCAGAGGATTTGTTTCAGGTCAAATGAATAAGAGAGCAATGAGAAAGTTTGTGTCAATTTTGAATTGCCTGAACAAAGCAAAAAGTTTCAAGACTAAAAAGGGAGAAACATATGTTACACAGGAGAAAAACATCTTATCAGGAAGAACACGGAGAGAGCGAAGTGACTAACGATGAGGTTTCTGAGACTCTGCCACAAAAATTTTATAAAAGGAGGATCCTGAAAACTTGTAGAGTGATATCATTCTCCAGGCAGAGAAATAAAATGCTCCAGAATATATTTTCCAACTTTTTTTCATTTATAGTTCACAAACCCCATGTTATTTGGACAAATAATTTGGAGGAAAAAAAAAACCCAATTAACTAGCTGTCAAAAATGACATCATGAGAGAGCGATTCAAGCCAAAGGCCTTAGGTACCCATACCTTCTGTCCTCCTTACAGTACATGGCCCCAGTGGGTGGCCACTCATGGCGTGCAGTTGGTGGCCGTCCCTTGTCTCTGTCTGTGAGGCTGGTGTCCTCTGCAAAGCATCTCTTGCTCCTGGGCCAGGGCTCTGTATCCTACGTAAATCCCTGTGAGTTGTGAGAAAAGCTTGCATATTCTGGTTCCCTTTGGAAGGAAAATTGAGCATGTGGCCAGGCCAGGAGCTGCAGTGTGATCCAACAGGTTTAGAGGATCAGGGCTCTGTGATTCCCATAAAACAGATGAAGCCAGTGTGACCCAACAGAAGATTAGGCGCCATTAGTCCACTTGCTGTCACATTTTGGTCTGTGAAAAAATATTATAAAAATGAATCAGGTTTTTCTGAAGAACAAGTAAGTCTGAGGAAATCATAATCTGCTCACAGCCATTCCCTGAGAAGGAAAAAGAAAGACGGATCCTTACTTCCATCTCATGAGTCCTGGAGGGACACCCTGCAGTTCCCCAAATTCACGATTCAGCTTCTCCCTTGCCACGTACAGACACTTTATGATTGTAAGAGTGGGTGTGTGGGAGGGAGTGTTTCGTTTCGTTCTTTTCTTTTCTTTTCTTTTCTTTTCTTTTCTTTTTTCTTTTCTTTTCTTTTCTTTTCTTTTCTTTTCTTTTCTTTTCTTTTCTTTTCTTTTCTTTTCTTTTCTTTTCTTTTCTGCCCTTAATAGTGCTGAGATGAAAGAAATGCAGCCCCTAAGAATGTCAAGACTGCAAACCTATCAGGCAAATGTGAAGGCCAAATGGTTATAAGAAAGAGAAAACAAGGGAAAGAACAAGAAAGTGAAAGAAAGGAAAGACACAGATAAGGGTTAAGGAGGGGGCTGGGACTGGCTGAGAAAGGAGAGTGGAACAAGGCTGAAGGAACCGATGGGAAGCAAAAGGCCTGTGAAGAGGGCAGGGTCAGAGCGGGGGACCAAGCCTCAGCCCCGCTTCCCACAGCGCACACAGCAGGGACAGCTACTGCTGCCAGCTTCTCCTAAAGTATGACTGCTTAGCTTTGCATCCTGAATGCTAATGTATTTTGGTTCACATATATACGCACATATAAACACACACATATAAAAATACATGTATAGGCACACCCACACACAAAGAAGCGCGATCAGTTTTATTCCTTCACTTTGCAGTTATCAGTAAATTTAGTATATTCATGTGAATAGTTTAAAGAACATGTTGTGTGAGGTAAGTAAAAGGGAAATATATCCACAAAATGATCCAGTGCACGTAAAAATAAATAGTTTGATTACTCTTACATGCTCTTCTTTTTGTGCAAGCAAAGTGAAATGCAGAAAATTGCCACATTTCATCATGTCGGATGAGGGGGCCTAGGTGGCTCCCTGATCAGGTATGCATGCATAACCATTCCAAAAATAATCATCATTTTGAATAATTTCACCCCAAATCTTGCAGTTTCAACTTATTCTTTGCAAGTGACTCATAAATCTTTACCATGCATGTGAATCAAGTTTCAGAGCTGCAGGCTCGGGAGCTTGTTGGATTTATTCAACTTTAGTCTTTATTTATAGACATAAAAGTGTATTATTGGTTGTAACATCCAAACAAAGGAAAACAGATTGTGAGCATCCATTAACATTTTCCCAAAAGGGAAATCTGGAGTTTCTCCTGGGTTTTTCAGTCTCTCCCTTGTAATATTAAGATGATGTCATAAACTCATAATTACTTTGTGATGCTCTTATGTACTCTTGTAGTTGCTTGTTCCAAGATAGTTATTTCTTTTCTGAACAGAACAAACTGAGCAATACAAACAGTTGGAAAGAGGCAGATCGGTCTTTGGTGGTTTATGATTTGAAGAACCCCAACATTTTTATTTCACACTCTTGCAATAATCTCTTGTGTGCACAGGCTCGCAGGTGTTTTATGTATTGTTATTAAAAATTGTTTCATTAATATTCATATATAGGATGCAAATATTTTATAAACAGTTTATAATGACTGGAGCAAAGAGCAATTTTGGGATCATTTGTCTTCAGGTCATAAAGTCTTCACTGCTGAATCATTCCTTAACCTGTCCAGGTTCCTTCTAAGAAAGTGTGTATCTGAATCTGTGGTGGACTTAAACCAAAGCCTTGGTAGATGGCCAGTTAGCGAAAAGGTGGGGTTTTTTTTAAACTCTGAACACACAGCAGACATCTGTTTTGCACCTGTGCTTTATCATTGTAAGGAGAATCGCCGACTGTAACCCCGAAAGTGTGTGTACGTGGACAGGGGAGATGGAGGAGCTGCAGGGTGTCCCTCCAGGACTCATGGGATGGAGGCAAGGCACTGGTGCAGGGGTGAAGGGCAGAAAGAGCAACGCAAGAGGCCTGGTGTGCTCCAGGCGCAGGGCATGGAGACCTTCCTAAGTGTCCGACTTCTTAGGTGCATTTGTAATCGCTTCTTCTTTGATGGTACTGTAGAAATTTGTTTTAGAATTGTGTTTATCCTGTAACATTTTAGACTTATACAATAGTCTGATGGAGAGCTGAGTGAATAACTTGAAATGAATAATTGATCTGGCTTTCTTTTTCCTTCTCATGGAATAGCTGTGAGCAGATTGTGATTTCCTCAGATTTATTTGTTATTCAGAAATACCTAATTCATTTTTATAATATTTTTTCACTCTACCGATACGACTTCCCAGGCATCTGAGTTTGGTTCAGACAGTCTGGCTTCAGGTTACCTGCTGGGGTAGGACTGCAATTCAGAGCATTTCAAGTGCAGGTTGCTGCTTCCCCTGGCAGCGGGCGGGTGGGTCCCTTCCTCCCTGCACCAAGGGAAGAGCTTTCTGTGCGGGTATCAGGTAGATCGGGCAAATCTCCATGACTGGAGGTCACCGCTGAGCAGAGCAGAGGTCGGGTCGCAGGAGGAGTAGCTAGCTCTGTAGCAGCCCTGAGCGTTGACTCAGCTGAGAACATCATCTGCTGCGCTAGGCTGCAGGTCAGCCCTGAGAAATGCATTGCTTGGTGTGGTCGGTGGGATAAACCATTTCTTGTTGTTTTCTGTCCTTGTCTGGAAAACAGTACACACGCTTCTCATGAAAACAGGTGGTAAATCCCTCTCTCTGTGAACACCTATAGGTGGGTTTTGAACAAAACTTTCCTGCATGATTGTTTGCTCAGTGGATGTGCACAGGTGAAAGAAAAACCCTTTCAAAAGCTGGTGAGAATATTCAAAAACATATTTTTGTTCCCAGTACTCAGTCAAAGCCAATTTGATGGAGAAAAGGCGCTCCCTGCCTTGGAGAGGAGCATAAATATCTATTTGAAACAGTTCTTTAAGACTCTAAGGTTTCTTATGACTCATTGCTAACCATTTTAATTTCTGACCTCTTCTGCTTGACTAGCTACAGACCCATTCAATGACCCTTTAGGATTCCAATGCTGTGATTTATGTCCTAGCCCAAATTTCTGTGAATTACTGGTATACTGAAAAACTGACAGAATTTGAAGCTGGCCTTTGTGTTTCCCCTGTGTAGCTTTCCAGACTTCTCCCTTCTTGGTGCTTCATTTAAGCTTGATAGATATAATTTTAACTATTCTCTTTGGCTCTGCAAGCCCATATACAGACATTTATCATACTGTCTCCCACATCTTACAAAGGACTCAGCTATGTCATGTTTGTTTCATTTCTCTCAATATTTCCTGCTGAAATTCTGTATTGTCCATTCTTTTTATTTTGTTTTTGTAGTCGTTTCTGTTTTAAGTGAGAGCCCTTACAGAGCATTTAAGAGTTGTCTCTCCACGGTCATTGCAACCTGCTCTGCCCACGCAGAGAATTACCTTTTCCTCTTCTTTGTATGTCACTTGGGTACATGAGAATTGATTGACTTTCAGCTTGTCAGTAGTCATTTGGTGTCCTGGCCAGTGTGAGGAGTGTGTGTGGAATTCAACTGCTTCGTCTTATATCTTCAAAGTAAACCAAATCTCCAAAGACAGACCTGAAACCGTACAAACGGGTGAGAGGGGATATATAAAAGCACCAGGTGTTCACTTGTGTCCTGGTCAACTCCTGGTCAGGAAAGCTCCTATGGAAAGACCTTGCTGCAAAAGTTTCTTGCCAAATACAGCCAATTGCTGAAGGCACTGGTGATGAACAAGCCCCACTCCCAGACCTCTCTGGGCTGGGCTGGCTCAAGAGTGCTTCTTCAGTTCTGGTTCCAAAAGCTGTTCTCAAAACTAGGTTTTCCTATTTAGTTTGCATCCTTTCTCAGCCTATAGCATTGTCAGCAGGCTCAGAAAGGCTTTCAAGCTCATCAGATTTTAAGGGGAGGGGATAGCTTTGCTTGTCATGTCTCAATGCTTCGAGCTTCTTTCTCACCAGGAAAGAGGAAGGGAGAAGAAATTTAACTAATATTGCAGAACCTTGAATAGATTGCCCCATCCAGATTTCTTACTGGGATAATAGATATTCAGGGCACATCCTAAAGATAAGATTGATTTCTCTGAGTTGCCTCCACATACACAGATTTCCTCTTTTCCTCCACTTTTATGTTGCTTGCTTTTTCCTTCTCTAGACCACTTTCTCTGAGAAGTACTGCTGTCAGGTGCTGCACTGATCAGCCCTGATAATAAAACTATTATGTAATCAGCCCAGACTCTCCCTGAACTTGTTGCTGCCAGCTTGCTGCTTGCTTTGGATTTTCTGTGATATGTCTTTTATTCTGGAATTTATTTCCACCTCTTGTCTGCAAGAACTTGGATTCATTTGCATTCTGGTTGGATCTGAACCCATCTCTTATTTTCGTTAGGAAGGGTAGAAGTGGGCTTACAAGTAGTAGCTGGTTTTGACTTTCAGAGAATTTTACCCTAGCCAGTTCCTCTGTAGACCTTTATCAAAACACTCTGTGTACAGAGCAGCTATTTCTTGAGTGACTGGGGAGCTCTGCACTGTATATTGTTCAGATCAGAACAGCAGTACATGTACGAGGGAATCTCTTTGTCACTATGGTGATGTGCCAACCATATAGATGCTATTTTACTGTTAGAGATTAAAAACTTATTCACAGATTCTGAGTCAGAGTTTTACTTCTGTGTGTTCATTTAAGATTTAGCCTGAAGTATTAATATAAAATTTAAAATTGTGTCCTCTTCACAGAAATCCAGTGTGGTTACAAGGTTCTAATAAATATTATGTCCTTCCATCATGCAATTAAAATTTTCCACCTCATTTCACAATGCAAAACACTCACATGTTGTCAATCATTTTGAAACATGATTTCTTGACATCATATAATTTCACTTCATTTTTTAGACAGACATCACACCAGGAAATTATATAAGAAAGGATCCTATTATATCTTTATTTTTCCACCAAATTTCACCTTCAAATACAGACATTTGTGTACATTTCAGTAATTCTGACAATAAACTTTCAAGGAGAAACGAATGGCATCTACATACACCGAGATCAGCATATGGAGTTCGCTGCTCTTCGGAGACTGCAGCTCCGTCGCAGGCACCTGGTTAGGAACCGCTGGTGTAGCCACAGGAAGTTTACAAGTCTTGATGCACAAAGTGAAAAGGTTGCTGCTTCAAACAGATACCACCTGGGAGGCAGGGAGGGAAACATATGCATGTTTTTGAACTTTCTTGTGTTTAACAGTTAGCAGACACTAATGAATTGCCAGACAACCCTGATTTAAAGCGTAGTAGTCAAACGCAAGGCTACCTGCTGCTTGTCAGGTAGTCCACCTGTTCAAGGAACCAAAGTGCCCTTGCCCTGTGCTGAAAGAAAAGCTGCTGTTATTTTGAACCTCTGCTCTTGTGTGAGTGTGAGTGTGTGTGTGTGTCTCATTGCGTTACTTCACATCATGTGAGTCAGGAATTCAGCCTGCAATAGAATATCTCAAGCTCATTACAGAGGTCTCGTATTAAAGGAACAGATTTTGATCACAGTTGCATGCAAATCTGGGGAAAATATAGAGAGAGCAGAGCTCTATTTGGAATTTGTAAATGCGATCAGGTATAGGCTGACAAAGTAAGAGGAACAAACCAGGTATGAAACAAGCTAAAATGAAACTTTTGATTGTAGCCCGGCTACAATCAGCTGTCTTCTCCTGAACTATGAACTCCTCAAAAATTCACACCCAGTCCAAAAACCTCTTCACTGTCTCTCAGTGGGCTTAGCTGTGAATGAGAGCACACTGTTATGTGATGTTTGAATCTCTGCCGTCCTTCTTGATTTAAATGCAATGAAGGGGGCATTGCTTCCAGGCAAGACAGTCCTGGTCTCTTCAGCTAATGGTCTGCCTGGTCACATAACCAGGCTGTGAAGCAGCCGCTATATCCCTTCTGCTGAGGGAGTGTGCAAACAGAGCTGTTGACCAGCTATTGCAGCTATGTTAAAATTGAGTATTCAAAGTTTTACTCATTAGAGCTGATGCTAGAGAGCCTGTCCTTGAGATTGCAGGTAAATGTGTGGGGTTGGAGACAAGGATACTGTGTTCACTCTTCGGGGCCAGCTAAATGCACAGTGTGGCCAGAAGTTAAATATGTTGGAAAGTGTTACCTCTTAGTCTGCTGGGATCAAACTTGTTTTTAGGGTTTATGCTGATGAGTGGTCATGTTTAGCTGAGCATGTAGGTGACTAGCAGATCTTGGACCCCTCTGTCCTGGCCCACTGCCTGTCCGTCCCTTCCTGGCCCTGGGCGCCGCTGTGTAAGCCCATCCTTACTACATATGAATGCACCAGCCTTATTCTTCCGGGCCAGGTGAGCTGAGTTTTGTGCAAGATGCAGAAATGGCCTGTTGATAAGTCATGGAAGCTTGGCAGAACCAAGCCATTTTGCTTTTTAAGCTGCTGAGGTTGTTTAGATAGTGTATGGTTGATAGTCTTGATGTGACCAAGTGTATGGCCAACTAAATGATTACAGAAAACTCAGTAACCTAACTAGTGTCAGTGCTTGCTTCGGTTTTCAAAAAATGTGTCTCAACCATGGATCTTCCGAGAGTTCTAAATAGATTTGGTCTTCTCTGACACAAACATTTTTTTCTGTCCTAACAGTTTTACAAAACAAGACTTAGCTACTCAGCTAGAAAAGCAAAGTAAGTCTGTAAAGTCCTTTGAAGCTCTGGCTGGTTTATCCCAAATGATGTTCTGGTGAAAGGAGGGAGAGCAATGAGCAATGTTCGAGACCAGTCAGCTAATACACAGCATGCAGACAAGAGAGATGATCGCCTGGCATGTTTCTGTGCAGAAAAGCACAGTGCTAAAGCGAAGCCCTGGGAACTCTTGTTCGTGGGCAGACATGGCCAGTGGAGATCACCACTGAAGTCATGATGGTGCATGGAATAACCACATGGGAGAATAAAGCAGCAAAGCTTATTATAGTGAACATCTTGGCAGTAGATAGACTGCTGCTGCTGGGTGAAAGGAATATGGCTTTTAGGGCAGCTGTGATTAAAAAGGGAGGAGAAAACACAACACAACCCCAGTGGAATAAGTTGGTAATGACTGATACTGGAGAGTGGGGTGACAGTGCTCCTGGTTTCCCTCCTCACCCAGGGGTGGCCTTGTGATAATTGGTGACGATTTAGTGGTAAAAATGCAGAGAAAGCAAGCAAGCAGAAAATAATGAAGAACGAGAGCAGGTTGTTACCACCACTTCCTTCCTAAAATAGCAGAATAACTTGGGGCTTAGATTCATTAGGAAGTTACTGCAGCATAAAAAGTTACCGCCCATCAGCTGAACTATAGTAACCATTCATGTACATCCTCTTAGCCTGCAACAGTTGTAAAGTAAAATGATTTAGCTTATTTTTTTTTCTTTGAGGTTTAAACTAGCTTGTAATACCTGGCACTTGGCAGGGGTTCAATGGGCATGCATAGTCCCTAGCAATTACCCCAGCGCAGCCACAGGAACATGCTGCGGGTCAGTGAACTGCGTGTTGGGCGAGTGCATTTTCAGCCTTAAAATCCACTTGGTTCTTATATAACATCAACTTTCAGTGGTCAGATTATTTTTACTGTAGAGATAGGGAAGTAAACAGTCTAGTGCAAGTGCAATGCAAATGATTTCTCCCAGCCTAATCCTGAAGTCGCTGGGGTGTGCCATGTAAAAGTACGCAAAAATTAGTCTAATGAATGACCAGATAGATCTTTCTAGGAGATCCCTCGTGAGTTTAACATGAAACATGTGCTTATACAATTCCTTGAACTGGGACAAGGGTGCTGAGCTCCTTGTAAAATCAGCCCCCATGTGAGCATGTTCTCAAGGCATGTACAGTAGCTGGGGAACTGGGTGCTCGTGCACTAACACAGCTCTGCTATTTGCAGGGGATGGTGTTAATTCAGAGATCTGTCCTTCAAAGCAAGGGAATGATGAGGTAAGAAATCTTTCTTGTATATTGAATATATATGTACATACATATAAATATATATGAGATTATTCAAATACAGTTTGAATATATTTTGCCTAATCCATACAGAGTTTTATCAATATTTCTTTGTTTATTCTCTTTCATGCCAGCTGCTTTCTTTATATATTTCCATTTTGTACATTTTTCAGAGTGATTGGATCATGTTGCACACACTTCTATTGAAATATTAAGTGTTTGCAATCCCCATTCATAGGCACTGGCTCTGTTATTATGATCCATCATTTCAAAATCCACATATTTGAAAAAAGAAAGCTTAGCTAGCCCTTGAGTAGTGGAGAACATTAGACCCAAGGAATCTCATTCATCTTGTCAATAATCTATGGATTAACAAGACCAAATTGTTTGTTTCATTGGCAAATCCTCGCCGTATATTTTTAAAGGAAATGAACGCGCAGAAACCACAGTTAGATGATGTCTGCTTAAGGCTGTGTTTATACCAGTGTGAACAAGCAAATAGAAGACTGCATAAATTGCCCACGTCCTGTGGATCTCTCAAAATGGTTATGATTTGGTCATTATTGAATCCCATTAAGAGTCAGGTTCATCGAGTTTAAAAGGCGAAGCAAAGCCCTGTGATAGTTTGGGCTTCCTGTGCGACCCTGCTTACGGCGCTTGCGCAGGTCTGCGTTGCTCAGGCACGGCTCGGGACTGGCGTGGTTGTGTCATGTCTGGGTTGTTGGTGTACCCCAAGTAGCAGCTGCCCTGTGTGTCGTGGTCCAGCGTGGTCAGTACCTGGGGGCTGGCTGTGCCACCTCTTCCTGGCGGTGCCTTGCCTGGGGTGGGCTGTGCTTGCCGTCATGGGTGACCTGCTCCCTCTGCAGCTGCCCTTCCACCATAACCAGCCTGGAGAAGGCCTTCTCCAGGTTGCTAGCAGATGTGCCCTGCAGCCATCCTGACCCACCCTCCCCTGCCAAGAAATCTCCTGTGGCTGCAGAAAACACGTTAAAGGGTCGGAGGGTGCTCAGGTAGTGCGGGGACGGGCATCCAAAAGCACCTGGGGATGGCAAGAGGTCTTCAGAGTTGCCTGCGTGCTGGCGGGAAAGCCTCACATCTCCCTCTGCAGAGGGCATGCTGTGGTCCGCTTCCCAGCCCTGGGTGGCCAAGCTCTTCCCCTTGCTTTCTGCGTGGCGGCAGGACATCTAAGGGGTAGTGGGGCAGCGGACGTGAGCTGGGCAGCCAGAGGAGCTATGAAACAGGCGTGGGGAGCCTGCGCTGGTGGGACCCCCACCCTGGCTCATGGGCGCATGTCAGCACAGAAGATCGGGATGAGCTGGGTGACCTCGGGCGCCTGGTTGGGGCAGGGGCCCCAAACCCGGACGGGGGCCGAAGGCAGTGCTAGGAGAGCCAGTCGCAACAGGCCGTAGAGACGATGCATCAACATTAGCTTTGAGCATCCATGTCTTTTGTGAGGCTGCCTGAACCGCAACATTGCCGTCAATAGCTTTTTATATAGGCTCTATTTGCTCCTCAGTAAAGTTTCACACACCCGTTGGTCGAGAATTACAGCTAAAACATGAGAGACTAGTGCACCCGGCGGGCGAGTGCCGTAGCCCGGTGTCATCCCGGGCACGCTGCGCGTGGAAGTGCCGTCCCCCGGCTGCCAAAGTTCGCCGCTGTCTCTGCCGGCTCCTCTCTGTGTTGTTTTACAATCTAGGTATATCTGTTTAACGTGAAATGCAGAAATGACAGGGCTCAGACAGCTCCTGCATCCAGTGACAAAGATTACTGTCAGCCGGGCTCATCAGTTAATTCATCATTGGCAATGGTCCATTCCACTTCCTCGTCACCTAGCAACGGCCAACCGCGGCGGGAGCCGGCAGCCACGTGACGGCACGATGTGGTACTTTCCAGAATGCCTTTACATAAAAATAGGATGATAATTTATAAATTTACATTTTTATTTTAATAAATGAGAATATTTTGGTTGTAGGGTTGAAATTCAAATCAGAGATAATTTTATTTTGCATCCCCTCGACTCTAAAGTGCTGGACTGGTGACTAGCTAACAGAAATGGAGCTATCAATTTCATGCATTCCAGGGTTTAAAGTTGAGTCTGACATTGTACAATTGCCTTACCATGGGTTTTTTTCACAGATGTGCTATAAAAAATAATATAGTTAAATTACAGGGTGGGCTTTTTTATGTAACTTCTACTTTTGAGGCTGAACTTTCAGGTCTAATTTTTTTTTAATCAGAGGAAAGAAAAGGCAAAGAAGTATATAAGCACAAATTATTCCTTTCCCGCTCTTTTAAAATACCTTTTAGATTCTGGTAGTCTTCTGAACTCTATATTGGCAATTCATGGTGCGGCAACTCATTGCAAAATACGCTCATTCGTTTTCACTGATTGAATTTACTGATTGTTAATGTGTATAAAAGTGTTATGTACTTTTGAAGTAATCTCCTGCTCAAGGATTTATAGGAAATGCTATTTAAATGTCATGGCGTTTTCCCTGTTGTTATGACAGTATTATTGAGTAAATAGTTTAATTTTAGTGCCCTAGTTAAAAAAATCTATAATGACCGCCACATAAATCGTTTGCATTTTTTATTTCTATATTTAGTTCCCTCCACAGAGACTGGAGTTGAAAATAGGCTAGTACCTAAGACATGAATTCTGTTAAATATTAAAGAGATCTCATCAATGATTTTATTAGTCTCAGTACTCAGTGAAGGCCTCACTGACATCTGAAGTCTAATGATTTTTTTTATATATTTAAAGCCTTGTACTGCACCTTTAAATATTGAACAATATTGAAAAATATTGAAGTACTTTTTTGTATATTAGCTTTAGGCAGAACTGTTGTATGATTTCCACTCCTTTCATGACATTGTAATGATGTTACCACATACAACTTTATCTTGCATGAAAAGGTGAAGTCATGAGTGATTTCTCCAATTTAAAAGCACTCAACCCTCACAGTGCTAGAAATGAATATTTTGCATATATTCATGCAACAATGATTCAATTTAAGATTTCTATTTTCAAACATTGCTTGAAACCTTCAGTATGTTAGTAGTAAAATTGCCAAAATGTGTAATAAGATTTATTATAGATGAGTAGCGTTTTATTTAGTATTTCGTGTTAACACGCTTTTAGGGTTACCCCGGTTTAGCAGAAGAATTCATCTTTCTTTTCTAATCAGAGCTAACGCTTTATTGTATTATTAAGATACGCTTGCTGCGCAGTTGTATATCCCTGCGAGAGCGGGCTCCTCTCCGCCCGGGGAGCCCGCGTGCTCTGCGAGCGGCACCCTACCCCGGCCCCCCGGGGGAATCGGTGCCTGCCCCCGGCGTGGAAGGGCACCCGTGGGTCCCACCGCCGAGCTGTGGAGGGGCAATGGGGGCGTGGGTGGGTCCGCCTCGCTTGGAGACCCCTGATGAAATGGCTCCGTGGGTGGTTCTGCTGTCCCCTCCCGGTTTTGAGGGCATCTGGCTGGGGTTTTCCTCCCTATCTGCGGTTCCATTTTGGACCTGGGTCTGCCCAGGCTGTGATGGCCGTGCCCTTGGGCATGACCAGCCCCATTTCTGCGTCTCAGCCTCCGGTGCCTGGGGACACCGATCCCCTCGGAGGAGGTGCCACGTCCTTCCCGATGAATCCCAGCTGGAAGCGGCTGAGCTCATGGCTGGCTCCTCTAGTGGTCGGCCGTGTCCTGGGGGCTTCGGTGTGGTCCTGGAGTGGTGACCAAGCTCACAACGCCAGGGCAGCCAGCTCTGTTGCCCAGAAATGTCTCCCCGCAGCAGGTGCTTCACCTCCTGCCTCCTCGCCCGCCCCTCGCCCCCGGCGTCGGATGCAGACTCCTTACGGTTGTCCTCAGAGCCTTCGCCCACAGCCGGGGAGGGAGCAAAGCTCGGTGTCACGGCTCTGCGGGGTCAGTGGGAGACCAGATGCCTCCCTGAAGTGACCCCCGCTGCATCCCTGCCGCCCCAGCGCCTTTCCGCGAGGTGGATGAGGCTGGTGTTTCCATAACTTTGGTGGTTAAGGAGTGGTAAGACCAGGCTTGAGGGCTTCCTGGCCTTTCGATCATCCAGCCGAGCTCCGCACCCCGAGCCCTTTCTCTCCTTGAGTCGTCCCTTCCCGATTAGCCCCGGGGAACCCCAAGGGGCTGCTCGCAGGGTGAAGCGGCACCTCCCGGGGTACGGGGCTCTTCGCGGGGGGAAAAATACCACTGAAACACACGTGTGAGGGGCGTTGGGCGATGAGCTGCCACGCTGGAGTGATAAATATGTTTACGTCTTTTAAAACTTCTAACTCAGCACGGATGAGCTGGCATCCCCCTTTCCGCGTTCGCGTTCAATTCGCAAGCATAAAGAGATGATCTGCTATTAGGGAAGCTTTCTCTTTGACTGGGGAGCTGGAGATGGTAGGGAGAGTGGCTTTCATAGATGAAAATAATTGTACACTTTTTGTATTATTATTTTTGGCAAAGAGCTAGCATTTCAGCTTCCCAGCGTATTACATCATTACATTGTATAATGCATCATAATGATAGAGTGAATGGAAACGAAGAAATGCCAGCTTCTGTTGCAAGTTTAAAGACAGACACACATTTTCAGCTGGGAAAGCTGCTGTTCAGCTAAGTGTTTTCCTAGATGAAACAAAGCTGCAATCCCACTTGGCATTCGCATTAATTGTGGACTTGCCAACAGGCCAGTTTCACTGGTGTGTAAATTAGTGGAGAATTATTCAACTCATCTCAATAACTAAGAGAATATCCTCATAAAGCTTGCTGAGCTGTAAGACATTCCCCTCCCCCCCCCCCCCCCCACTTTCCAGTGTGTTTTGCACCCTATACTTAGAAAAATCACAGAATTTGCATGCTGTTCCAAACAACAACAACAAAACCCCCCAAAAATACAAAGAAAGGCAGCAAATATACAGATACCACAGTAGAGTAATGTGGTGACTATCTGCATAAAATAGCAAGTTTGTATTGATCGGAAACTGTCCAAATTAAGCAGGAATTTTCTGGTTTGTTGTTAGAGTTTGGGGCTTGTTTTTTTTTTTTGTTTTTTTTTTTTCCCTGAAATTCAGCTAAAAATGCTAAGTGGAAGTACATGTGAACTGTGTCCTGTTGACAGCACCAGACACCCGAGCTTTCATGTCTTTCTGGTAAAACAACAGCCCAGGAAGTGCAAACTTCCCCAAACTGTCCTGCCAATAGGCTTTTCTGACCTAAAGGGGGATCACCTTTATGGTGACAGGATAATTTGATCTCTATGCCATCTAATCCTTATTTTCTTTACTGAGCCTGCCAGCAAGGGTGCCAATTAGTGCCAATTGTGATGGTGGCTTTTGTGATGCAGACACCTGCCCACTAGGAATTGGACTGGTACCACCAACTCACATATGCCACTAAACAGCTGTCAGATGGTAATGACTTTTCCAAGTAGAGAAGAAAAGGGCAGAATTTCATTCTGAGGCAATTTTCTAAAAATTTTTCAATTTTTCACCTCTCTTTTTTTTTGTTCTTGTATCTGAATTCCAGACTTCTCATGATCAAGCGAAACATGAATTTTAAGTACATCTATATGTATATCTTGTATCACCAGCTTCATACCAGAAACCATACAAACCAGATGAGCAAACTGTGTGATAAATGGTATTCTAATTACGCTAAACCAGATTTTAAACTTGTTTTCTGAAGTTCTTCCCTTATTTGGGTTATTTATCCTAGCAGCTGACAAATGAAATGCTTTGTTTTCTTTTACTGCTCTTCTGAGCAATGCAGACACGGCCTCTGTTTTCCTGGCTAAATTAAAAGAGTGAGTAAAATGTAAACATCAAACAATTTTCACAATTCCTTTTCACTTTTTTGATGACAAAGTGCAGTACTTCGCAGCGGTGTGCTCACACCATCAGAGACACAATAGTTCAGGATCTATCTTACACTTTTATTGAACTCTCTTCTAATTTTCCGCCAAGTTAAAGATCCCTTCTTTTCTGCCTAAAAAGCGGAAGGTTATAAGCCTGTTTTAAGTAATACATGTGCAATATTATTTAAGTAATATATGTGTAATACAAGTAATATAATTACTTCTATCCATAAGTAATTACATGTGCACACTTACACATGTGTAGAAGTATATATATATACACATATAGTGTACATGTAAGTGTACATCATGTATGTATATCATATAAGTGTACATATATATATATATATATACAGACACATGCACCCTTAATACAACTTTTTTTGGTGATTCTGCTAATGTGGCCATACAGAAAGTGAGAGGCAGCTTGGTGGAGTCCTTGCTGACAGCTAGTCGCTTCTGTTAGTGCCGTGCCGAGGCTGCACAAACGCCGTTCAGATGGCTGGTCCTGAGCACCGTTTGGTCTCGGAGAAGCGGGCAGACAGTGTCTCGCGGAGATACTCGGCGCTACGTGAGAACGGGCCCTCCAGACCCGCGAGAAGATTCCTGTGTTCTTTGCCAAGCCACTCTAATTGCTGCCGAAAGCTCCTGACGCCCGATATGCCAGCCAAAGGCCAGACGCTGGCAATTAATGTGATCTCTCAGTGCTCAGCCAACACATACTGCTAGTTCAGCCTTTGCTCTGGCAGGTGTCACACCTTTATTAGTGCAATTGCTTATTGGCATGAACCGCTAAACATGGTTATGGCTAGAGGTAAAAGGAAACAATCCGAAGTAAATACAACCAAGGTTAGTACGCAGTGATAGAAAACAGTCTAACACTTTATGGAAAAAGATGGTATTGCAGCTACTATTGACCTCTGGTAAATACAGTTGCATTTAGAGAAGGACATAGTTGCCATATATTCATACATATATATAGCATTTTTATATATGTATATAAAGTTTGTATGAAGGTTTTCAAGTAATATAAAACTAGAACAAGTGCATAGGGTCATTTCTTTTTATTAGCATTTGTTGCTCAGGCCTGGGCCATCATTCCTTTTCACTGTTCCTAGGGAACGTAAAGCTCCGTCACAGCTTGGACCAGCTCTCTTACCGCCATCTTACTGTTTCTATCCCTTTTGTTCCGCCTTCAAACTATCATATCGTAGTACTGCTACTACTTCAAACACCTATCGTTTTAATGCGGTGTGACTGGCTATGGCCTCCTCTGTGGAAGAGAGAGAGAGTTTGTAGATCAGCTTTCAGCGCTTCTGGGCTTGATAGTTGGCTGCTCTCCCCTTCTGCCGAGCGAGCTGTGATCCATGAAGAGCATTTCTGTAGCATGGCCAGAACCTAGCTGAAATTTCACGGCTTTGAAAGGAATGGATTCCCAGGCAGCCAACAGTGATGGCCTTAGGAAAGGTAATAGCAAACCTACAGAGGTAATCAACTACTTTATTCTGTTGCTAACTTTTGACCGTATTTATTTTGCATGTTCTCCGAAGTAATTTGTTAAGGGTTTTCAAAGCGTCTTTTCTATGTTCTGAGGGGTGCATGTTGCTCTAAGGCTTCTCAGTTAGGGATGACTCAGGGGCTCAGTTTTTTGAAAGGTCAGCCCATATTTTGGCACTCGGTCAAAGATCATGCCATCTTTACACAACCCTCAAATCTCAGCAGCTCCTTTTGTCACGCTAATGGTCAGGTTTTTGAAAAGCTCTTCAGTTTGTTTTCTTTTAAAGCATCGGGCATATTATTCTTGAGGATGAAAATGCTCTGCACTAGATCGTGCCACCCTTTTGTGGTGGATGAGTAAATATACCAAAATGAGCAGTGGGTACAAAGTCCAACCCATTATTCTAAATTTTGTCTTCAAATGCAAGTCTAGGAATCATTGAACTTATCAGATCCTATTACTGGGACTGAAGTGAGACCCCATGCCACTACTAACAGGTGTTTTTGTTAGTATTTTGAATGATGCAAACATGTTTAAACAGTGCTACTGCATATATCCTGTACATCCTATTATATATATCCAATAAAGAACATGCAACATGGCTTTTAACATATGCTAATCTTCACAACATATGTAATATTAAAGCAAAATGTGGTAATTCTTTAAACGTCCTATCATTGTGAATTCATATCATATTCATTGTAATAGCATTGATCAAAATGAATTCATTTGGTATTCATGTAGATGTCACATGTACTTCCATAGGTGTTTCATTGTAAATTAGCATTTCTCAGAGGACACTTAAAATAAAGTGTTACTGAAAGTTCTCATTACACATATTGCTGAGATTAGTACATTAAGGATCATGTACTTACATAGTACTAATGCATTTCTGCCACTTAAAATGCTGCATTACCCATTTCTGATATCTAGCAAATATCTGAAGCAATTTTGAGAATTACTGACATCCTGAAGGAAGTGGTATTTTTGTGATTAAATTGATTTTGTATATTCACTTTGATTTAAAGAAAAAAACCATGCCAGATATATTTAAACGATTTTTTGATTTAAATGACTTTAGCATCAAGAGAAACAAAAAAAGGAGAGCCTAAGTCTAATTAGAAAAACAAAAACAAATGTTACAAATGCTTTTGAGTCTTCAAACTTCTCACAAAGCCAAATTAGCTGACTCTTTGGTACACTGCGGCACAAACTTTCTGATATATTTGCTTTTCAGATTATTGCTTCCTATGAGAAAGACAAAAAGTTTTGTGGTCTCAGTCAGATGCATTTCTGATGTCTGGAATTGCCCATTACAGCTTGTTTGGTCTGAAGTTATTTTTGAAAAGATTCAGTTTAAAGACGACTACTGAGCATTTCATAAATTGCTGACAATAGGTACGTTACAGTAACTATAAAAGAGAGAACAACAACGTCTGAGTCCTGAAACCCTCTAAACCTGCCTGACAGTGTTGTGGATGTCCTCTCTCCTGAAAAGAATTGATATAGTTATTGTAAGGTGTTTTGTAGCCCTAATAAAACCCCTCTGAAGTTAAACAAGGGGCCCAATCCCAGCAGAGTCCTCCGGAAAAATGCAGGGAAGGGGCGACGTTTTGGCTTTTGTGTTGGAACGGGGGAGTCCGGTTTGGCCACAACTCCCTACAAAATCCATCCTGGTCAACATGTTCTCCTATTAAATATTTGCTTCCTCCTTTGGCTAAAGATGAGCGTATGCTGGTCCTCAGTGGGGAGAACGGGCTTCCTAGGGGAAGGAAGGAGGGTGGAAAAGTAGGAGCTTTACTGAGGAAGAGCGCAAGAAGACCTCCACCCTCCTTGGGGTTGCTCTGGTGCCTTCGTGCAGCCTTACCACGGCCATGCAAAGAGCCAACCAAATTCGAACACTGCTCTTGCAGCTCATGCCCAGCTTTTCTTGACTCTGATCTCTGTAGTGAGCTGAGCCACAGCTCCAGAGTAAAGTCAGTTGAACTTGGGAAGGACCACGTCTGCATTTGAGTATCAGCTTTGCGATAGGGCTCAGCTTTATCTCCTGCCTTGCCTACCTTTCCAGAAGTGTTCTGGTCTGAAAGTGTTCGCCCGATTTATAGCGTTTGCCAGGTTAGTTGGAGGGTGTGCAATATGGCAAACCTCAGGATAGAGTATGTAATCTAGAAATCTATTTCAGGTTAGAGCCATAATTAGTTAATGTAGGATAATAAATAGCTACTAAAATCACATGAAAAATATGATAGTGCTATAAAGCCTGTTTTTATAATCCTGCTCCTCCCCTCTTCTGCCTCCTCCTCCTCCTAAGTGCAACAAGGACCCTAATAGGCTTCATGTCGAAGTGCCTATTTTTATTAAAGACAAGTGTAATCTTTTGTAGTCCAAATGTCCCTATCATAAATGCTAACTGAGGAAAATATTAGGACTCATTTATTTATGAACCCGTTAATAATGAGGTGCAGTTATGAAAAAGGCTTTCTCAGCACAAAGCCTACTGAACAAACAATGCACACTGGGGAAAAAGAGCTAGTTAGCCTTCCTGACTTAGATAAAGCTATGGAGAAATGACAAGTGCCAGTAATTAGCAAAGCCTCTTCAACAAGATAACCCTATACATCTTTGTCTATTTCAATCACCAAAGACTCCGATTCCGTGTAAAATTAAAGCCGGGATGCCATCAATTTCTGTTAACCTCTTTATATTGTTCTGTGTTCATGCATATGTGATAGATAGTTTTTGTCATTTTATTAAATGGTGACATCTCAGTGTGCATGTGACTAAAACTGTTTTCTCCTTAGCAAAGTATTTTTAATCATCTCTCTGTTGCCTTTATTAACTCAGTTACTCCGAGTCCTAATTTCTTTACTCGGCAGTCTTGGCAGCCATTCCAGGCGGTGCAAATATTTCTGCCCACTCTTTTTACATGTGGTGTATCTGTGATTAAGCGGTTTGCACACTTTCTTGTATTCACACAAACACGTACAATAGCTCTTTACATGTCTGCTTGACCGGCAGAACATCCTCTCTTATCTTTATTGGAACAGGGAAAAATGGATGGTTACAGTGATCAGTGATCACACATAGACCTCTGGTTCCAGCGAGCGTGGCCTTCCATCTCCGTACCTGTTGGCTGTCCTTATTCAAGACGGACAGCCTCCGTTTTGCTTTGGCAGCGTAGCTGCTGTTTACCCACTCGGGACATGAGCCAAAGCCCATTGAACTCAAGTGAAAGACTCCCATCGACTTCGCGATTCTTTGTCCTTCCTAAAAGCAGTCTGTATCCAAACTGTTTTCATGGAGCTTGAATGGCAAGTCTTGATTTTTCTTCCTGCAGGCTTCCAGAATTTGAGAGTTCATACTCCCTAAATTTCTCTGAGAGTTTCAGATAACTCAGAAAACACATTCACCTGAAGCTTTTCAGGAAAAAAAGTTATCAATCAACCACACTTCCTTGGCATCAGGGCAGGTTCACTTGAAATGTTTGTGGAATTAACAGTGAACGACCTGAGAAGTTGCATGTGGCTTTGAGTGTCATAACAAAAATTCCTTTTGGCTCCATTCTTTTCCCTCTATTATATCTTTTTACTTGTTTTCAGTACTCCAAGCCCTGAGTTCTGAGGTTATTAATCTTCATCTGTGCTCTTTTTAAACTTTACTACTAGCACTTTTTTGCCTCAGATATGCTTTTATTCATTCTTTTCAGCAGCAATAACCTCTCATATTGGCCAAATTAGGAAATAATTGCAAATAATAGAGAATCCTTTTCCAGCAGTACAATAAAGGATTATATATGTGCCGTGTGTGAGGGATGGCACAGAGTGTAAATACCAAAATATGGGCAAATAGGCAGAGAAGTAAAGTACACTGTCTGGCTCTTAGTCTTCGTTTCTTCCTGGTGCAGAGGTCTCTGTGCTTGGCATTTTGTTTGTCAGCCCATTACAGAGGTGGCCTCCTGTGCAGTGGTTTGCAGAGGAGGAAGGAAAGAGTAAGAACCGATGTTCCAGTTCAGTTCCTGCCAGTCCCTGCCATTTCATACTGGAGATCATTTAGGAAAACTTTTATGGGGTCTTTCAGTCTTCTGTGGTAGAAACAGAGATGTATGAATCAAATTAAAAGTCACTTGCATTTTTTAAACAGAAACATCTGATACATCTTGCTTTTATTTATGTGGCTGTGGTAGCCATTGCTTGTTTCTGTTCAGTCAGCATGGAAAAAGTTTGCAAATTCCAGGAATTCCATCCTACTTTTCCTATGCATTATTTTCAGTTTGGGATTTTTATCCTTTGCTTTGAAAAATCCCAGCTGTCCAGTCAAGGAACTGAAACCATGAGTGTCTGTCTGACTTGGATGACTAGTCACACAGCACAAGTAGCCAATAATCCAAGCCAGCCATTTGCAAGCAATCAAAACTGTCTAATTTGGCTTCCTATTAGCAATTACTTTTATGTAATGAATGTATCCGTAGGACTTCAGGATATGTTTGTGCTACATGAAAAAAGGAACTACCCTCAGGTGTCTAGTTGCTCTCATACATAGGCATTTTCAGGATCACGGATCCTATGAATGTTATTCACAACAAATAATCCTATCAGCTCTTGGGAAGATAAAATGGAGAACATTCATGTAATGCTGCCATCTCAGTTGGGGAGTAAGGAAGTATGTTGACCGTCAGAGAGAGCAAAGCTCTCTCAGCTCTCATCAAATTAACACTTACCTTCTTTCTTTCCAGTCAAAGTTCTCTGCGCGGCCGCTTTGCTCTGCAGCCTTTCTATTGTTTTTTATTGTTCATGTGAATCAGAAAATAATATTTTTCCTCTCTAATTCAGGAGAAATTGTCATTGCCCACCTCCTGCTGAGGGAAAAAGTGCCAGAGCCCATTTCCTATGAGCTCCTTCTCACTTCAAATGCAGTCTGGAATGGCTCCTTTGGAAATGTAACTGGCTATTATAGAAATATGTGTTTACACAGTATTTTAAGATGCACATTATCCACCTGATAGACCATAACAGCTCACCATCACAGCTATTGAATAAAACCTCTTTGCACCATTTTTTCAAAGCAGATACTTTTTACGTGATAAATCGTGAATCTATTGCATAAAAGCGCAAGTTCGTCATGCAGGACCATAGGCGGACACTATTTATCTTTAACCCAATGTAATAGGATCTTTTTGTTCAGACTTCGCCCTGCAGAATGAATTATTCTGACTAAGGAGAGGCAAATGAAAAATGAGAGGCTTTGTGAACATGAAAGGAAAAGTTGCAACTTTTATTTAAAGGATCGTTTTAGATCATAAATGAGGTCACATTGCTGGTGAAAGCAGATGAGTGAGTCACGTGGCTGAGGTGGAAATCCCCAGCCAAATAGTTGGCGTGCCTCCTTGGCAGGCTGCTGTGCCAGGTCCTACCATACCAGGTCTGCGGATGTTTAAGCTCCTCGCGGTCTGAGTAAGGCACTCTTTCTCTGCCACCGCCTTGAGGACTCACGTTGATCCCCTAAATCCCCAAAGGACCAAGGAGCAGGCTGCAGAGTTCAGTCATCCTTTACATGGCCCAAGAAATTCACAGATCTGGGCAAAGCTGTTGCTTGTTGATTCTTCCCTCTCCTACAGCATTCCTGGAGTTGAGCTATTTAAGGAGGAGTTCTCCTGTATTGGCTTTGCCTCCCGGTCCTAGAGCCTTTCCTCTTCCCATGGAGTTAATTTCCTTCTTCATTGGCTGATCCTACTATTAAAAGGGACCCCTCTGTCCTGAAAATGTAGCTATTTTTCTTTCCTGCCCAAATTTCCCATGCTTGTTTGACTCACTCCAGCTAATCCATACTTGAAGAGTTTATCCCTTCCTGCAATTCACATTAGAAACTACTCTGCCCTAGATGCCATCTCTCCCTTAGTCTGTGGATGTTCATTTTGGATAGATAATAATAAAATTTAACAACCCTCCTTTATTAGCCTGGAGTTAGGCATAAGGACTCTTTCTGTCATCTCCTGAGTTTTAACTTAATGAGAAACAAAAGACAACACAGAAGGCCGCAAGACCCCAGCTTCAAAATTGCAGCCTAAGTGTCCCTACTATCAAACAGACGGAATAAGCTGTAAATAGACAGGATTCACAACTTGTTATAAGATGAAACAGTGCCTAGCCCCTGTTGTGAAACAATTTTACATTGCAGATGTTCATGAATGCATGGAAAATGTGGTGACTTCAAGTCTCTTTTCATTCCCTGTCTTCAGGACGTCAAAACTGATTTTTTTTGAAGAAACTCTATAATAGTTACAGTTGACTCCTGAGAAGAGACTTGCATGTCTGGAACAAAAAAAAGACTTCCAGCCAACTAAACAGCATTGTGTTCTTTCCTCCCACCATTAAAATTGAGCATACACAACAGAAATACCAAACAGGCATGGATTTTACATATCATGCCAATTCAGATCCGAAACAGTTTATTAATATGAATCACCTCCAAAAAAGGGAAAGATTTTAAAGGGAAATGAATAGCTGCCAAAACAGACTTGCACATGAAGCCAGTGTCTAACACTAAACCTAGTGGAAATTATGTATTTCCACTCTTCATGCAGCAAAGCAGTAGGGAGTCAGTTCTTTGAACCACGCATGGGACACTTGCTGGGAGTCCTCACTAGAAAGCATATGGTTTGAGAGGCAACAGAAACATTATCCAAAAACATGCTGGTCTATAACCAACCTATCTGTAAATAGTCTAAATCCATCCCTCACCTCCTATGTAGAAGGAGCCCGAAGGGCCCCGTGGTGCCGGTCACCCCGCCGGGTGCCAGAGTGGGCTCCACCTTCACCCCGCAGAGGCTCCTCCGCACCTCTCGCAGCACAGGGGGACCTCTCGGAGGGGCGAATGTCGGCCCGGGGCATGAGGAAGCCGGTCAGCCGTCCCCTCGTGCTGGAGACGGGCAGCAGGAGTGTTCACGCGGCGTGAGTATCTCCCCTTCCCGCTGTTCTCCAGCCTGCTTTTCCCTTGGTCGGTCCTAGCAGGGCTTGTGCCGTGTCCTGCATGCTGCTCAGAGTTGATCGTACTTCTGCTTCATCCTGAGTGCCTCTTTCTTTGCTTTCCACTCTTAACTCATTTGTGAAGAAGGACCAAGCGGTTGTGGTTTTCTAGATTGCCTAGGTGTGTTTGGGTAACCATCCTCACTTTTTAAATAGTGTATTTGGTTTAATTTTCATTATTTTTAGATGTTAAATTTTAGATCAGTACAGTATGTCTTAAACTACTGTATTAGAATGCTGCTTGACTCACTTCCAAATTGAAGACCTTTTAAAAAAATTGAAGCAGTCCAATAATTTTAAATCACTCTGCACTGTGCATTGCAATTTAAAATTATTGGAGTGCTTCAAATTTTTATAAGCCCTTGAATTTGGAAGTGATCAAGGTTCTGGGCATACTCAGTGTAGAGCAATTTAAAATTATAAGAGCTGTCAAATTTTTATATAAGCACTTCAGTTAGAAAAGGGATTTGGGTTCTGGGCATGTGCAAAGGGGAGCAATTTAAATTATTAAAGTGCTTCAATTTTTTTTCTAAGCACCTGATTTTGGAAGGGTTTTGGTTTGTGCAGCCTAAAATGACAACTTCCTTTGAGAGTTTCTTCTTAAAAAGAATTTCAATCTTGCAAACTAAAGTATTCTTTAAAATGTGAATTCGTTGATACTTTAAAAACTGATTTGCACAGAGCTTGGTGCCCAGGACATCTATTTTTTTTTTCACTCATTTTATCATTTCACTCTTTAAGAACCAAATTGATGGCATAGAAAAACTCCCTCTTTGGATTTTAAATTTTTTCTGACTATTCCACTTGTGGTGCAAAAAAAAAAGAGAAGGAAAATTGAAAAAATGAAATCTCCTACCTGGACAACAGAACCTATAGGAGATGCAAAATTGAGATGATTTGTTATTAAATCTCAATATAATATCTCTCAACACGTGAGGTGAAAACCATGGGACAGCTAGTTGAATTTGAAGGAAGGAAGCTGGATATCAGTTTTATTTGCGTGCTCGTGTTCTGTATCCAAGTGATTCCTGCCGGTATTGCCAGGTGTGCTTTGGCTGCACCAAAACCTGCACCTACTCTTTGCTTTCTCGTGACTTGTAGCACAGTGAGAGGCGCAGCAAGGAGAAGAGGGGGAAGCTGGAGTTTCCCTTCCCTATCCTTTGCTGTAGATGCGGGGGCCTTGCAAGGAGCAAGGCTGGAGTGTGGTGGCAGAGCGGTGGGCACACGCAGTTTTGCATTCTGGAGTGACGCTTGGATTCACAGACCAAATCATACTTTCTGCTGCAGTAGAAGAAATCCAGAGTGAACCTGACTTAGCTGAGTTTGAGATGACTGTGTTTAAATGCATCATTTAGCCCCCTGGCCAGATCTGTTAGGGGTAGCCCTTATTAAGATGCTGGAGCAAACATAGATAGGAGAGGTAAGCATGTCAGCCACTTAGCTCACATTTCTCTCTTCTTTCTCACCTTAAAAATAGGGATTCACCCTATAGGGCTGCTTTCAGCATAATTAGTTAGTGTACAGAGGGCATCATGTACCTTAAGCTGAGTGTATCAGGAGTAGATGTGGAGTGGAATAGTGCATTTCATCAAATGCCAATTGAGTACTTTATTCTCCTTTGAATGCTCCTTTCACGTGTTACCATGGAGGTGATAGGTGACCATTTGTAGTTGTTTTTTCTTTGGAAAATGAAGTTTTTGAATAAAAGCCAGTGATCGAATTAAATAGGGGCAAAGATATGTCAAAGGTGAAATTCAAAAGACAATACGTAATAATTGGTTTTAAAGCAGGAGCCAGATTAATCATATAGTCAGGGACAAAGGGAGAACTTTCTGAAAGCCTGCTGCATTTTCCCTTGGAGTTCTTTTTTCAGAAAGGTAAAAGTACAGAAATGTTATTTTTCCTGGTATTAATTAACTACATCATCCCCTTGGGATGTGGAAACCAGGGGCAATTCTGTGCCAGAATGATGTGGAATGGGAGACCAAACATATTTTTTATTGGTATAAATTGCTTTGGACTGTGCTTTCGTTCAGGCGTCTTGGAAGTTTGTGGCAGGCACGGTGCAAGGTCTGCTCAGAGATGCTCGTCGGTGAGCGAAGGAGGCTGGAGCAGCAGATACGGGCTGTGCCGGGAGCCTCCGTGCACGTGTCTCCGAGCGGTTGTGTCAGCTGGGAGAAAAGGTTTCCTGGGGAGAGTTTGGTAGATGTTAGTTGTCTGTCTCTCAGTTCTTTCTCTGCCCAGCACGTGCGCGTGCACACGCAGGTTTGATTAAAAAGACGTCCCGGTTCACGAGCAGCACGGGCAGGCCTGGGCTCTTCTGCAGGTGTGCTCCCCGCCGCTTGCCCCTGCCGGTGGTGCCCCTCTGCGCACGCGGGGCAGACTGTGCTGCGTCCGCATCGGAGCACACAGGTGCGGATGGGTGCAAAGGCGTATGGGTATAAAGCCAGATACGGGCGCTGAATGGAGAGAAAGAGCCTGGCCCTCTTCGTATGAATCCTAATTCTGACACAAGATAAAAAGCGAATCTGCTGCGAGCCGCAGCCTCCCCTGACGTCCCTCGCGCAGGCATACGTACGCGCACCGAGGCTGCTCTTCTTAAAGTTCCCGTCTCACCGATTCACTTCAGGCACTGCGTGCTCAGAAGCCGCTTTTTGACTATATTCATGCTAATGTTGACAGTTTTTTCTCCTTTGTTACATTGTGCAAACCAAATAGAATATGAGGTGAGCTTGTCTGAGCAGATGAAAGATGGCAAGAAATTGGTGCTTGGGGACCAGTGTCTTGGTGACATCGACTCTGCAGTCCTTTTTTTTTCTCTCTCTCTCTCTCTCTCCTCCTCTCTGGCTTCCCCTCTCCCTCTCATTCTCTCTGAAATGGTCTGTGCCTCCAGTAATTTACATAATACTCTTCTGACACCTTTACTTTAGTCATCAATCACGGTACCTTCTCTCAGTCTATCTTTTGTCTGAGCATGTCTCTTCTTTATCAGGCCATGCACAAAAGATTAATTTCACAGTTTTTCTCCCTTCTTTCTTTCCTTGCAAGATACAAAGCTCATGAAATGACAGAAGCAAGATAATGAAAACAACAATGCAAGCAATTTTTTTTTTTTGTTCTTGCAGGTTGGATCTCAAGATACTTTTTTTAACCTCATTGTGTGCCATCTGTCTTAGAAAAGGTCTGCTCTGTATTTTTTAATACAATTCTGATGCTGTTCTGTAGACTACCTGGGAAAAAAAAATACATATTTAAATCGAGCCATAGGCACTGGTTTAAAAAAAGAAAAATTGCTGAACAATTAAAGCGAGAGGTCCATTTCTAATGGTGGCATGGGCTACTGCACAGTGCCCATGCCCCAATTAATATTAATGATCTCTTGTGCATAGCAAATTTATGGCATTTGATTGACTCACACAACTACACTTCAAGCTGTCATGTAAAGTGAAATATATGGGCACCATGGCCTAATTTGCATATGCATATGTTCTTAATATTAATTAGTCTAATGAATCTAAGGACCTGGAGATAATTTGAGTACTGGGAGAAGAGGAGCAAACAAACAAAACAAAACTCTCTGTAAAGTGCCCTCGTATGTGTTGGTCCTACAGTCAAATAACTCTCCCCAAACGCAAAATAATTGGCAGGAATGTCTCCTCCTTCCCCCTGTCTCTCACAGGACCAGCTAAATTAAAATCTTATCCCATATAATGCCTTGTTTTGGCTCTGACCCTGACAATTTTTAATTTGAAATATTTAGCACACCAAATAGATTACAGAATTATATGCAGCTGAGTTCGAGTGCAGGCTTATGGGTGTAGGTCAGGGTTACCAGATTTGCAGCCGTTGTAGGGGACTATTCCCTTCTTGATACACCTGTGTAATTCCCATCAATATTAATGGGAACCGCATAGCTTTACTGAGGGGAGATGGGGTCCCTAACACTACGTGATTTATGAGCTGTTTACAGGATTTGTTCCAAAGCTAGAGTCAATGTGGGGTGTCCCCTGAAAAAGATAAATCGAGGGGCTGGGAAGTCTGGGGGATGCTTGTACAGAGGATCTGCCCTCCCGGCACCTGGGGGCAGCAGGGTCCTCTCCACGCTTGCCCTGGGGGGTCTGACCCAGCTATGGGAGCCCAGACCACCCATGGCCTCAGGTGGCTTTAGGCTTCCTGGTGGCACCCCCAAGCTGGGGCCAACCAGCTCAACCCCTCAAGGTGTGCTTGTAGCCAAGTGCGACCATGGGGGCCACCCTCTGTGCAGCGTGGGCCAGCGCAGAGCTAGCGTCAGAATAACCCTTGCGTATTGAACGGCACCACTTTTGTGCACTCCTGCAAGGCGGAGGAGAAGCAAAGCTGCAGGAATAGCTGTAGGGCACGCTCTCCCAGGCAGCATCCCCTGCGCACTGTCCATCTGAGGTGACCTTTTTGATGGCTCCAAGCTAATTTCATCTGTGCTGGCATTGCCTGTGAAAGGTGGTGTAGATTTCTGGAGGGAACAGCCACTTGTGACCATCAGGTATTGGTCTACCACTTATTACTGCCCTTAAAAAGAAATATGAGAAGAGGAGTCTAGAAGAGGGCCTCTTCTGATCCATCGTAGTGCGCTGTGGTAACCAAGACCCCGCAGAGGTTATCACAGCGTGGCAGTTCTGTGGCATAGGATAAAGGGCTGAGGCCAATAGCCTCTTCATATGCTACAGCAAAATCCAAGAAGGGTTGAGAGTTAGAGCCATAAAATAATCCAGCCCTTTTCTAATGTGTTCTGATTTGATGAAGTCTGTTGTGTCCCTGAGCCTGGGAATGTCTATATGCATTGCTCTGCACAATTTGGCAGAAATCAGACGGAGCCTGAGAATTCCCTTGTGTTTAGTGCTCCTGGGACTGAGAGGTGCAAGAGTACACAAGCAAGGAGGTGGTGGGATAATCTGTCCTTTTTGACTTTTGTTGTGCATGGGAAGTGACTTGTGGGAAGGCTGAGGTCTTAATCCTGGATGTGCCCCAACGTCTATACAGCTCCTCAATGTGCTAAACTACTTCGTCCAATTTTCCCAAGACTGAAATGGGTGAGTTGAACACAAAAGAGTGGACAGGGCAGGCTCCCCATTAGTATACAGGATCATTAGCTTCATGTGCCTGCATTCATTATTAGCATTGGCAACTTAATATTCATTGAGATGAGCCTATAACAAATCACTTCTTGTAAAGTGTGTGTGGTTCTCTCCTACACCTTTGGCAAGAGGAATTAGCGGAGTGTATCCTGTTGGATGTGAAGACACTTCCTACAAACTGGTATGTGGCCTACAGTACAGCTTCCACCTGCAAAATTCTCCCCCCCTGAAATGAGTGAGTCATTTCACTGATTCTGCAAATTTACTACATTTACTGCACAATTGGTAGTGTCTGCTGTACTGCAGTGCCAGCTGTTCCCAGGTGTGGGGCTAAGCATGATGATGAGCCTGATGATTCAGGCTCAGCACAGATGGATACCTTCTTGTGGGGGCAGCGTGGCTGATGCCCAGGTGCGCTGGCATCAAGACATCGTGTGTGAACCAAGGAGTGCATTTCTAAGGTGGAGAAAAAGAGGTTTGCAGTGGCCGAGTGCTCACTGGGCTGCCAGGGTAGATGTATGTGCTAGTCCTTCTAGGACCACAGAGAGCTGGAGGGAATGAGTGCGGGAAGTGAAGGAGGTCCTGCTGCCCCTGCAACCTGGCAAAAAGATGGAGAAGGTGACTGTTGCCTGTATAATTGTGTGAGCGGACTATAACAATCCCAATGGAAAAGGAGGATGGTTTTGGCCATCCGACACCCCTGAACCTGCTGGGATCTCTCTGGGAGAGATGGTGGCTTAGGATGTGCGATGCCCTGCGTGGAAGGGAAAGGGAATGAGCATGTGAGCTCCTGGATATGTCTGCGAGTCTTGCTGTTGCTCTGCTACAGCTTTTGCTGGTGGTTGTGAGGCTATTTCTGTGCCGTGCTAAAAGGGAGGTGGTGGAGGACTGACTGCAGATGCAGAACCTCTGCCATCACGGTGAGTTTCTGTGTGGGCAGTTTCGGTGAAGCTTGGGTAGTCAGCTGAGTAACCCTTGCTGTTATAGCGGGGCTGGCTCATGGCCAGTCTGCAGAGAGTGAAACTCTATTTACGGTAGAGATGGGTGAAAATCCCAAAAGCCAGAGCATATCAAGGCTCCCCAGCAGTTGGGGGCTTTTGGAGCTGGGAGACTGGTTAACCCCATTCTGCGCCTCGGGGGGATGCAGGGGCGTCAGCCTGGGAGCCGCTTCCAGGCTCATCTGCGTTGTTTCTTATAACAAAGAAAACACCCTACATGGCTTCAGTCCAATTAGATGTGCAGAACTGTAATGAATCTGCAAGTTGCTGACTGCCTTTACGAGGTGCGAAGCACCTACGGCTGCCTACCAGCCAGGGGGAGCGTGCTCAGCTTTTGCTGGATCAGGTCTACGGTGAGTTGTTCTATAAAAAAATGACTTTCCTGTAAGAAGGCATCGCTTATATCCTGAATACATATAACAAAACCTGGAAAGCCTCTAGTCACTCATTTTAGCTGCTAAAATGCCTTTAGGCCAACATTCCTGCTGTGAAAGGGGTTATGGACATGTCATATGGGGGTCATCAGTGAAAAATATACCCAACTTTTGTTATTCTTAAGTCTAAATCAAAAACCTCTTTTTCACAGTCCACTAAGGGACGATTTACTAGAGAGTAGAATGTGGTATCAATTATTTCTGTGGGCATCCTTTTTGTTATAAGAAGCAAAGAGGATTGCTTGAGAGTCAATAGCATGACTCCCTCTCAGATTACTAAATAATGAAATGCTAAACTTGGCCTAGAGTAAGGACTATTGCTGTCTCAAAGGGGACCAGAGGGTTCAATTATATCAGAGGACAGTGTTCAATGAATGAGAAAAGGATGCTTAAGGTATGATGACATATTACCGGATTTTACATTTAATTGCAGTGCTTTGTTCTTTTAATAAAAGCGCAAGAGCACTGGATCTCCATTATGGTCATCTGGTGGCATTGTTCACTGTGGACAGTTTATTGTAATTTATTGGCTATGTTTAATCCCTCTATTTTTCATATAAATGAATTCTGTCTGCTTTATTTTATGAATTTTCTTTGCCTTTTAAAAAAAACACTTAATAGTTATTTACACACAAAAGAGCATTTCCACCGAAACACTCAACAGTGCAAGAAAAAAAGCAGCCTAGTTTGAAACCATAATGAAAGCGACTGCTTCTGCTCAGAAGTGTATAATTCCGCGTCACACAAGCAGGTATTGCGACTTGCAGAGCACCATGCGGGTGCTGGGGCTGCGCAGCGGCGGCAGCAGAGTCTCGTGCAAGCCGTGCAACTGCAGGCAGAAATCCTTGGGGCTTTTAGAAGTGTGCAGGCTCCCCAGAGCTTGTTGCAAAAAGTTAGCAGAGAGATTGTAGTCCTGGTCAAGGAGAGGTTGGTTTAAAAAAGTCCTGCCCCCAGAGATGTGTTTTAGCACTTCTACCGAGTCCCCCGGGATAACATAGAACACGTGGTGTTAGTTTAGTCCGGAAAACCACAGGAACATGTGTATGTAATTATACATGTGTGTGTGCACACATGCATGCATGTATAGATATATTTATAGTTTTATGTATGTTTGCATATATATATATGCATATTTCTTCATGTATGCTTATTTCTTTAAGTGTTGTAAATGGTTGTCAGACAAATACCTCTTTTTAGATTTTTTGCTCTGACACGTGACTGCTGTGACTTGTCTCATCTGATAATATCAGTCATATCCCATTACATAAATGATGAAATCTTCACTGACATAACCTGATGCGTCACAGCAGCAATGCAGTTGCTGTCAACTTAGAAAAGTTGAGAGACCTGATAAATTAAAATGCTCACCTATTTATTTAGAGCTTTTTTGTTTGTTTGATTTTAAAAAAAAGCTTGTGGTACGGGAGAAGGACGCTAAAATGCTGTCAAAATAGACAGCGCATCAGACATAGGCAGGGGAGACAGCCCGTCCTCAGCACCGGACAATGCATGTCTGTGCATGCTTTTGGGGCAGATGCTCCCTGAAACAGGGTCAGAGTAAGCAGTTTGCCTTCCTGCTTAAACAGGTTGGGTGCCTTTCTTTCATTTCTGCCTTGTTTTGGCTTGCCTCATGTCAGATCTTGTATCTGGAGATGTGTCAGGTTAACGAGGACTGTGGAATTAGAGGACTCTCAGAACTAAGGATGTAAAGTGAATGGTAGCTAGTCCTGCTGAAACTGCGGTGTGGGGTTTCTAGCCAGGGCAGTCTCTGGGCCCAGGGGGGAGCTGTGAGCTCTGCTGTCTATTGGGGAGAAATTTCTTGACGGTTTTATCTGGAGGGTTTCTTCACTAGGCTTATTTCTAATGAGTGCGCAACGCTTTTAATGGCCTGCAGTATCTAATTTTTACAACATCCTTTAGCCATGTGGCAGCATCCGACTAATGAATTCAGGAAGTGCAGTGCTAGGTTTGTCTGTGGAAGAGGGTAGAGTCAGTACTTAACTCCCTATTGATTGCAGCCAGTGACTGATAAACAAGTGGGCACCTACTGACAAGCCCGAAAAAGCGCTGCAAGTCCCAGAAGCATTAAAACATACGATCGTGCAGATTTGGGATGGGGAATATAATCCATAATCGCAGCTTTTCTGTGCTTGGGAACTTCTCTGGCGATTCCCGGTGGGAATCCCACTCGACGGGGTCGGCTCCGGAGAGCTGCGGGAGCGTGCCCTCCTCCGGCAGCTGAGCCCTCGTGTCACCACCCTTGGCACCGTGTGTAGGTGGTGACCGGTCCCTGCGCAGGGCCAGGGACGTGGGACAAGCTGCTCACTGCTGTCTCCACGGTGCGGTCCTCTCGATGGCTGCCCCCAGGCTGGTGGGAGTTGTCTTCCTAGCTCCTCTTCGTGCCTTTGAGAGGTATGTATGTCTTGTGCCCGAGCTGATGCAGCACCGCAATGACTATGCACCATCTGCCCGTGTCTTTGCAAAGGAGCCTGCATAAAATCGGAGGGTTTCTGCATGAGCATTTAAATGCACAGTTTCCTAGATCCGTGTTTTAGGGTTATGAAACTGCACGGCGCTGTGCTTTCAAAGCAAATGACTGCTTCACTTTATTGGCTCATTTTCTCTTTTAAAAAATTAACATATTTACCTCCGTCTCTCTCCTTCCCCCCCTCTTCACTTCCCAGGCACGCTCGACTATCCGTAGCAGCCGGGGTTGTGGCCCCTTCCCCAGGTACAGTAGCAGGCGGTACACCCAAGCGTCACTCCTGCACGTGGCTGATGCCACATGCCGCGTGCCAGCCCACTTGGCATAAATTCCTGTGTGAGCAGGAAAGAATTATAGTTATGAATTGGGCAATTGGTTCACCAAACATACTGTATTTGTCATAGCTTCTTTTTCCAGGGGCTAATGTAATGTGACTCTGCTGTATGCATATTTGTAAATTACCATATGATGAATACAGGTTCGTACTACGGCAAACCCTTCCTCTTGACAAAGTGCTTTGCCTATTCCCAGTTCTCCCTGGCCTCTGTTTTTGTTAATTTTACACTGAAGGATCAACATGCCCAGGATGCACGCACGCATCCATCTCTCTCCCTCTCAAAGGAAATTAGTGCTTTCCTGTCACTGCAGGTGATATGAAAAGGGGAGGAAGTACACAAACTGATTTATCTGGAGCTGTCAGCTGTTTTGAGGATGTTGACTACTAAGGGTGTCAGCTCCTCCTCAGTAGTTGGCTGACTCTGAAGAAGACCCCATTCCTCATTAAAAGAGCACAGAGCTGCACTTGAAAGTGACTTTCCCACTTGTTCTCCTCTCACAAACATCACAATAACAGATTCCCTGTTTAAAGTGGCATGATCTTCATGCCAGGCCCAGGCAGCCTTGTAAAATACACCTCTGCAGCACTTGGTCATATCGGTACCATCCATGCAAAATTCATTTGAGGTATAAACTCGAGACTATCATCACAGATGACAGTTATAGCAAATCAGCACGCTGCGTACAGTTTCCTCCTTTATTCACATTATGTATCATAATAAACGTCGTCCTAGCAACACAGTTTGTTGAGAGTCAAACATAATATCCCACAATGCCTCGCCACAGATGAATATGAGAAATCACGATTGCAAGAACCTGGTACAACTTGAAAATGAATCAGCGCTTCCTACCGTGATGTTAAAGGACTCTTTCCTTCTCCCACCCCAACCTTGGGAGAAGTGTGGAAACCGACCCTGGGCGGATTAGAGGTACCTGCTGCTGCACACCGAGCTGTAGAGGAGCAAAGCTGACTATTAGCAGCACCTGGGAAACTGCATCAAAATATATCAAGACTTGAAATCAGAAGGCTTGAGGAAGAAGAGGAAGGAATATTACTTGGGTAAACTGAGTCATACTGGGGAAGAAATATTGCTCAGGCACAGGACTATATCTCCCTTCTTTTTAATAACTGCTTTGTGAAAAAGCACTGCTAAAGTATGCAAAATGTAAAAGAAAAAAGAAATATTAATTTAAAAGTATACATCCTTGGTACAGGCTTTTCACTGAGAATGAAGAGAGAGATTTCCTGAGCGGAGTCACATATGATTCACATAACGTTCTCCCAGCCCACGGGGAACATCGTCTCCTCGTGACATCTTCATTTACGGAGGAATCGCTTCCTCGCAGGTAGAGCAATGGGCTCTCACGCCAAGGAGCTGAGCTTGCTCTCAGGCTCCGAGATGTGCTTCCTGGGTGAGAAGGTGACTGGTTTATGCTCGCCCTGACCCTGAGAGCTGCTGAAGCACGCGCTTTGCTTTACCCCTGTTGGTGACAGACAGCCTTTGCGCGCCTGCTCAGCTTCAGGGCCGTGCGGCTGCTCCCATGGGTGCTAGTCAGCCCACATGGCCTGAGTGCTGCGCTGGGACCACTGGTGCCTTAGTGCACAACCTCTCAGTCGGGGCCTGTGGGATCACATCCCCTGTCTGTAATGCAAATTATATGTTTCCATCATCAGAAAGACTGTAAGCGAGGGGGTCCACCTCCTACCTCACGTACCTCCTCTGATACCAGTGGCGGAAGGTGTGGTGTTCATGTGGCTCATGAATTCCCTCTAAAGGAGCAAAGCTTGTTCAGAATAAAGCACTTCCTACAGCACATCTATTTAAAAGTCACTTGGTTTGTCTTCAGGATGGAAATACCTTAATCAATAGACTGCTAGAAAGGAAGAAACACCTTGCAAAATCATGCTAAGGGTTGCTCAGATGCACCCAATTTCTGAATGAGCCTGGAGCCACTTTTGCAGTGAACCTTACCTAATGTATACTTTTGCAGTTCAAAACTAACAGATCTAGTAAGATCTGAATTCCAGAGGAGAGAGAAGTCAACTGTTCCCCGAAAAGATTTCCTGGGATTCTTGGTGAAAACTGGCCATTAGCTGAACCTGTGTGAAAGGAAGCAAGAAAGTCTTCCACAAAGTCTCTGAAACAACTGGGGCTCGCAGTGCTCTGGTCAGCAGCATGAATGACATCCCGGAGAGCTACAGCTTATTCTAGAAGGAACGACAGTCAAAATCTCGTGGACTTAAGTGGGAGTAAAGTTAGGTCAGATTTTGATTGCCAAATAACATTTTTTGCTAGTGTTCAACCAGTTGGACAGGTGGCAGAAAGTTCTATGTTGCCCTGCTAGACATTTAACAGAGGCACAACCAAAATGATGTCAATGAAACAGACTTAGTACAAGCAGTGGGACATAAAACATCCTTTTAGCTTTTAAAACACATTTTCCGGTTTTCGTGGGATGTGAAGGTCTGCTCAGGAGAAGCAGCAACATCTTGCCAGGCTAGATGCCCTGTGGGTGCAACCTCTACATGAAGGAGAGTGTAGTATCAAGAAAAGGCCTAAAACTATTAAATTTGGACCTTAGTCCAGAGCAGAGTCCTTCCAAATTGTAGTGAGGTTTATGTCCTGCCTGGAGTTGTCATAAAATAGGACCATCTAAGAGCCATCCTTGAACTTTATCTCTGGGTCCACATGCAAAATATGTAGAAGGCTGGATGCAGAGATTGGCTTAAGGCTCAGTTCTGCATAATACATTGTTGTGGAGCAGTCCTTCTGTAAAAAAACAATTTATCCTGCTTTTTAAAAGTGCATTTAGGTTTTGGCATTACAACTGAAAGGACAGTTGGGGTCCTGTGGGTGGGAACTCAGAAAAAATCTAAAAAACCTGTTATGGTTATTAATTGGAATTTTGTATACTTTTCAATTCACTTTTCCAGGACTGGTTCCACTGCACAATAATTAAAAAGAAACCCGTATTGCCTGTGGTTCCCCCCCTCCCCGGCCTCGTGGAAGAGCGCCTGGCTGATCCCATTGTCTGCGCCCTGAATGCGGAGCCTACAGTTAATAATTAGTTAGCAGAGCTGAAACGAAATCGCACAACTGCTTCTCTGGTACCCTGGCAAAGACGGAGGATGAGACAGCCAGGACGTTGTCACGTTGGCAGGGAAAAGGAGTGCTTCGTGCCATCCCACAGCCGCGGGGGCCCGACGCTTTGCGGGCACCGTCGTGCTGGCATGGCACGTCTCGGATGTCCAACATGGCCCAATGGGCTCAGAGCTGCAGGAAGGGGTGCAGGCACGAGCGGAAGGGAACATTTTTGCCATCTTCCAAAAAAAAAAAAAGAAAAAAAAGGGAAAGGGACTTGTTTTTGGTAGGAAGGTTTTCTAGAGATGTCTCTCAGGTTCATATTTATTGTTTATTGCCCGTAAAACTGTGTTGCTATGCTTCACAAAGCCATCATTTCTATGTAGTCTGCCTAGCCTGAAATGATAAATGAAAGCAATGAAGAGAGAGGAAGGGTGTTCTTGTGATTAAAACTCTGGATTTGACTTGAGCAAGTAGGCTTCAGCTCCATCTCTGCCACCAACTTTTGGGTGGCTTTTGACTAATCATTTCATCTCTTGGGGCTTATGCGAGATAGGGGGAACCACGATTTCTCCCTTTTTTTATGCTTTTTTGCCTTGTGTGTTTAGGCTGTCCAAGGCTTCTTGTTCGGTACCGTTTTTACTAGTTGCAGAGTGTGATAGAAATGGGATGCCACTGTAATTTAAACTACTATTCCCAGTATTTTCACATCACTCAGGTTTTTCTTTCTCATCTGTGTTTTGTTCCTGGTGTCTTCATGCTCCACATGCTCCTCTGCCTTCCCAGGCCTTCCCGAGTGCATCCTGACAAACCCCAGGTCCCTTTGAAGCTCTCCTGGGAGCTAGCTTTTAGAAGACACCCTGCAAATCACAGCTGCATTTTCAGTTAACTCACTTATGGAAATACAGAGGGAAAATAATACAGTGATTAGAAAGTATGTGAGTGATGAGACTGAATGGTGGTGAATGGTGGCGAATGGTGTACCTCAGATTAATCTGTTTCTGATTGGAGTGGGTTTATTTCCTTCACTGGTGATTGAAATTAATATGGGCTGTTACTTTATGGAGGTGCCCATAAACTGGAGGAAATCTGATGGCCTCTGGATGTAAAAGGTCAGAACAGATGATCTAATAGTCTTTTTCAGCTTTAAAACTGTGCAGGGAAAGGAGGAACTTTTTTTTTTTTCTTTTTCAACATTTACTTAGAGAAGAAATGGAATGAAAGGGTGGCAAAATTAAACCCGAAACTCAGAAGCCACCTATACCTGTTCCTTTCGTTATTTCTGTGTCAGTAGATTTCAAACTGTGGACCATGTAACCTAGAGTGTCTGTGAGCCACTTCTCCAAAGGGTGCCTGAAAGGCAACTAAAAAAAGCCTTTTGTCAGGAGGCTTTAATTCACTATTACAGGTGATTACATCTCCAGTGGAAATTTAAGGGTCCATAAATCATAAAAAGGTTGAAAACTTCTGTTCTGGGCTTTGCCAGCGCATAAAGACAGCTCACTTCAGAGACACATTTGTGTACCCATCTTGATTTCTCCAGCCTGTTCCTGCTGGTGAGCATGGCACTTCTTGCCACTATTGTCAAACCGGCCCCCGGCCCCTTTTTAATTTTCTTGTCTTTGTGCTTATGAACAATTAAGTATCCCTAAAGTGACAAGTGCATAAAGACCTTAATATGCAACACTGCCACGTACCAGATGCACAAGTGCACCTTACTACGAACACTTTACAGACAAAGAAACGTAATCGCTCATCAGCCCTATTGTTTTCACCTGCGTGCGTGGTCTGGCTCGGCACCTCGGGGTGCATTTGGCGGTGAGGCCGTTCGCTGGGGCCTGGAGGTGCTGTGGTACCCCGGAGCCCTCCCGCCCGCCGGGGCCGCGTGCCGGGGATGCTGTCCTCCTCGCCGGCCCTCCTGCGTGCCAGCCGAGCTAGAGCCTGTGCCCACATCTGGGTGGCCGGCCGGCCTCCCTGGACCTTTGCTGTGAATTCGTCTAATCACGTTTCGAATCCATTTATATTCCTTGGCCTCTGCAACATGCTGTGCTGTAAGTTGCATAATTTAGTTATTCTTTGCAAAAGTGTTTCTTATGCGCTATTTTAAGCCCACTGCCTTGTAATTGGGTGCACCCTAGTTCTTATGCTGTGAGAAATAATGACTAATTCTTTTCTGTTTGCTTTTCCCTATACTGTTCATAATTTCATAGACTTTATTGTGTGTTCTCTGATTTTCCTCTATCATTTTGTAGCTTGAAGGGCTACATTTTTTACAGAAGTCAGCACGATGGGAGACAAGTAGAGGATTTGGTGGGTTATTGCAGATCCTGAAATGAAGAAGAAAAATTGATCATCAGCTGAACCAAAAATGAAATTTTAGACTTTTTCTGATAAAAACATAAAAGGATAAACAAAAGTTTAAAAAGCCAGTTTGATGTTCAACATTGGTTTTAGCTTTATTGCAACGTCAAACCCTTTCGTTTTTATGCAAACCAACAATTAAATAACACCAAAGTAGAAGAGATTTTCATACAAAAGATTTGAGATATTTTTGGTTTGGAAGTTTCAAAATGTTTGCATACGTCTCTGAAATTTTCTTCCTCAAACTGTCCATTCAGTCAAGTCAAAACTAATTTGTGAAACATTTAAGCTACCAGCAAATCTGCACATATTTTTGCCAAAAAGGCTTGTTTTTACCCAGGTATAAAGAGGCGCTCCTTTGAAAAATTTAGTCTAAAACATGCCCTTTTGATTGCATATAAAAATTCTCCCAATACTCATCTGTCAAAGATCTCAAGCCAGACAGCTTTCCCATGGATATTATTTTATTTCTACTAAACAGTCCACAAAACTAAGCCCATCCAGAAATTTGAATCTGAGGGCTGTTTAGCACTGTAGATTTTCCCCTTGTATGACAATTATGTAAACACGCATGCTAATTGACATCGGATGCGACACTGTGAATATGTGAATAGTGCTCAATAGCCATCATAATTTCTCACTTTACTGCTTTTGGTTGGGTAGTCTAGTAGTTGCAAGTGGTAGGACAGAATACAAAACATGCAGTGCACTAGCTCCAAACTACCTAAAGACACTTGTTTTTCCCTGCCTGTGAAGTATGTCTGGATTTTCTCACCTTTTCTAGCCCAGGTCTTTGTTTCTTTATTTATGTTTTAAAAGAGGAACAAACTAATTAGTCTCTTTCCCAAAGAAATGCTGGCCTGCACTTGTTCCTGTCTGAGCTCTGTTGGGCGTAAATTCCTTGCCGTGGTCGTTTTGAATCCTTGGAAGGGGATGGGAATGCCGAATCCGGGTCTGTTGAGGGCTGGCGTGTTGTGGGTGTCTGCATGAGCTGGGGGTCTGCCTGCTCCCGAGGTCACTGGCAGCTGGGTTGTCCTTCTGTCTGGAGGTCCTTTTAGGGACCTAAAAGGGAAAAACATATTGTCTTCCAGTTTGCATCTTGCGTGGCACTCAGACTCGTTGATCCCAGGAAGAGCTCTTCTCCAGAGCACGGATATTGTCTTGGATAGTTTTATGGTTGATGGTGATTGCGTGTTAGTTCTCTCTGATCTAAACAAGCTTTTGTTTCCCTCCCTAAGCCCATCATTGTGGTACTGGATTCCATCCTAGATCCTGCGCTATGAGTTTGCTCCAAAACTGGTTTTCAGTCATAAAAGGAGTAATTTATTAAAAAACTCACTTAAAAAAATATAGAGAGACTTCATTGAAATATGCAATATCCAGTAAGAAATGTGCTATATTGAATGCCTGGTTTATTTAGAGTAAAACCAGTGAGATCAAGACACATTTTAATATACAGATTATATTTGTTTTTAAGCTACAGTACTCTATCTGGACTCAGCCTGCTTCCATTTTTTTAACCATTAATCTTGCTTTTGCCCCTAATCCTTTCTTTGCTACAATGAGCTTTCACTATGTGTCTGTGTGGGGAGGGAAAGCCCTATTAGATTATAACATTTTATGAGTTGTCAACGATATAATGACATTAGCCACCTGACTGAGAAGTAAAAACCTTTGTGGTGTCACATAACAGGTTAGAATTGGCTGGTAAGCCCTCATGAAATAAACAAGGCAAAAAACGAAAATCCTCCAAAATGCATATTTAAATGGGTGGATATATCCCCTCCCTGCATATTAGACCACTGAGGGCACTTTAAATATTTTATACATACATATATCTATGTATATATAAAATAGATACAGATACACACACACACACACATATACATGTGCACATGCATAGACACATAAGTCTTTCAAAATCAGAAAGGTCTCAAATTTAATTGGAATGGAAAATGCTAACTAATTGGCATCCAAATTTGATTTGCTGTAGAAACCTCATATTTGTTTGAAACACAACACTGTGTCTTGGAACACAAGCCCAGTCCTTCAAAAATCATACACGAGAACTGTGGAAGAATCAATTAAAGTTGATTTGGCAGATCTGCTTTTGACAAATATAAAGAAATCTCTGATTAGGCTGAGAAGAAAAGAATCCCTCTTTCGTGCTCTCTCTATTCTCTCCCTCTTTAAAGGCAGTAGATGTCAGAAGGGGGTGGGTAGTGATATGCAAAACACGGCCTCCATAACCAAAGTAGCCTGCAAAATTAGGTGTCAGCATGCAAAGCTTATTGATGTATGAATGCGGAAAATGAAAGCCGGCAGTAGACAGACGGGGCTAAAGGTGAGACAGCCACAGTGAAAGCAGCTGTACATCTACGTCAAGGTGTTGCTATATGAGCCTGCTTTTTTCTGGAGGGCCACAGCCTAACAAGCTGTGCCTGGCCATAAAATGATGAAACAATACAATGTAGGCACACACTGTGTGAATACCAAATAAATTGACTTGGACCCCCCCACACCCCTTCAAAGTAGGCCTGTGTATTCATTAATAAATTCATATTCTGAGTTTTCAATAAAAGAAGAAAATGCAGTGTAAACTGGAGTTACTTAGTGACACCCAGCTCATTGCTTTTTATTGTTGCTTGCAGCTACGAAGCCTTCGCTGTGCACTAGTAGAATTTATTACTGTCTGTCTTTGTGGCAAGTTGGCGAAGTGAGCCTTTTGAAGAAAATTGACCCACACTTCATGAATATGATGAAAAATGCCAATAACACTACAAAGACAAAGCTCTTGACATTAGTGTGCAAAGAACTAAGAGACAGTAATGAAAGTATTGCAATTACAAATCATATCTGTCCTCCCTGGCCAAGGGGTGTAGGCATTTGGGGGCTGCCCAGGAGCCCCAATACCCTGCCAGATATAGGGGTGGGCTGGAAAGCGGAGGAGGATGGGTGCTGTTTCACCTCCTCACCCCCTCCTCATCCTCTGTGCTTTGAAGGAGGAATAGGGTGAAAAGAGAAAAGCAAGCTAAGTGCTTAATCCAACAAGGATTTCCCTCCTAGAAGGTTGCCCCTTTCTCTCTCTGAGCCTGCGCATAGAGAAAACATGGTCTTGTTGCTAAGGCGCAAGATTAGGAGCCACGGAGTCTGGCTTGCATTTGCCCTTCTGCCACAGACTTCCTATATGCTTTTGGACACAAATCACTGTAAGACTCTGTGCCTCAGTTTCTTTGCCTGTAAAATAGGTTTTTTTCTTCTGTCCTTTGAGAATCTAGCCTACCTGGCCTGGAATTTCCTCAGAGCTGTCTTGTTCTGCTTGTCTGTATGCACCCCTCCTCTCTTTCGGTACTGCTGTAATAGTAGTAGTTACAATAAAAATTAGCATTTTGCAAGCAGGAAGCTCTGCCTCACAGGCTCTGTCCCAGCCAATGGAAAGAGAAAACAAGAAGCAATGTGACATGCAAAAGTTGTCTGTGAAATGCTTGCCCTGGTGATAAGCAGTTCTATCAATGAAAATATGTGAGGAACATATAGGACAGTTTTCTCTTCCAGTAGCTGATGGAGCACCAGAACAAAGTGACTTCAAGAAATGCAAGGGCTAAGAGAAGCAGAGCTGCAAAAAACCCACAAAACAAACAAACAAACAAAACAGCAACAAAAGGTTATTTAGCCCTATGTTGAACATTTGCTACTTTCTGAACTTATTATTCATCAATCAAACTTTCCGTCACCAAGATAAGCTGCAAGTGCCAAGTGGTTTGTTTATGCATTCTGCTCTTATATTTATTGTAGAGGGAGATGCTAAAAATCAAATAAAAAGCAAGCATGCTATCTACTAAATTTGTATGTGACAGTCATAGGTATATGCTACCACTTCGGAATATTGGTGCCAGAACAAATCAGTTCAGCTTTGCAGTGCTCATGCTCGTCTTTCCACTTGTAGCAGATGACACTTGTAAATTAAGGCAAACCGTAACTGTTTCCTTCTGTGACATGTGGCTGCTGATCGGATAATCATGAAGTCAACTGGAGGAATTCCGGAAGGTCTGCAGGAGCTGGTGGGCACCCATATGCAAGCCACTGTGGGGAACTATGCTTGGATTTGGCTCCTGCGGACCTGTGCCACCTGTGAATCAAGGCTGCCTCTCACTCACAGCAACCATCTTCAGGATCGATTGGGAACATGGGCTTCAGACACTCAGTCTGTTGGTCCTCACTGAAGGCACTTCTGCTTTGGATATTGAAGGCTGCAACATGTACGAGCTGTCTGCTGAATGTGTGGTGTCCTCACATTATTCATCCTGAGGCATGCAAAAGCCTCTTGGGATTGCCATTAGCTGTCCTCAGGTGAGCTACAGAGCTTTGCAGTGGAGTGAGGACTAAGTAACAACTCTTAAAGCTAGATGTTTTGTTGCAACCTGTCCCATTGCACTTTCCCCTGGTCATTCAAATGTCATCAGAGAGGCCATGGCAAGATTCCTAGAGCTCTGTTTCTGGTCATGGGCCTGCAATCCCCATGTCTTGGAGTTGGCACTTAGATGGGGTAGAAAATAGCTGATTAAACCATCTTACAATCATATTACAATAAGGAGATGAAACAGTGCTGATTCTCCCATCCTAGATCTGACATTTCCAGATACTTTCCTCTTCCATAAAGGAGAGAAACTGAGATGTGCCCCAGTCTGTTTCTTTTCTCTTTCCCCATGCTGCGGCTTCTACAGAAATGAACCCCATGTCCTGGGCGATGTGACGGGTTTCAGCATGTCTGCACTTTTTGGGCATGCTATGTAGCATGAAGATCAAGATGCAGCCATGGAGAGCAAGTGGCTCACTCAGACCTCTGAGTCTCAGGCAGGTATCTTTAACATCTGAACCATCCTTTTTTCTCGTGGTGTGGTACCATTTCTCTGTCCTGGGGATGAGAAGATCCACCTAGTCCGAAGAGTTGTAGCAGGGGGCTGTACCCACTGCCCCAAAGTGGCCGCATCTGTCCAGGGGACACTGTAATTGCAGGCAGCGTGAACCCAACAGCAGGAAGTAACTTCTTAGGAGCCTAAGGAGCACTGAACTAGACACAGTGTGGTTTTTCATGTTTTATGAATCACTTAAAGATTTGCAATAAATTATGAGGAGAAAAGAGAAAAGGAAAGTGAGTAAAGAAGCATCTAAACAACGGAAGCAGCTACTGTATAACAGGTGAATAAATATCAAAATGGACTGATCATGTGTGAACATCCATCCTGCTGAAGCAACTGAGGATTAGAAATCATCGCTTGTGTTATTTGGCTTTGAAAGCAAGGCTGATGCAGAAGTCTCAGGAGGAAAATGTGAGACCACCAAATAGATCAGAATGATACCAATGTAAAGAACAAAAAAAAAAAAAAAGGGACAGAGCCAGAGAGAGTGAGCAGATTGCCCAGCTATAAAAAGGAGCGCTGAAATCCAGAGGAAAGTTTCATCAAAGGCTGGCTTAAGTGCAAAGGTTCAGACCTGACTAAGGAGCAGCTCATTTTTTGTTGCTCTCGTGCAAGACCCGTCTCCTAAGATCTGAGCGAGTGAATGAATGTTGTTCTCTTGCTCAGCTGAATGCGGTAGTGGCACAGTCTAGCCACAGATGGGGAATCTCACAAGTAAAGACGAAGCCATTAGATAACATATTGGAGCGACTCTACTGAACAGGCTGAATGAGAGAACGAAAAAACCTCAAAAAAAGAGAGGAGAGGAAAACACTGTTTAATTATACAGCTTCTCAGTTCTCACCTTCTCATTCCTTGTTTCTGTGGCCATCAACAATATGCTTCTCCACTTCTTTGCAGAGCATTTCATAGTTCATGTCTCAGACTAATGAGCATGTCCTATGTGTGTTAAATAGCCTCCTATATGAAGCACCATGGCTACAGATTTTGCACTTGGGCACTAAAGTTGGGGCAGTTCTTCCTGTTGCTGGATACACTGCCTAGCCCTCTGGTAAGCCAATCCCCAGAACAAAACCTCTGTTCACCTTGTCAGCTTCTGTGTAGCTCACAAAATGTGCAAATAGATAACAGGACAATTTATTTGGCATAATTGATTATGGCTAATGGTGACCGGAAATCCGATTGCGACACTGCTAGTCTTATCTGCACTTCAGCTATAAGGAGATACATTTTTCATATCTTGTCATGTTTAGCATTTGGGGATGAACGATTTATCTACCTGGGTTCATTCTAGTGCTCCCAGAACTGATTGTATATTAGCATGTCTCGTGAAAATCATGCGTGACATTACTCTTGCATCTATATATTGAAAAGAAATGAAACTGGGACTGGATAAAAGTCCTTTGAAGTCATCAGAAATGTCTCCCATCAACTTCAGTATGAACATATGAACATAGAAATACAGGATTGGAAAGGACCTCCTGGGTCACTGAGTCAGTCCTCTGCTATCCCCTGCACTACTTTATATAATCCCTTCTCCATAGATTGTTTCTCTTTAGCCTGTCTATGGGTTGATGATGTGCTCAGCATATCACTGAAAATGTTATCAATAATGAGATTTTTTGCGTTATAGGTAACCAATGGCTCCTGTGTGTTTGATTTGCCAGCTCTTACAGACATGAACAATTCCCAGTGCGTCATCTTAAAAATGCAGTTAGGTGAATGAATGCAGTTATCTGGAAGACTGAAAGGAGTACAAGACTATCTATATTTAGTCTATGTGTTTGTCAGAACTCTGAATATTCATGGCATGGTTTCCAGTAAACAGTGGATGGGATTCTCAAGTGATTCTTGCAGCAAGTAGTGGGGACAGATTATAACAAAATGAAAGGAGTCTAGTTTTCTAGCAATATTTTGGTTCTTTAAGAGAAGAAAATGACAGGTCAAGTGGGCCCGGCTCCTATGGATTTTTTTTTTTGTTCCGGATAGTATTGTCAATCCTGAAAGTGAAAAGAAATTATGAAAGGTGAGACTGGCAAGCTTTCACACAATTGTACTCAATGACAATTATTTAAAGAGAAGATAATAGACAGGACTGGAAAGGGTTAAAATTAAAAGCTGTTTCTAAAGCCTGCAATAATAATACAATAGACTGGTGGTAGCCACAGGCAGAATTTACTGTCCTTGGTCTAGTGAACCGGTATTAACCCTTCAAGTGTCCTGGATGGTTCTGTGCACAGTGTCACTTTCTGCTCCAAACTATGGATGTGTGCTTTCTGTCAGATTGCTCAATTAATTATAATTGTCCTACCTTTAAAGGGATGGCCCTGGGCATACTAGGGGGTGTGGCCCTCATGGGGTTTTATTTCAAGCTATATCCTACTGTCTCTAACTCAGTCAATGAATTTTACTCATCAATATTTAATGACACAAGTGTACCTTCATTTTTTTTTTAATTATTTTTCTACACAGCTAGACAGGTGCATTGTCTTCCTGTTATGTTTTGGCAATAATGAAGGTACTGCATATCTGTGTGTTAGCCTCTAAGAAATAGTTTGGTAGCCTCACAAAAAATGTTAGCGAGTACTGCATGCATATTTGAGAAATGGGCATTACAGACCTCTTGTTCTGACTGTGAGCTGTAACAATAGGAGTCTTCCTACAGATTCATTACTGAACAGGTATTCATCAGCTTCAAAGCAGCATTTACCAACTGCATAATGCACAGGAATAAATTGGTTTTAAGGAACAGGGCAGGAGAGACCTCTCAGAGGCTCTGCTTATTTTGTACTTTTAGTGCTACCTCTGCTGCTCTAAAAGCTACCAGTGACACATTTTGTGCTGTTTGCGCCTTGGTACAGTCTTGGACAAGAACCACATCCTGTGTATTATTGATATTTTACGACAAGGTAAAGCAATTTTAAAACGTCAGGCTGCCCATCTGCTATGAACTACTTTTCACAATATTCAAAATAGATGTGTTTCCCTTTCCTGTTTTCATATGAGTGAAATGTAGACCACAGTTAGGTTATGAGACTGGGGGCCAGGAATTTTTCTACTTTTAATCCTGTCTTTGACATTGATTCCTTCATTAGCCTTGGGCAAGTCATTTCACTTGGATATATTCGAATCACCACATCTATAAAATGGAGATGCAGTGAGGTGTCATGGAGATTTATTAGGCTGTGTCTGCAGCATACTTTGAAGAAGTCAAACCATATACACCTGTTAATGAATGGCATTTTAAAATATGAATGAAAACATTTTCTAGTTTCAGAAGCCCAAGTTCTGACTAAGTAGCCTGCAGACCTGTGACTAGCAAAGCAGTGAGCACTTGTGATTTTACACTCACTGTGTAAACTCACCCAACACAAAATAGCTGAACATTAACGTTATGGCAACTGAATGCCAGGTGGTTTCCAGTTGGAAAAAAAATATTATTGTTGGACATCATAGTGTCCCTATGTAATGAAAAAAACAGTTTTTGTAGGTAAAAATTTCAAGGCCTAATTTACCCAGTATGTGCTCTGTGGCTGGTAGATGTACAGGGGAATTAGATACCCACCTAATTTTGTGGCTACAGAGTAAAACTCTAGCCTTGTAGAAGCATTTTGCTGTTGGCACCAATGAAGCCAAGATCTCTTCCAGCATATTATTTTCTGCTGAGGTTTGGTTAGAGACTTGGATGGTTCACAAAGACTTGGAGCCTTTCACGCACCGCTGGTTTGGTCCAGTCGTGGTCAGTAAGAAGTGGAAGTGTGTTTAGCCTCTGACATATAGAGGACCACGTGAAATGGGTTGGTCTCGTTCTGTACTGCCTGCACCACAATTGCAGGCGCGCCAAAGTTTTGGGTCCCTGCTGAAAGGCACTGAATCGAATGGGCGTCCCTATCTGCCCTTCCGATCGGAACTGCGCACCTGGAAATGCGAAACGCACCTTGCCCCCGGAACCGGCCAGACCTGACGCAGACCGGTGCCAAACTCGCGCTGTCCTTACTCACGCCGGACTTTCGGCAGACAAGAATAAACCTCCTCCATGACTAATCTGTGCATGACTCACCAGCTGTATCGTAACGCAAACCTAGAAGGGCTGTGGGAAACAGCGGTGCACTGAGGCATGTTTTGAGCGAACGCTGACCCCGCTCAGCAGACAGAGAGATTTGCCCAGCGGCTCTGTGCAGGACTGGCTTCTGCCCGCGCCGCTTTCGAACAGCAGGCTGGGGACCAGCGCGCACAGTGCAGGGCCTGACCCTCCGGCTGCTCCTCTGCGCCGCTGCTTCACGGCCCGTCTCAACGGCAGCCCCGCGCCGAGCTGCTAAGAAGCCAGGCCACGGAGACGGACAAGGGCGGTGGCTCGGTATGGTTATCGACACCATTTTTCCAGCATCTCTGCCCCAAAATGCAAAATGTTTTCCTTCCCTCTCTCTCCTGGATCACCCCTCACTGTGGCATGTCTAACACCAGCCCCACACGCACCGTGTGAATTTGGGAGTCCCCTCGTTGTGCGGCGGGTGGCTATCGCAGCTTTCCTTCTTACCTGGGCTGGAGTTTGCCTTGACAAAGAAGTTCACCTTTCTCTGCAAAGGGTGTCCCTGACCCTTCCCTCCAGACCACCCATATTTTCCATCCAAAGTGGTGGCTGCTTGGAAGCCATAGTTTTCTTCTCTATTTATTTCGTGCCCCTGTGGTCTTTCCTCAATTCTTCCCCTTTCTTTAGGGCACAGGGAGAGGAAAGCACTGTGTTAAAGCAGAGTCGGTCTGAATTTCTTGAGAAACAGAATGGAAAGCTCAGAGCAAAGGATGGAGCTTGGGGAATATATTTTGATGCTGTGACAAGCAGAACATTTCCTCCAAAAGGACAGTTAATCAGCATGAGTTTCCAGCACTGGCGTTTAACAGTGACGTGTGGTTTTTGAGGAGACCTGCTGAAGCAAAGTGGAAGTAGCACAGCTGTCAATGGGAGTAGGTGATACTAAGCGTAGTTTGGAAAGAGAGGAAGACACCTGGGTTAAGAAACAGATGGGACGTGAGGATGTAGTGGGGTTACAAGGAGACACAGCAAGAATAAGAAAGATGTGTGTCCAACAGGAAATAAAGTAACCCTAAAAAAACACGGTACAATAATAAGATCAAGTTCATTTTGGAATTGGCCACCCAAAGTAGTTTGAATTCAGCTCCTCCCTGTCCAGACACTGTTTTTATCATGTATGAGTCATAGCATATACAAGCTGTGAGTGTAGCTGCACACTCGTGCTGGTTCTCAGCCACACTGTCACTTACAGCGTGGTAGAAAAAGCAACCAAGAGAACAACATATGGCCTAATGCTGCAGGGCATGGCCTTGTACTTGGATCTAAAGGCAAGCAATAAGCAAAGTTAACTTAGCACTGAGGCATTGCCACTCTCATATGAGCAGCAATGGTGATAGGCATCGTGCTCAGGAGAAGGAGGAAGGAACATAATGCTCCCAGACACCCTGTGGAAGTCCATCTGGCACTGCTCCTTTTTTCCTCTTTTTGGGAAGACTCAGCACAGGTGTCTTCCCAACCAAATGAAACACTCCTGCCACAAGGGACAGAAGCCTGGTCTTGCCTCTCCAGCCACATACACCAGAATGTTGCAAGGGAAGGTTCCTCAACTGGACGTGATTTACCTTCCAGGACATGATGGAGTAATTAGCCTTCAGTAGCTGAGAAAGCAGTATGCCTGTGAGAGATATGTTCCTGTTCTAGCAACATTTTCTGACTATGCAGTTTGGCATACAATTTAACATACAGAGCTAAACTGTGGCTGTTTCTTTTGTGGGCTGACAGCTTGCTTCTCCAGTCCCTGATGATCTTGGTAACCGTAACTGAACCCATGATTTCTGCTAGCATGTAATATTACAAAAAGGGCTTTTAAAAGTCAAGAATTTTCCTGGATGATCTAGTTGCAATAAGTTTTTAAAAGCTTGTGTTCTGGCCTTCCTGCCCTCTGAGCAAAATGTGGCTGGGAGTGTTGCAGAGGGAAGGTTGCTTAGCCCTAGGGGAATGGGTAAAGAGGGTGTTTTGTGTGACTCGTTTGCAAACCCTTGTGGCTATTTTAAGGAGAGGCTCTTGGGATTCTACACAGTCATGTATATTCCTTCTGAGTTGGAAAGATGGATTCTGTCCAGGGTTTGGCTAAAAACAAGACAGGAGGGGCCATGTTCAAATGATGAGTTTTGCTGTTTTGGAAATAAAATGCAGCTAATGAAATCATCGTTTGCCACCTCCTCAGAATACTTTTCTGTGTGTATACAGATTAAATAAGGAAGCTAATGAATGAATGCAAATATATCTAGGTTTATTGTGGGCCAAAGTGGTTTAAAGCTATCTCCTTTGTTACCGAATGAGAGCCAGGCATTCCCAAGAGCTCAGCAGACAGCCATAGCGAAATGGGATCCCAGCGCTTTCAGTGCTCAGACTTTGCTTATGTGAACTTTTTGGAAAATCTTACCTCATTTTTGGGTGCTGAGAAGTGAAAAGTAAGTCTGACGTGTTTCTCTTGAGGTTGTGTAATCATTCCCATCCATGTCTCCCTTGACTTCGGGCAGGCGGTGAATCTAGCTAACAGAAACGGCTCACCATTGCCCCCAAATTTCCTTTCTAGAGACAGAGGGAGAAACGGCTCCCTGTGGGGGTGAATCAATGCAGGACTCTCACGTACCTTGCAGGACCCTCCCTCTATCTCGCCACGGACAACTTAGCCAGACTAGCAGGGCAGGGTAGGTACCGAGTGTCGTGGGTATCCCCCCGAAACAGAGAGGCAAACACCTGGGGCAGGGGTAGATCCAGAGTGATATGACAGCATCAGACTCCAAAGGCAGGCTGAAAAGCAGAAAATATCTAATCAGGTAAAAGAGGAACCTTGACAGCCACGGCTGTACTTTGTGGAGAGCAGTGAGCCACAGTTATGGCTCGCTGGGACCCCGGAGGATCCTCCTCTCCCGCAGCAGTGCTGTTAAGCGCTGTGCATGGCCAGGATGCTGGGGCTGTGTGGGACTCTGCATGACAGAGCAGAGTCCCTTCCCTGAGAGATGTTGGGCTGCAAGTAAGGGAAATCATGCTAATAAAAGTTAATGCTTCTATTTTTCTTAGTATCCCACTGTGCCCCTGGTTTCTCCTTGTTTGCTAGTCTTTAGGTTGCTTTCTTATATGAGTTTGGTGGTACCATTTTTACATTGGAAGCCTGTTTCACCACGTTTCTGGCAAACCCCATCGGTTAGACTTGCTTTACCACATCACAATGTTTCTTTATGGCCCACATCTACCAGGAAAAGTTTGTCAGTCGTATTCTTCCTTTCTGGCATGTTCACTTTCAGTTGGGCATAAAATGTGCCTGTGTTTCCAAAGTAACGTAAGGCCTTCTGTTCAGCGGTCCCTGTGAAAGGATGGAAGGAATAGACAGTGTATAGCATGTGCGCTGCGGCATGTAAGTGCTTCGAATTGGGGAAGAGGAGAGAAAAGATCCTCAGCATAAACAAAGCAGGCTGTGGGAGTTTCAGTACCGTTTTCAGTGGCCTCCCTTCAAGAGACGGCTGCTCCAGGCAACTCCAAGTTTGCCTATGTCTACAGCTGGCCTCGCTTCTGTTAGAGAGGAGCTTTTCCTCAGAAGCAGTCCCCAAGCTGATTTCAACCTTCAGGGCTGGATTCTTCCTACCTTTTCCTATTACTTATCCTGGGATTCAGCTATTATGGATGAGAACTGTGTTGGTGCTAGCACCTGGGTTTAAATGTAGGACAGAACAGAACTACAACTCTGTTTTGGTCACTGGATTTCTATACCCACAATGGAGGTGTTCTGGAAATATATAATAATACATATAAAGCGCTTTGGTTGCTGTTTCGTTAAGGAGGTGGTACTATCCGTAGCAGATCTCACGGAGACTTCACACAACAAGACCAAAAGGAGGAACGAAAGTCCTTTTGATTGTGGTTTCGTTACAATCCCTTAGCTGAATCACGTTGGGCAAAAGGCTTTTTTGTTGTTCTTTGGAGAAAGTTCACATGAGTTTTGAGCAAAGTTATTTTGGGTGAATCTGAGCTGGCTAGCAATTTGCGTAGAAAATTAAGGTTTTGTGTAACATCTTTTCAAAGTCACATTGGCCTTCGTGTGCAACTAGGAGGATTGCTGTTTGTAGTCACTCCCTGCCCAAAGAGCTAAAACCATTTTCTAGGCACAGAGCACTGTGACCACTTCTGTTTTTCAGAAACTTGGGCGGAGATGGACCAAGGTCAGAATTTACTATATGAGCAACAGTTATGTTCCATTTGTTTGCTGAAGATCGATTTGGGTTCCTGATTTTAAGTACTCCCTTTTGAAATCCTTGGAGTCGTACGGGTTTGAACCAAATGTCTTGAAAGCAATGGGCAAATTCCCATTGGCCTTAGTGGGCCCCTGCTGAGTGAGTGGAAAGGCAGTCGCAGAAGCCGGTGCTGCGCTCTTTGCCACTGGAGTCTGTCTCCCTCCTCTGTATCTCACTTGTACAGAGATAAATAAAAATTCAGGGACTAGTGCCACACTTTCTTCATAATGCTTGTGTACAAATATTTGCATGCAGCAGTAATTCAAAGGAGCCTGAAGATACTATCTTAACTGTGGTGCTTTCCCAGACCATTGCTGTGCTTTGCCTTTGTGAATAAAGGCAGTAGTGTCTGCAGTCAGGAGATCTCTCATATAGATTTAATCTGGCTGTTTTGCTCCCTGGGGAGCAGAGTTGAGGATAGAGAAGTTCAAGGTAGCGTGTGTTTGAGTTCTGTAAGCAGAATAGACATGGAAATTTGAAGCCTAAATCGCACATTCCAGCCTCCTTACAGAAACGGTGAGTAAAGAGGAAGTGGAGCCTTTAATACTGAACACACTCCAATTTTTATGTACCGATATAGATCCTGAGAGTTTATTTAGAAACACCACATGTGTATATGTGCACAAACGCACACGCACGCTTATACATATACATGTACATGTGTACTGTTTATAAACAGCGCATTGCATATCTCTCTGTTTATAGATTCTATTGATGATTGCTTTATTCATCTTGCGGCAGACCCGTTTAAATGAAAATATGTTACCCATTTCTTCGCTACTATAAATTCTGTGCAATGGGGAAGTAGTGAGGTGCACTAGCTATACATCCATGGAGAAATGCCCTGTTGAGAAGAAGAGTATTATACAGGGAACAATTGACAGCCCTTCACTTCAGTGGGTACATTTCTCTGTACAGCTGCATCACCGCTAATGATAAATGAGTAATGTTTGATAGCTGGCTCTGTTGCCTGACAGCTACAGTTTTGGCCAGAGGGCCACGACAGGCTTTAGACTTCTGTTCAAAATGAGTTAAACATATTAGGTATTGCGAAGCCACAGAAGCCTCGAGAATGAGTGCTGAAATGAGTTATCAAGGTATGCTCCTGGGTACACAACTTGCAAAGCAGATGTCATTCTAATAATGTGTGATATAGAACATGTCTGGCCTAAACCCTGCTGGATGAAATATGAAGCCCCGTTGGTGATATTTAATACCATTTTATGAGGTGCCATCTTATAAAGACAATGCCCGCCTTATGTGGAATGCTTAAGGTATTTTGCCAAAGGCACTGGGAGGTATCTGAACTAAGTAGAATTTTTATTATTTTATAAGCCTTTACTTTGTAATATTTCTGTTTCTACATTATTGTGGTACTAGCTGCACTAACCCTTTGTCTAGTGAACTTCATGAGTGGTTTACTGATAGATTGACTGATAGCCATGGCTGTGTGTGGATGCAAAGGCCAGTTTCTACCTAAATATATTCTTAACAAAAAAGTAGAATAAAGTAGAAAGCAGACTTCAAAAGGAAATAAAGCTTTACAGGAGGCATTCTTGGAAAAGAGGTCCTCAAAGCCATGAGATCCTAGGTTTCAGTGTTTTTTAGAGGAATGAGGCCTGGGAAGATTGTGAGTCTGTGTATTATAGCTGCAGCACTCATTTCTTCTTGAATTCCCTTTGTCAACTTTGACTTCCCATGGAGATTTCTGGATCTCTCTGCAGCTATCCCAAGGATATACACTGAGTTGCTTTATTTAAGGAAGATGACAAGTGTTTTCACTCTCCCATTCTCTCTTAATTTATTTACCTTTTTTCATTTAATGCTGATTTTGTGGAACAAAATTGCCTCCTCATTCAGTTCTGTTGGAAAGTGAAGGTAGAGTACAACTGGCCATCCTCAAAAGTTTAGGTGTCTCCTTCCAGGGATGTAAGGACTGTGCTAACGTGGTGCCGAGTCAAAGATCCCAGTGGGAGCAATACTTACATTTCGGTGACTGCCAAGTTGGTGCGAACAGGCTTAGTGCCGTGACATCCCATCAGTATGGCCTGAGCATCTGGTCCAGCACAGCAAGGGAATAGCTTTTTCCTCTTCATCCTACATGATTTTGTATCTGGCCCATCCTTCTAGTCAGCTGGGTCTGGATTTTATGAACCCCGCAGGTCCAGGTCCCTGTGACTACTTCCGCTGATCTGCTTTTCTGAATAAGCATCAGCTCTGAAGAAATTAATCAACTGGGTCTGCTTGTGACTGCCACGTACAAATCCCAGCTTGAAAGATGACCCTGCACTAAAATACGTGGTTCTCACTCTTAATACTAATGCTCTCCTTCCGTCTCCCCAGCTAAGTGATCTCTTAATGTGTGGTAACGCAGCCTGATATGAGGAGGTGTTAGGTTAATTTCCCTTTGATAAAAACCCTACTGACTTTTTTTGCCCTTGAAAAACTTGCTTTCCCTTCCAAATGCATCATCCTGTGAGCCCAAGGTTCGCAGATATTCAGATTCATCTTTCTTTATACCGTAAACATGCCAGATATATATAATCCATTTGGACACTGGCAAGTGATGACTATCAGAGGCAGAATGGGTACTGAGGGGGCCATAGTTATACAGCAGCATCAGCTTGGCAGCAGCTCATCCATCGTGCTAGATGATCTGTCCATCTCCCTGCCTATGGCTTGTATCACATAAAGTACAGACTAAAAGTCAGACCAAATATTCTGTGTGCGATGCTCTTGGCATCTCAGCCTGGCTTTGCCTGAGTTTTAAATGCCCTGGTTTTAAATGCACTCGCAGTACGACTGCTTCGTCGAGCCACTGCTTTCTGAAGGAAGCACGTCTTAGAGATTCCTGAAAGTCACTGCTCAGTGTTTGACATGTCAAGTTGCATCTGCTGTGTCACGAAGCATCAGCATGTTGTGAAATATCGTAATGAGAGGTGACAAGATGTGCTGTAAACAGTTTCGGTCGATGTTTGTGTTTAGCCCAATGCGAATTCCTTACGAGTGCGGAGCGAGTTTTGCTTCTGTTTCGTCACTCGGTGAAACTTTGGTCTGTGGCGTCCAGCCGAACATCTGGGGCACGGAGGCAGCTTGGCTTTCAAGCCAACATTTGCCAAGTGCCCTGAGGAGCTGCCCTGCGCCAGCGCACACAGCTGCGGGTCCACGCTGCGGCTGGCCTGGGGACCGCGGCGGCGAGGCACCGTGAGCCCCAGCTGCCGTCCACCCCCGGCACTGGCGCAACGTGGGGAATTTCCCCCAAAAGCCCCGGCCCACGTGCGCTGGGACGCGGGGCTCCCCGCAGAGCGGTGCCGTGGCGGGGGCCCGTCCCCTGTCCCCCCACCACCGCGCTGGTGCTTTGCAGGGCTTTCCTCCCCTCTCCAAAAAGCTCCTAAACTCGTCTGCAAAGCCGCCATGTGAGCCGTACAGGTGGCTCGTGTTTATAGAGGTTTTCTACTTGGAGCTCTTTTCCTTAAAATCTGTCCTTATGTTTGCTAGAATCCACGCAGTCGCCTTTCCAAGCTGCAGGAGGTTTTTAGCTCTGTTTTCCTCTCACCGTTTTTGCCTATACTGTTGCAGGAGTCGAATGGGGAAATGCACATAACTGGGAGATTAAAGATGTAAATTTTAGAAACAGAAATCAAAGGTCCTAAATCCTTAGCAAAGAAAAGCCAACATAAGTATGAACATTAAAAAACATACATAAATAGTACTTCAAGGCTGAATGTGTTTAATTATTCAACAGTTAAGTCATAAGTGTTCTTAAACTTAAGTATAAAAATGCCCTTGACAATATTTCATAGCTGTGCATTTCTTTAAAATATTTAGCATTCTCATTAAAGAGAATGACTTTATTTTATATATTAGTTACACTCCTGCTTGTTAATATGAAGGAATTTAGTAGCAAAGAGCATTCTTATGTATATAAGCCAAAGACAATTTACATATAAAGTTGGACAACTATTCACTTTTTATTTATTCCTGGATCATCTGCATGCACGCATAGCCATAGAGCATTTAAACAAATTTGTTCCTTAATGTGTAGTATTAATATCTCCTGCCCCAAAATATCATTTGCTAATGCCATCGTGAAGACAGGTTCATTCAAAGCTACATGGAAGTTCTTGCCTTTGAAAGACTTAATGAACCTTACATTTTTGGTGTACTGCACAGTGTAATGCCTATTACATATTCATTGCCAGAGTGGAAGATTTCCTTTAACTCTGAGCTTCCTGGTCTAGTTCACTGTAAAACATTGTCAAAAGTCACAAGAGACTTTCACTGAAAATTGTGACTCTTGATAGCAGAATGTAATAGGAAGGTTTAGAATAGAAGAACCAGTGGTATATAGGCCCAGGGGGAATAGTTCTGACAGACAAATGGATGGATAATACAGTTTTTTGACATAATGGGATGAAAAAGTTTATGCCAGAAAGAACTGAATTAAAGTTATTACTTTAAGGAAATTCTGAAGTTCTCAAGACCAACGGCATTACCTGTGTGTTTCCTTTTATTGCATCTATGCATAACAGATTTTTAAACAGAGTTGGTTTTGAATTGATTTATAAGCTTACCAACAAATCTGCAATAAAAATTTAGCTACTTTCTTGGAAGTACCCCCGGTAACATCATTTTACAGGGTGTTTTTTGGGAGCAAGATTTTTGTTTTGTTTGATCTGTTTTTTAAGGCCCTGCATAATCAATTTGCCTCTCAACTCCCGTTTGTAAAAGCAACAACAAAAGAGATGATATTATTCGGAGTTTTGTTTTGAAATAGTGGGAGATAGCATGAAGCTGTAATATTTTGTATGTGCTTCTTTTTTTCTCAGTGTTTTGTGAACTTTGGAAATTAGCAGCTCTGAGATCCCTGAGCTCTGATGAGACAGAAATTGGCTGATGTAGAAACCATTGCAAGATCAAGGCCTTAGTTAATCACGGCCAGCTAAAAAAGGACTGCGTGAGGTTCTGCTTTTTGTTTTTAGGTGATCACAGGGCTGAGCTGGAAATCGGACACATTTTTACATGTGTGTGCGTGCCTGCGTGCATGTGCGCACCCATGGGTTTGACCACAGATCTCTGGAGAGGGGTAGTGCAGTAACAGCCTCTACACCCCAGAGCCTCTGTTTGAGCTATGTTTTGTTTCAGCTGGCACTGACTAAGCCCAGGGCTAAAATGCAGAAGAAAGTATGATGGAGAAAGGCCCTAATAACGGCACAGATGAAAAATGTGTTAGTGCAGAACAATGAAGTGATGGTAAATCTGAGATGCAGGCACCAGTCACCACTTGTACCATGCTGTTGTCAGAAGTGTGCTGAGATATCTGAGCAAGCAGGCTCAGAAAGAGAAGCTAATTATACCACATTATTCACTTCTGCTCATTAGGTATAGTACAAAGGCCCTGCGTTTTATGTATATATTAAAGTGCCGAGGAGTACAGGAATAGATAACTTAATGTTTCTTTTGTCTCACTGGTGGGTCGATTCAGTCAGAACGCACCGTGCGGGTGATGTGTTGAAAAATCGTATTTTCAAGGGCCTGCAATTTCCCGTCCCCTAGAATTACAGATTTCCATTATGTCACCCCAAACAAGCAAAGGCAACTCCTTCCTCTTCGACACCCGACGGAGCCCGCCTGGACCAAACGCTTTCGCCGGCGGTAGTCATCGCTGGCCGCGACGCTGCCGGGGCTCTGCCCCTGGGGTGCGAGGGCGGCTGCCGGGACTTCCCCACTGCCGGGGGCTTACCCGAAAGCCTGCCCTGGTGGGGAAGCCTGTGTGGGGCAGCCCGGGGATGGTCCCTCGTGGGCCCTGCGTGGACGCCGTGCCCAGGCATGCATGGCTCTCTATATCTTAGCCCTCTCCCGTACTTGCACCCAGGAGCTCCCGAGGGAATTCAACAGCGTCGACCTGCAGCCCCTGTGCAGGCACTTGCTGCTCATTCATCCCCAGATCTCATACAGCCACCCACTCTCCTCCAGAGTGTCAATGAAATGAAGTCTGCTGTTTAATAAACTTTGGATGGTATGTATAATGCATTTCCTCTTAGACGTTTTACCTGCCCCACCATCCTCGTATTGCATTTGGATCTGCAAATGAGCCATTAGGAAAAGATGAACAGGAAGGGAGCGGATTGGCTTATTGAAATTATTTATATATGAGAAATACATGACTTTCAAAATTCATGGCTCTTTAATGCACAAGTCGCAGAGCACACATTAAATCTAAGAGAAGAAGAACAGGTAACGTACTTCCACATGAGGGTGAATGAAATCAAGTGTGGGCATAGAAATATACCCTTTTCCACAATGAAAGCTGCCTCGCTGTTCTAATTATGAATATCACAAAAGCCACCGCTTCAGTAAAATACCCTGCAGCTACACAAAAGGATAGACTGGAGAAGCACACATCTACCAATAAGTGGCACTGAGTTTCTACTCCATTTCTCACACAGGTTGGCATATCTCTCAGTGGTCCATCTGGTGGAATTGGATGGCATTTATCAGGAAATAATCCAATTGTGGCATGCCAAAACCTGAACATGAAAAGTACTTGTGCCTAATGTCAATCATTCACCCTCTGACAGTTCAATAAACATCCTTTCTGTGATGGTTTTCAGGAACACTGACACCCAAAATGCTGGAAACAATGCCAGAGATGGAAATGACAATGCTTCTGTGAAACATCAAAAGGGACCGACACAACCTGGCATGAATTTTGCCAAGTGTTGCTTAGCAATACAGTGTTTGTGGGCCGCTGGCATGTCAGGATTAGCTGCAAAGGGAGCGATATTCACACCTTTGCTGCAAATACATCATTCCCAAATAAAGAAGTAAAAAGTAGGGAAGTACAGCATCAGCAGGAGCAGGGAATGCCACAGTCACAATACACAATTTTGGGCTTCCAAAAAGCCACCTCTCCTCCCCAGTTATTTTTCTCAGGCATGGAAAGAGAAACTGGAACGGGCAGAGCCTTTTTGCAGTGTGTGCACCCCTTCCCAGCTCCAGGGGACGTGGCCCCGTCCATCAGAGTGCCCGGCACCGCTTGCGGTGTTTCTCTGCAAGGCACCAGGGCCACGCGCGGTCCTGGAGGGCACAAGAGGGCTTCACGCGTTGCTCACCATTGCCATTTTCTTCTGGGGCTGGGACTGGAAAGAGCCAAGTGCTGCTACCAGCAGCTCTTGCTGAGGGAGGCAGGAGGTACCAGCACGCAGAATTTCTCCCAGACTCAATTGGCCGCTAGTGTTCAGGTGGTGGTGACAATGGGAAGAAAGTCTAAAGCTGGAATCAGGACGTAAATAACCAATATTGCTTCTAATGAAGTGTGAAATAAGGACAATCATTTGAACAGAGTAGTTGTTGGTAACAGGAAGAAGATGATATGAGGAGCTCTTAAGAAAAAAAGAAGAAAAGAGAGAAAACTTGCTTACTTGCTGAAAATCTCAAGTGAGCTTCTGTCCCCAAGTGCTGGCTGGGAAAGCCGGGGAACTGCGCAGAGCTCTGCCTTTGATTCAGCCTATGCCTCCGGGAAACAGCCTCTGCCCCATGAGTAGTCATGAAGCGCTAAGGGAGCATGACCAAAAAATGGACACTGCCCAGCTCTTCATGGCTGGCGTGAAAATGTACTGCTTTACAGTGCAAGCGCCACTTTGCCACCGATGAGGAAACTAAACCGGGAGAGTGAAATAACTTGCCTGAAACCACCAACAGACCTGGGAACTAAACTTGGGCCTCCCTAATGTGCCAAATGCTGAAGCAGAGGCTCACAAGGTCTAATCACATTACCTGTTATGTGCATGCCTGGTAAACTGGAGCGGGAGTCATGTACACCTATCAGATAAGGGCATTTCGTCTGTCCCGAAATTCAGGGTTTTCAGATCCAGGAATTAGCTGGTGCCTGGAGCATATGAGCTGGCTTTTTGTTTTATGTGGTGTCACAGGCATGGACCCACAGGTCCACCCTCAAACATGTCAGTCAAGCCCACCCAAACTGAGACGTTATAATTTGCTGCTGGTCGGGAGCTCGGAGAATTAGGGAGGCAAGTGCACGGGAAGGTAATTCTGGGGGCAGCGTGGGTTATCCGTTGCCCCCTTTGGCTCAAGGCTGTCTGGTCCATAGGCGCTGTGATGGTAGTAAGCCTGGAAATATCATCAAGAAGGTTCTTTTAAACAGGCAGAGAGCTATGAACAGAAATCCTGAGGTGTGTAGATTCTTATATATACTTATGACAGTTTTCCAGGGAGAAGTGCAAGCTAACTCCATCAGTGCCTTTGAGCCTTGACTTGTTAATTGGCATTACTTCTAATTCCCAGCTATATTTTAAGGTATGAACCTAAGGAATTTTAAAGTCATTATGTGGGTGAGGGACTGATAAAAATAAATCCTTCAGGTTTGAAAGTGGCAGAGAGGGAATAAAAGGTGTTAAGAAATCCAAGAGTTTTCAGCCAATTGGTTCAAAAAAGCATCCGGGTGGGCTGCAGCTCCTGAAGAAAGGTCACTGATACTACTCTGGGTACCTCTTTTTATGAACTTCATGCATCACATAAAATAAATTTAAAGCAGTTTAATTTAACAGTCTAATTAGTCATGGATTTTTCATCTTGTCTATTTAACTATACATGGAACAAAAAGAAAGATAGAGGGCCAAATTCAGAGCTGGCACAAATCAGCACAAAGTCAGGGAAGCTGCTTCTGCTCATGCCAGGGCTGAATACAGATGCTGTTGGCCAAATTCATCCTTGGGTATAACACCCCCAATGCCCAGATAGCTGTACCACAAATGAATTTGATTGCCAGAAATTAACTCTCTATAGGCCACATCCTTCGATCTTGATGTTCAGAGCTTGAGACCGACTAGCTGAAATGTGCATAAAGCACTTGGGAGAGACGGTTAAAAATTCCAGCTAGGTCTGAACAGAACTCTTCTGTGTGTTAGCTTCACTAAGATTCACACGAATGTTTCCCTTAGCCTCAGTCCACTCAATATAAACAACCTTCCACTTTAAATTTCAGTGTTCATATAACTTCACAGTCTCAGGCAAACAGCAGTCACATGAATGCATCCTCCACTGGAAATAAGTGTCTCTCTACTACCTTTGATGTGGTTATACTGGTTATACCATTATACTAAATTGCACCTTGTTGTTCAGCTCAGATATGTAAACCCACAACATCAACCAGGTCTTGGTGCAAAGACATAAATTGATCCATATTTATGAAGGTGATCTCTCTGAAAAGATTTCTAGCTAATAAGATCTCAGGCCAGCTAAAACCTAGACCTCTAACTCCATATTTAGAATATGGTATTTGGAAGTGTCATGATCCTTCTGCCAGCTTTGATTAAATAAATGAGTTATTTCTTTAAGGTTTCAAATTTTGTAGATTCCAGCAGAAATATATCTTCTGTCTGTTGAGGCACAGGTCTCGTTTTTTTTGTTATTTCCTTTTGCAAGAGTGCATATCAGGGGAAGGTGGCCACCCCAAAAACCTCTCTGCAGCCCCCACAGCCTTTCTCCCACACCAGCCGGCAGACGAGGAGGGTTGGGTGGGACCGGGGCGGCGTAGCGATGTGTCACAGAAATCCCCAGGTGACACAACAGACCGTTTCAAACGACTCTTTTCAAAGTGTCTGCAAGTTACAGTTTCCCCAGCCAAAAATAACTACAACAATCAACACAAACACAATAAAGAAATTCAAATACATCTTGAACCACCTAATAATTAACCATGTTCAATTAATCTCTGGGGTGCTCTGTAGCGCTGTGTGGTCTCCCTGGAGGCACCGACAGCACCACAGCGGTGACTTAATTAGTTCTGGTTGCGTCTTGTCCACAGACTCAGCTGCCTCACCTCACTCTTGTTCTGGCCTGGCTTTCTTAGGAAAAACAGGCAGTTCTGAGGCCTTTATCTCTCTTCCTCCTGGAACACGATGAAAGTGCTTGATTCGTCCCTGGAATGTGTTTCCATATAGAGGCAACAACGCCGTGCCGCTGCATCCACGAGGCTGTGCAGACGCGAGCCTCAGCGGAGCGACACCCCGTGCTGAGGTGCAGCCGTGTCCACGTCTGCCAACCCAGACCGAGCGGAGCTGTTGTTTGTCTGTTTTTTTACGTGGCTGCAAATCCCTGGTGACTACAAGTCCCCAGCAAGCTGATGCAACAGCTCCCCTCCCTCCTCCCTCCCAAGTTATCATCACTTATGAATATGGGAATGATACTTGACTCGCAGTGGAAAATGAACCCGAAAGAAGAGGCTCTTCTGTCTGAGCAAACGAATGTTCAGTTTTTGTGAGTGCTCCTGTCACATGAAGGCCAGGCCTCCATTTTGGCCCTAGAGTTGCAAAAGAATGAGCTGACTCTCCCTTTGGGGACAACTGTAGGCAATTCACATTTGTGCTTCGTGTCAGGCCCTGCAGACTGCTTCTTCTCAAGCTTTGTGTCCCTGGTCCTCAGACCTGTTTGCAAGTCTTTCTCTTACATGAAATTTACTTTTTATTGAGCTGTTCTCAGTAACACAGACCCTTCTCAAAGTTTCTTGAAGCCTCTGATTATACTTTTCTCCTTCTTTTCTTCAGATTCAAACAGCATCTGGTTAGACCTTGGACCTCTACACTATCAAAAACTTGTATTTTCCTGTGAAATGCTGCAAGTGCTAAACACAACCCAAGCAGTGTTTCAGCAAGAGAGTCCTCCAAGGAGAGAGCTGAATGGGTGTTAAAGGATTTGTGAGGACGCCTGTTTGTATGGGCACCCTGCTCACACAGCCAGCACAGGAGAATATTCGGCATTAGCCCTACTTCCAAAAGTATTTGTCTCTGTAGGTAATAGGAAATGTTCTCTTTTTACACCTGTACATAAACACACATATATAAGTATGGGAATCTATTGCTCCTCCTTCTTGCATACACGCAGACCGACAGAAGGACTTGCGGTCCTTCTGTGTGGTCTCTCAGTCCTAGAGCAACAAATCTGCTGGACACCTCTGTGGTCCAGAGCCTGGGACTTGTTGGCTGCTTTCGTTCCTTCAGCCCTGCCGTCTGCTGAGAGCTTCTGCGTGTCCTGAAGCTGCTCAAATGCCTCCATGAGGTTTGTCCTTCTGACAAGTGTCCTCCTTTGAGGCGTGACATGCTTTTAAACTATCAGTAGGCATTTCCCCCTCTCCCTTTATCATCACTATGTCTATTTGCCCATGCCTTTATTTCATGTACTCTCTATAATATAAGACCATAGCTGCCATCTTTTAAGATTTAACTTTTTAATTTCCATATTGCTTTTGGCTTTTCTCTCCGTACTAACGCTGCTGGTGTTGGCTCCACACTGACCTTTGTAACTTTGTTCAGCTTGCAGGCAGGAATGCCCTCTTTCTTTCCGGGCTGAGAGTCCATTCAGATGCTGCTATGTCAGGTACCACCACCGGAAAGAGTCCCTTGGTGCCAGCCGTGCTGTTGACACTTTGCTTTCTGCTTTCAGCATGATGCAGCTCTGGCCAAGCAATGTGCTCCATTGCTGCACACTCCCTCGCCTAGGTCATTTGCCACGTTGTGCAGTTTTAGATGCTATTTTCTGTGGTCTCCAGTCTTCACTTCTTTGTGCCTTCCTGTCTTGGGACTTTTTTCTTGTAGCAGTATGGATTCCGTAGAGTTTCTTGCAGTGTCACTTTCTAGGAGCTTTATTCTGGACAGGATTAATTCCTTTGAGTAGCAAATTTTAATTGTTTTATCAAGGGTTTTTTTCTGAGTTTTCCAGCCTCCTTCCCTAGTGTTTTGTCCCAAATCCCAGCCATAATATGTTCTCTCTAATGAGAGACTCAGCTAACATCAGAAAATTGTAAGACTAGCACTTCAACCTTATATTATTCACAGGCTCTTTTATGGTTTCATCTTGATTTTGTACCAAAGCTTTTTCTATTGAAAAATAAAAAGTTCATATGTTCCATCTTTACCTGGAAGACCACAATTGTCATATTGTTTTACTACAGTTTCATACTTAGCCTCCTCTGCCAGAGTATACTAAAGTATGCCATAGTATACTAAAGGGTTTGGGTTCTCAGAATCAGAAATAAGGCCGGCTTCTGGCTTTTTTATTTCTCATTAGAGGTCCCAACTGAATACTGTTTAAGCCTTTCCCAGTTGCCTTCCATATTTCTAAAGGGCTTCACCTTTGCTTCTGTAGCATTAAGGAAAAATATAGCAATCAATTGTCTAGGTTTTACAGAAGCGGCTCAAAGATACAATACCCAGCCTGATCTGCGTTGTATGTTTTAGCCTGCATGAAATAGTTACAGGGATCTTAATTCACTCCTAGGGAATAAATGGGGATATCACAAAGGCACCTTTCTAGCTGATTTCTTTTCTGCACTGGGGACCAAGGGGTGGAGAGCACTCCTTCATCTTGAAAGCTGACGTTTCTAGGTCACGACCGAGCCACTTCAGTAGGGCAGAGCAGGAAAGTTTGCATGAGGGTTAATGTCATAACTTCTCCCCACGTTACCAGAATCTGCTCTATCAGGGTGCGCTTTCCCTTTCTTTCCTAAAAGTACTACATTTCCTGTTATTTTTTTAATGCCCATTGACAATCATTGAAGTGTTATGCTATGTGAAATACAGTGATAAACTATGTGCCTAGGACCAGTCCTCAGCGACCTCAAGTAGACTCTAGGTATCTCCTTTCAGATTAAGGATTTACCCCAGCTGACAAGGCTGACCTGGGTATTTAAAGTCCTTGAGGATATGGGCAATGGAGCAGAAGGAGAGTCAAGTCCAGGTCCTGGATTTTCATTCAAGAAACTCCTGTTCAAGGTATAATTGAGAACTAACATCTGTATACAAAGGGGATTGAATCTGTTTGAGCTTGGGTTGTTCTGCATGTTCTCCAACTTTCAAGTGGGCTTTATCAGCTCCAAAGGCTCATAAACCCTGAGTTGTTTCTAATCAGACGGCATATGAGATTAATTGTAAGGGTTTCTCTCTACCCACCCACAGAGATAAATGCAGAGAAGCCAATTTGGTAATTACCCTGAGTCCTGGTGCACTTCTGAATTGTTCCAGGGCCAGAATAAACTAGGTCTAGGGAATATTTACTAACACATGCATTGAACATTTACTGTTGCTCCAGCTGCTGAAGGAATCCGGTTTTCTTTAAGACAGCAGAGACAAGGAAAGGAGAATTAGAAAGGGAACTGCTAAAGAATTGCACTGCAAAGAAAATAAGAAGTTTGTCACTGGTGAAGCCGATGCTATAATGATGTTGTAAATAACAGGGAAAACTCTTCTGTTGGCTTTGCTTGAAGTCCCTGTTGCTTTTAAATACCTCAGAAACACACTGCTGCTGTGTTTTCTTATGGCTCCATTGCATCAGCCAGAAAGAAATGGGCAACTATTTTGATCTTCATCCCTTGACTGGATGCACCTGAAATGTGCTAGTGTGAAGGCAGCACAGCTGAAGAAGCCTCTCCCAAAGGTGAGGAGAAGAGAGGAAGGGGCATGTTCTCATTTGTTCTCTGTAACCTGCAACAGTCCTAGGTTAGCTGTGACATGTGCTGCTTTGTCATCAAAGAAGCTGCAGTGTAAATATATAAAGAAAGGATGGGGTGTGGTGGGGGAGAGATTCAATTTTGAGTCAGTTTATGTTTTACTGGCTTTAGGTAGGGATAGAGTGAAAAGCAACATTGGCACCTGTTAGTGGCCATTAAAAACTACCATGTACTGCTAATCTGCGATCATAAAAAGGCCATCTGCTAATGCTCAAAGGTCATTAAGTTACCAGCCGTGTTTACTCTTTCCTTATTGGCTGGGCCAAGCGTTTCTGAGAAAAGAGGGCTTAAATGGTTATTATCGTGGCGCCTGCTAACACCACTATATAGTTAAGGGTCTGTCAGTATTTTCATTAGAAACCCCTACTTTCAGGGCTTTTTTAACTTGGCTATTAAAGCACACACATGTCCGCATCTTGCTGGCTGCTCCAGGCTCCAGTATAGCCTGGCAGATTTGAGGAGCAGGGGGAATTCTTGCAGGCACGTTTTTATTTTTGTTTTAAGAAATCAGTCTGGCTTCTGTTTAAATTTGGGGAATTGAAAAGTTCAGAAAGCTTTGGTCCGAGGTGCTTTGGCACTGCTTCTTTAACTCAGCCATGGTTGCACTTGGGGAAGAGAAATTTTATCCTGGATAGGTTTATGGTGAAACTGTTCACTGCTTTTGTGTTTTCATGACAAAAACAAAGAAAAAAAGAAAAAGCGAAGATCCTTCTGCATACAGCACTAAGGGCTACTTCTCTCCTAGTAAACAGCCCAGGACAGGGCATGGGCTGGAGCCTGTGCTCACCTGGGCTGCAGAGCTCTTCGTGCCCCCCTCCCTGGTTTTGGACGGTAGCAGCCAGCAGGGCCCTGAGAGTATGCAGAAGGGGTCAGGCGGTGGCAGGGGCTGGAGATGCTTCCCATTAGGCAGTCGGGACGCAGCCTCCCGGCTTGGAGGGCAGGAGAGCTCGGGAAGATGGAGGAACCGCACTATGCCCCCCTGCCTCAGGGCTGGCAAACAGCGCCTGGCCAGCTTTCTTCAGAAGTGTATACGTAGCGAAACGTGTGTTTTGCAGAGAAGGAGAATCCCTGAAAACGGTCACAGGCATCAGCAAGGGATATGGATAGGTACCTTTTCCAGAGGCTGGTCTGAATCGGGCAGCGGCACAGCTGCACGGGGTAATGGCGGAGTTCTCAAGGCAGAACGTGAGCCTGGGCAAAGCTGGAGGCATCTACAAAGGTTCCTTCCCTTTCCACTCGTGAATCTACCTGTCCTGTCAGAGCAGGCCTTATGTTGGATCAGGGCGTATGGTCTTTACAGCGGACATGCTTCTTGTCTTGTAGGTTTACTTCCATTCTTTTAATGCTGCCAGATGTTATACTAATGCTTGTCTGCTTCCCATTTGCATTGCGGTGCCTTGACGAGTTGGGGTCCTCCAAGCCATTTCTTTCTCCTTCAGATGTTTCTTTCAGTCTCTTCTTTTACCTTTCTCACCCAATAAGAACTAGCAATAAGCATTTTAATATTTTCACATTCCCCCACTGAGTCATGGTGGAAGTTGGGTTTACCTTCCATACACTGCCTTGTGCTTAAAACTTAGCTTGCATTCTCTTCAGGGTGAAGATGGCATCATTCTCTTTTGTCCATTAAATATCCAGCATTTCAAGGCAAGCTGGGAAATCAGAAAATAATGTTAAACTAAAAATCCTTCAACTAAATTTTTTGAAAGTGAAACAATTTCTGATATGCCTTAACAGACTTCCAGGGCTGTACTGGGCTTCTCTGTTTGCCTTACATGGAGTCAGCATTATGGCTGACCCATATAAATGTAAATCGGTCTAATATCTTCCTGTGTTGAGTGTGACTTTGACAATGATTCATTGTGTTTGGACCAACATGAATTTGGGTCCCCACGATAGAATCCCATGGTTCCTTATCTTTGTGGTTGGCTCTTACACCAGTGTAAATATACATAAAAAAAAGCTTTATGCACACAAAAAATAGAAACACACAAAAACTCTACATAAAAGAAACAACAAACATCTGACTTTGAAATAGAGATGCAAAGTTATGCTACTGTAGTAGTTCCTCCTACTGTGCCCATATAATGATGGTGTCCCCAAGCAGTCAGCATTTTCTATACTATATGTTTCCCCAGTATCTAGATGTACCATAATATCTACCTGTGCACAACAGGTGGGTTAAGGAGGAAACTGAAGCCTGAACTCTGAATTTCCTTGATTTCGTAGGTTTTAGTCAAACCTTTAAGGTTACATTAACATAGTTTTCTTGTGGTTAAATGGAACTATCAAAAACTTAGATAATTCTTTTTTTCTTTTGAGACTTCCCAGTGATAAAATGAGATATTGCTGTTCAAGTTTTTATCCTTCATTTCTGATAACGACAGTGTCTCTCTCATAAAAACCTGCCTTTTATCTTCTCCAATTAACTGACTAGCTGCACCCTTATGCTGAAAAGTTCTGAGTAGATTGCAACCTCTTCCTGAGCAAAGTAAAAGTGCCCTCTCTAGACCTCTAAAGGATGAGTCTGTCCACAGCACCCATCCTGAAATCTCTACTCATATTGGCATCAGTTTAATTTTTTGCTTTCTGCATAACATAAAGAAGAAACCGGGGTCAATGAATAATGAAAGCTCATTCAAAACCTGGACTCTTACAATGTGGTCTCTGCTGTCTTATTTTAAATGGAGCTTGTCACATTTCTGTTCAACTGATTTCTTTTCTTTCTCTCTCTCTCTCTCTCTTTTTTTTTTTTTTTTTTTTTTTTTTTTTTTTTTTTGGCAATGCATTCAGACTTTCCCTTGTGGATTTCATGCGGACTTTCATCCATGGTTTGGGGGAAGTTCATGCCAATACCTGTGATCCCCCGGTTCTTTTGATTGTTTTTATTTCTGCTGTGATAGAACTCAGATGCCAGCCAAGAACAGGACTCTGTTGTGCTAGGCACTATGTGTAAGTAAGGAATATCGCCTACTGTGAGACCTGGGAGTCATAAAGAAAGAGCATGCAAAAAAGTAGGGGGAAAAAGTATCACGATTCCTCTTTCTTTTTATAGATGTGAAACTGAGGCCCAGAGAATTTGAGTGATTAAATAAAGCTTTTGGAAGGAGGAGAATCTCATCTTTCCAAATTCAGCTCTCCTTCTCCTGTTTGCGTTCCCACAAAAATGACTCAGATGCTTCTTTTCTCTTCCTGGGACAACCTTTGGTTTGTTGGCCATTGGACTTCTCCAATGAAGAACAGTGGCCCAATAAGAAAAGATGAATATGTTGTCTTCAGCAAACCAGTTCCTGGTGACACACTGCAGATGTCTGGCTGCTCAGTTCCCCACTTTCACTAGGGAAGTTGTTCTCGCACCAACCATCTTCTGGTTTTCAAAAATAGTCTTTCCAAAACATGATGCTGAACTTTTAAAAAATAAAACTTCCAACGTTCTCTCTAATTCACCACAGGTAGTTTTGCCAGCACCCTCTTCTCACCAGCCAGTCCTTCTTAAACATGTAACAACCCAACAGGTAGTTAAAATGGTCCCTGCTAATTGTAAACAGGACTGCTGGCTTGTTTTGTGCTATTGTTCTGATTATACGCCACAGCCAGAAACTTCAGGGGCTATATAGACAAAGTAGTTAGTGTAAGAACTCCAAACAAGAACAACCACAGACCTGTTTTATTTTATTTTATTTTATTATTAGAAACTGCTATAAAAGCAGGGCCTGGGTCTCTGTTGCAGATGTGTCACAATATTCCAGTGCTTCCCACCTACCTATTTTTAACCTTATTAAACAGCAGAGAGATTCTCTGGCTGTGGTGGTGGAGCTTACTTGGCTCTCATTATAAATTTCTTCGGTTTATACCTTTATCTCTGAAGTGCAAGTCTGCAACATGGTAGACCTTAGCTAAAGGTAATTCTCTTGCAGATCGGCTGTTATAACCGTGGGTTGTAATAAAGGAAGTTGAGACTGGTAGGAGGTCTCCAAGTGGAGCAGAGGGGAACAAGCTGTTCCCTCCTTGACTTTTTCATGCTGCTCAAACTTCAATTCAATCTTTTAAAAACCTTTGGCAGTTTTGTAATAGAAATACAGAGAAAAGCCAAAGGGATGCTCTTAGACAGGTGATACATGATAACCTCAGATCCATGCGACTAGCTGGGCAGCACGTGGCCAGCAGTCCTCCAGGAGCCAACTGGAGAAGTGATAGGCGGAACTGAGGCTGGCCAGAGCTCTATTTTATTCTTTTCTCCCTGAGAAATGCTGCTTCCATTAAATCAATATCGGGGCTAAAATCTAACTTTAAACCTTTGTCATGATTTCCACTTTGACAAGTCTCTGCTCAGGAGCTCACTCTTTAAATGCCGTTTCTTTGGGCCTTGTGGTATGACTTGCCCATAGGCAAGAACTTGATACTGCAATTTACTGAAATCGTAGTTTACCTTTATCCTTACGTCGTGCGGACAGCCCCACTTTTGACAAGCCTGTAGTCTTGGTCTCTGGCATGATTTTAGACAACCCACTATCAAGTAGCAGTTTGCCAGAGTTTTCACTACAAAGGTTTGTCTTGGCTGGCATGTGCAGGACAGTCTGATGTGGCAAAAGCTAAGTATTACCTACCTTATTATAAAGCTGACAATAATTAGCTGTGACTGGGGGAGGATAGTGAACAGTGTCTCTTTCTAATCTGCAGCTTGGGATGTGCCTCTTTTTAGCACAGTGATGTGAGTGCGTATTTGGGTAGGAAAGCCATGGCAGCGTGGAGCACAGTACGGGCAGCCACAGCAGTCTGAGAAAGGCTGTGAGGGAGATGGAAATCGTAATCCAAAGAAGGTCACTCCAGAACTAGCTTGGGTGCCTTTGCGCCGTGCAGGCAGGCCCGATGAGCAATGGAGTAAGATGCTGTCCTCTTCTGCATTTTCCTGCCATGGGCCAGATCATCGGTTGATATAAACTGGCACTGCTCCATTGACTTCACTGTGAAGACTGAATTACAGTGTGTGTCGTAGTTTGAGGTGTGCCATTCAGGTCTCCCAGAAATAAATAGATGTAATGAAATTGTACAACCCTACACCACTCTTCCAACCTTCACCGCTTAGAAAAAGATTATTTTTAACATAGACTTTAATAAAAATTTCAGTTCTTCTCCTTTTTTTTTTTTTTGATCATCTGCTGGATACTAAGTAGAACTTATAAATGTAAGAATATATCTCTGCATCAACAAACATATGGTACAATAGCTAAAAGTGTGAGGACAGAAGGGGGTGTAGCGCGGGCCCTGTGAGGAGAGGTTGAGGGAGCTGAGCTTGTTCAGCCAGGAGAAAGGATGGTGTCAGAGGGATCCAACAGCCTCCCCCGTGGACGTACAGGCAGGTTAATGAGTAGACAGAGCCAGGGTCTTCATGGCATTGCATGGTGGGAGGGTGGGAGACAATGAGCATAAATCGAAACGGGGGCTTTCTGACTGGATAAAAGGAAAAAAAATCACCATGAGAATAAGCATAGGGGCAGGTTGTCCAGAGAGGCTGTGCTGTCTCTGTCCTTGGAGGTTTTCAAGGGCTGCCTCGATGAAGCCCTGAGCAACCTGGTCTGATCTCATTGTTGTCCCTGCTTTGAGCGGGAGGTTGGATGAAGACCGCCTGAGGGCCCTTCCAGATGGAGCGAGTCTGTGATATGAGGATAGACTGCTGGATACCCAGAGAAGAGATGCAACAACACACTCTCTGAGTGTTCAGAGCAATGAGAGCAGACAAGTGGCCTCAGACGAAAAATGAGTTGAAGAGAGGGTGACCATGTTGAAAAAGGAGCTGGGTGCTGATTTGAAGCTAGGTAGGGCTGTACCAGAGATGGTCCAGTCTGACTTGGTGGATCTGGCTCTCACTAATGTAGGTAGCTCCAGACTTGGCGCTGGATGCTCCCAGTGTCCACTGGGACAGCTTGTCTCCCCTTCCAGTACTGCTGCCTCTCCTCCTAGGTGCTGAGCTACTTTGGCACTGAAGGTCTGCTCCACCTGCCTGGAAGGCTCAGCTCCACCATGAAGCTCCAGGAACTCATCCCCCCAAACTGGTTATCTTTCCACTTGAAACGTCCCCTTGGAAAGAGGGAATAGAACAAAGTATTGTATATAAACTGGATTGCAAATTAGTTACACTGGCAAAGCAAGAACCTGCTACAGATGGCTGATGGTTGCCAGATAAGGAATAGCTGGTGAGATGATTAGAGTCACTTTTAAGGCTGTTGTTTTTTTATGTGAATGTTGTAACCTCTGAGACTGGCTTAGCCCACATAGTGACAAAAGTTGCTGATGTCAAAAAGAATTGCAAGCTATAAGCTAGTAAATTGATCAAAGAAATGGATGGACTTAGCTGACATGATAGCATAAGACAGCCAAGCCTTTCACTCCTGGGACTAGAGACTATAGGAGGAATCCTACTGTGGTACACTGTAAGATATTTCAAATGGGGTGAGAATGACACAGTAAAAAGCCATGTAGAACTATGGAGTGCTGGGAAATGCATGGGTACATCCTGTTCCTCTTTCCCCTTGCTCCTTCTGTTGAACAAAGTACTAAAAAAGGTGTTTCATATTTTTGCAGTAGTCAGTACTTAAAATATTTTTGTTCCTCATAGGTACTGACACAATCTGCTTTGATAGTACACAGGAAAGTAAACAAGCAAAGAAACAAAAAACACAGGCAATTCTGTGGATGTCATGTTTTGCTGAGACTATAAATGGGGCTAGGCAGCAATTTGTTGGGATTCTTGCTCAACACACAGAGCCAAATTGATGGCTAGTTTTAGAGCTGAGGGAAAATTATTTGCTCAGGGAAGGGTAAGGGATTTTACTTTGCAGGTATACTTATATTTTATTGTATATATTTATTTGTTTATCTTTTGCTTAGGAGTATTGGGTAGGTCTGTTCCATAGGATTAAATCATATCCCAAACCTTCCTGGCTTTGTGACAGTACAAACATTATTGGATTTAGTTCCTTTCTGCTTATCCACCTCCCTTCTTCCAAGATCCCCATTATTATTATAATACCTACAAAACTCCTGCTCTGTGAGATCAGAAGGTTTTTTTAAGTGCCAAACCAATCAACAAAACATACCTGTTCCTTATAATCTCTATTAATCCCATCACGTGGGAATATCCCAATAAATGATTATGTATCCAAAAATTCTCTGTAGTGACACTTGATTTTAACTCACAGTGTTCATGAAACTCTCTCTGAGATGAAATAAGATATACCGGAGCATTCTTATGCCATCAATAAAATAAAAGTTTGGGTTGAAAAATTATCTTATGGAATAAAATAGAATAAGGAAAATCCATCATTATCTATGTTTCAGAAAAGGATTGTGTTTGTTTAGCATTTTAGTTAGAAATGATGTATGACTACATCATAAAACACTTATATTAAAAAGATCTTCACACTGAATTCAAAATATATATTGTATTCTCTTATCATCCAGTCATTTTAGAGTGAAAGTTAAAAATGCCCGTCCTGTGGTAGTAGTCGCTGGTATTTTATCTTATAGCTGATATATTCTTCTAATACTTTTACTTAAAAGGCCTAGTACTCAGTGCTCGTGAGATAGACATTCATTTTGTTATTGAAAATGGTAATGCTGTGAATAATATTTTTGTATTTATACCTGCATTTATAGTTTTCTCCTGGGCTGCTGAAGGTCAGCTCAGTTCTGTCTCTGGCCTCTGAGACATGAAGGGCAGTCACAAGACCCTTTCTTCCTTTTCCCTAGGGTTTCATTCACCCAAACCCTAGAAACTGCCCCTGAGGTCTTATGAGCTTTGTTCAGTGTTGTTTTGAATTTCTGCCAGAGGAGCTATTGCTGCCGTGATTCCTCAGGTGCCCCTGTGCTTTCTATTAGTGTTCAGACATGGGCAAAGAAACGAAAGCATTCCTACCTGGAGCATTTTATGCCAGTTCTGCCTGGGTTTCAATAGGTCCAGCTACACACTAAAAGTGTGGAGCACACTGGAGTACCTTGCTGGAGCCAGGGAAGTGTTTCCATGGTGTAAGAGGCAGTACAGAATGTGAGGTTTCTATTATTTTGCTTTGCAAATGCCTAGGCATATTGTAAGCTTTCTGTTGTCTTACGTGCATGTGTGGAAAAACAGTAAATTTAAAGAAAATCTAGTATTAGCAGAATAAAGAGAAGCCCATGTCACGGTTCAAGGTTTCAAAGACTTGAGGTTTTCCACAAAATTCCTGCATCAGGAATAGACAATTTTTCAAAAAGCAGGACTTTTCAACATAAGGGTGTTGAGAAGTGTTTTTGAATGGAAAGATTTGCCTTATCTAAGGTAAAAATTTTGTTCTGAATGAGAGAGCCTAACCCTAGGGCTAAGTGCCCGGTCAGTCAGGGGATGCTGGTACGTCGGGGGCCCATGAACCATGCAGAGCAGAGTCTTGTACCCGACTCTAGCATGTCCTAAGTAACGTCCTCATCACTGGAAAATGAATCTTGGAAGGGGAAAATGAGAGGTGAAGCTTTCTTCCATTTTTGTTGTTTGTTTGTTTTTTTTGCTGTTTTTTGTTTGTTTTGTTTTAAGACCCTGGATTCATGCAGAGCATGAGTATCTCCGCAATCTCCAAAAGTTTCACATGGATGTGAAAACCATTTCCCACACATTCAGTAGCAGTTTTTGACTCGGTAAGAGTTTTTGTTTGGGTAGTAGAAGAGTGTAAGGATTTGGCTCTCGGTTAAGGATGGGGATAAATAAAGTGAGCCCGATCGCTTTTGTAGGTAAGCAAATGCAAGCGAAGGAGGGAAGTTTGTAAAGTGGCTAACCTCAATGTTCCTTTCTGGCCTGCAGAGCAATTTACTGAAGGGGTGGTTAAATGGCACAGATTAAGCTCATTAATGGTTCAGATATTTGCTTGGTTTACACAATGCTGTCCAGCAAATTATATTGATGCTTGACAGAATTATTGTCATTATTTATTTTGCTATAAGCCAGATTTATAGATATTTGTAGCTTTTGTAAGGCTAAACATAAGAAACATTAATAGCTTTACTAATTATATCACTGCTTTAGAGATATAAATAGTGATAAAAATGCCAAGTAAAGTGAGCTAGTAAAACATTTTAAAGAGAATTTTAAAGTGAGTTACTGATTGATGATCCCTTGGGTGAGTCTTAACTTTTGAATATAAGAATGGGGCTTCCCACTAGAATACGAGTTCCTTTTACCTTCATCAACTATTCCGAGAGAGAGGAGAAAGAACAATAGTTATATTGAATGAGTGATTATTAAATCAGATTGCATAATCTGGAAAATATTGAAACCCTGTAATAGCATAAACTGAGGCTGAATTTATTACAGACAGAACAGGTCTTTTTTTTTTTTTTTCACCTTTATCTTGTCCTCAGCCCTTCCTGCCTCCTTGATGGTTTATCTTCACTTCTTTGTCTCTCACTGTGTGAAAAGATTGCAACCTCTTTAGAGCAGGAGCTGTCTTCTCCCTCTGTTTTATTACGGATGTGTACAGGACCTAGCACAGTGCAGCTCTGATTAGGAGTTCTTGGTCCTAACAACCATAGTAATAACAACTTTATAGATGCTTAAAAAAATGTCTTTAATTAGTGAGTTGTGTCTGTACAGGGCTGTATGCAAATTAGAGATGTGTTTTTACACAGCTGTAAAATGAAAAAAATCTGTTTTCCTAACTATTGATCCTGGTTTTGCTATGAGCCCCCTTTTTAGGATGGAGATAATGAGTGGGAAAAGGGTTAATAAATGTTCAGCCTTTACCACAGTCATGAATGGAAATCCATCATCAGTTTAAGTGCTGGATAGACTCTAGACAATAATCCAAGCCTGTTTGACCATGATCAGTGCCACTGTGAATAAACTGGCAGGGTCCTTGGAGCTATGATCCTTAGGGACAGCACACAGTTCTCTGCTTTTCTCTGATATACGGCATTGTAAAGCTCTGAGAGTTTTATTTTTCAGTGAGCTTAGTAATGACCTGGTTGAAACTCCCTTGCAGCTAGCGGAAAGACTCACGGTCTCTAATGGCCTTCGGAGCAGGCTTGCCGTAGCGCTTTTTTGGAATGAACCACCAGTGGGAAATTTCTGCCAGGCAGAAAAAAAAAATTTTTTTTGCTTGTAATTTCTGATTAATCAGTCTGTCTAATGCAGTCATGAATAGTATATTGCAGAAATGGGTGGCATTAGGAGGAGAAAGTTGAGGCCCCGTTGCCTTCCTGGGTGACATCCCCTTGTTGCCTCAGAGGATGAGCACGAGGCAGTGGGCTATGGGCAACATTTTAGAGAAGCATATGCAGAGCTGGTAACTGAGGTGGGGAATGTAATCCCAAATACATGCAAATCCTCTACACTTGGGCTGCCTCCTTGCAGTCCACGAACAAGTGCCTGCAGGACTGAGAGTCCTCACCAGGTAGTTTGGGTGGAGTATCTCCACTAAGGCTGCCTGAGCCTAAGAAGTTTGGCATTGGAGGCCAGTCACAAAGCACCTGAACGCTTACCCAAACCATGTGAACATCTTGACTGTACCAAGCAAACTGGGGAGTCTTGTAAGAATGGGCTTTATTGTAAGATTTCTGGAGTTTCCCTCTAGTCATGCTGTAAATATCACAGGGCCAGTTCTCCCTTTGGTCCCAAACTAGACATGAAAGGAACAATTCACACATATTTTTGAACCGTAAAAAACATGTAGCTTGACACTGGTTCCAGAAACAGGCAAAGCTATGGGATCTTCTTATACGTTTCTGAAACATTTGAACTGTCTCTGTTCACTGTGTCGTGAGGCTGTGCCATCGTCTTGGAAAATGAACAAAAATAAAGCGTGCTGTGGGATTTAATCTTCAAAATGTGTGCAAAAGGAAGAATCTGTTTGACTTCAGTTAGCAAAACTTTAAATCCAATAGTAAAACTCAAAGTCAAATCACTGTACGTTGCTCCCTTATCTCCTGTCTTGTCCAATATATGCTATAGAGCAGAGTTTAAGGTAAGGATCTTTAAAGGTAAGATTATCTTGACTTGTGAGCATCAAGTTTGGAGAAGAAATGGTTTTATGTATGGTCCTAGCCTGGGAAGCAACCACGAAAAAATGCTCTTAGTGAGTAGTCTTACTACTGATGAGTGTTTCAGGTTGAAACTTAATCATCTGAAAAATAAAAATGTGCTTGTCACTGCCCCTCCCAAAAGTGTACCTAAATAGAAAATAAACATACTTGTGGGGATTGCACTGGCTTTTCCTCTTCATGTATTTGGACTTCATTAATCGACTGGTCAGTAGAGTGTGGTTTTGCCTATATTCATGCAATTTGACTTGCTGAACTTTTGTTGCAGCTGATGAGAAAGATTAATAAAATGACAAGCTGGAGCCTGCGCTGTCAGGTTGCAAGGGGACAGTGCAATCAGTACAGTTGCACGGGATGAGCCGTCTCAGCAAAAAAAGACTAGAACCGCATCCTGCGGGTGCTCTCTGGGCGCAACGCCGAGGAGCGAGCCAGCCCGCCGAGCAGCCGGCGGCGAGCAGTGCCCCACGCGGTGAGGAGACTGCCAGCTCCCTCTCTGGTGTGTTTTAGGTAGGAGCTTGCCTCCTAGCCAGATTAATTCATCAGGGCAGCTAGAAAATAAACAGGGCTGCATTTCATCCAGGGCAGCAGGCACAGGCTAAAACGGCACATCCTAGTGCAGCGGGGAGCGGTCCCCTTCCACCCGGGCTTCCTGCTCCCTTCCACTGCTCCCGAAAAAGGCCACATCTGCCTCTTTGACTGAGAGAGAGGTTACACTTCTCAGCCTACGTCTTGCCCCAGACACTGGTCAGCTATCCTAAACAATGAAATCCGCTAGTCTGTGAATATAAAAAACAATTTCACTTTGCTGTTGACTTGTGGTAAGGTGTTTCCATCACCTGACTTGTTCCTACTGCTTTAAAAGATACCGTCAAGGGTTAACTTGGAGGAAAAAAAGAAAGAAGGAGAGAGAGAAAGAGAGGAGGGAGAGAAACAGAGAAAAGTTCTGCAGCAGAGGTGTTTTGGCTTGGCTGAAATGTCCTATCCAGGTAAAATCAGAAACTGTGCTTGCCTTTTGTTGATCTTTGAAAGAAATTATGGCAAAAATGATGGGGACTGAATAAGTTTTATGGTTGCCAAGAAATACCAGTACTGAAGTTCCAAAAGGTTAATGACTGTCTGTATTGATAAAGAATACAACCCAGTCTAATTATCTTGCACCAGTAAGGATAAAGGTTCAGCTGTTTAGTGAGATTATGTTACGACTGGTCGAATAATGTCGATATTTTTTACCTCCACACTTTTTCCAAAAAAAGGGGATGTTACATCTTTAATTAAATGTTATATGAATACATTTCAGATAGACCCAAACACAGGGCAACTGTGTTTCAGAAATGCTGTTTCTACATTTAAAATGTATTTGAAATGTAATTTAAGAAAAAAGATAATGGAAAAAAAAAACTAAAATAACTCGAAACAAGCCAGAATATAGTAGCTCATCATTACACTAATATATCAAACAATATGAGCTTAGCTTAATTATCCCCTTTGAGAGTTGAGAAAACTAAGCACAACCTTCAATTTACAGCTGTTTGGTGCCGGGAACCTGAATTATTATTTAAGAAGAAGGGAAAAAAAAAGTTTATTTATTGTGACCTACACTCAGTTTTTATTCATCATGGAAAATCTGTATATTCACAAATGAGGGCTATTCATCTGCAGACTGCAGCATTCTTCAGCTGTCCGGGGCTGCATCAGCCGCACTTCTTCAGCTTTTGTGTTCATCTCGAAGCCTCTTCATCCAAATTGTTCATCATCTTGATGGCGGAGCTTTATCTTGCTCTAGTGCAGCTGCATTCCGCTTATCCAAAGTGCTGAGAGATACAAGAGAGAGGGAGAGGGAGAGAGGAAGAGAGAGAGAGAGAGAGGCAGAATAGAAAAGAGAAAAAGGAATGGCCAGTGCTCATATGAGGATAATTTGTAGTTTCTCAATAATAATAAAAAAAAAAAAAAGGGAGGACAGGCTAATTACTGGCTTAACTAGGGCAGCCTGTGGATCCTCATGTCAAAAGGACTAGCGTAATTATTTGCCATCAAAGCACATTCATATTGTGGTACAAAAGAAGGGCCTTTCGCAAATGGATCTCACTAATAAACAGGGCTGAGAGGAGCATTATGTGTCTCCCTGGATGCAAGCGCATTAACACAGTGACATGGAGCATAACTCTCAGCCTGGAGAGAGAGAGAGAGGGGGGAGAAAAAAAGAATGATAATTATCCCCCCTCCCCATCTTTCCTCTCCTTTCCCTTTGTGTTGGACTAGCAAGCCGAACACGACCCATTCGAAGGCCCAAGGCAGGCTATTAGTGACCTCTGTGCATTGACAAGGTGGCTACATTCTTAAAAGCCCGGCTCTCCATGTCACGAGGGTCGCCTGAGCCGGCTAGAGTAGCTTTAAATGGTCCAGCAAACACTTCAACCTTAAAGACACCTGGAAGGTCACGACCAATTTAATGTAGATGAATCTGGCACAAAGAGGCTTCTTTTGAATCCGCAGACAAAAGTTTTGCCGTTGTTTTTTCACAGATCTTAGCATGAGAGATACCAGAGAAAGGGACTTGATTCTGAAGACCACTTCTGCAGGCGCTGAGCAGATGTGGTGCCAGGCGGTCTTAAAGACTGTGGATTTTCATTAGGAAGAGTAAACAGGCTTAAAAGGAAAGAGAAGAAACATGTATACATCTTTAAGGAATGTCTGCAAGCATCAATATACTAACACATTTCAAAATTAGATAAATGACAATATGTGTGTGTGTGTATATATATATTTATATATATATAGGTTATATGAAAAGAGGACTGTGTTTATTTTTTTTAAGGCTCCAGCTACATTGGACTATTCACTAGAGACGCACACTGGCAAATGCGTCCCAGTTCCCCGCTTGCCAACCATTGAGTTTATCTGTTAGGCTTGTGTCTGGCACTGGCTACCGCTACTGCAAATCATCACCGGGTGAGCTGGGCTCGGCGGAGGCAGTTGCAATAGATTAAAAGGGTTCGCAGTCGGCTGGAGAGAACTGCTGGGAAATGTTAGGCACAGTGCTTTTATTTTCCTACCCTCCTCACACTTTCGTATGCACTCTCCCTGCTTGGAGGCATGAGGCCCTCTCCACTGCAGCGAGTCTCACCAACTTTTCCTATGGAAACCCCTTCTGCCCCAGCACCCCCGAGCTCTCGGGGCTGCTCATCCCCTCCCAAAGCCCTTGTGGGGAGGAAGGTGCGGGCTGCAACGGGTTGAGTCCGTGTGGGTGAACGCTTTAATTTTTGGAAGGTGTTTACTTATTTATTTATTGCATTTGACAGCCAAAATGGGAGAAGGAGGTTGGTCAGAGCATGAGTAGGTCGTGAGCAGATGAGGTGTTTGGAGGAGATGGCAGCAGGAGCTTTTGGGAGAGGACGAACGTGTGATTTGAGAGGATGAGTACCCGAGGCAGGAAGGGAGGGGGGACCCCGCTTGGCTGTGGCCCCCCGGGACCCTGCGAGGGTGGTGAGCAGTCGCCCACCTCCACCTCAGGAGGATGCTAGAGGAAGTCGCAGCTTTTCCATGGAGTTTTTTGGGGAATGCCTATTTAAAAAAAAGAACAACACCCCCCCCCCCCCCCCAAAACCTACTCTGAGTTCAGCATACGTTTAGTGTTCAGGCCACAACATTTTTTTTATGGTAATCTAGGTCTGTGTGGACTGTGTAGCTTACATAAAGTAGTCCTGCTGGTCACTGGGACAGCAAACGGGGATTGTCCTGTCTCGTAACAGCGTTGTCTGACACTGCAAAACACACAGTGCGCGAGGAGAAAAAGCAGAAGCGTCCGTGTGAGCAGGGACCACTGTGTAGCACGGGGTGGCGTGAATCTGGCACGTGTGGCTGGGATGAAAGCGCTCTTAAGAGGAGCAGCTCACGCGTGTGGCGAGGGACCGAAAACAGAGGCTGTTCGCTCCTCAGCGCTCCCCTCCCACGCCGCGCCATGGGGAGGAGACCCTTTTCCCAGTGGCGTCCCCTCCCACGCCGCGCCATGGGGAGGAGACCCTTTTCCACTGGCTTCCTTGTCCCCTGGAGGGTGGCGTGCAAGCAGAGCGCAGGACTGTGACCACCTGCTAGCACCTCGCTCTTCGGAAAGAGGTCGCCAAGCCCGTGCGTTTGCGAGGAGAGGGGCAGAACTGCCAACCCAAGCGGTTAAACCCCCTGCCACCCCGTGCGGGCTCAGCCCGGGCAGCAGCCGGTCTCAGCCCGGCGTGGCAGCTGTGGCCCAGCTGGACCCTGGCCACCAGTGGCTCCAGAGCCCAAGGGGCTCCCGGCTGCAGCAGCCTCTCCTCCGAGAGGTTTTCTCATCTTTTTAACCCTCTGGTCTTTTCTCCTTTCACCCCTATTTCCCTGGATTTGAGAAAATTCTGCATGCCCAATCTGGCCTTCAGTTTACAGGAGATTGTAGCCAGGGACTTGGTGGCAGGATCAGAGCCACTGAATCATGAATATACGGGAGTGCAAAGAACATAGTTAGTCTCGCTTTAAAATGCATACCTCCAGAAATCAACTTTGCTTTATAACCTTTGTTTTGTTTTTTAAATTAATCCAGGTGAACTTTTCTGGCTTCGTTGCGTCTAACCCTGCCAAGGACCTAGCGCTGATATTAGCAATAAAGACAATATTACTAATATCATTACATCAATGTAAAGAGAGTTATAGAGTTAACATTTGTAAAAAATCCTGTGTTAATGGTGACTTTTTTGCCATTAACTTGCTCTCTCTCAAAATTTTATACACTTACATAGCGTTTATGTACCTGGATATGTATTTCTAGTGTTGCCAAGAATAATCAAAGACAAATATAACAGTTGCAGGTTTTTTTCTGATGAAATTTTATTGCTTCTTCTAAACCTAGAGCTGGCCTCCAGCAAGGGACTGTGTCCTCTTAAAGTAGAAGTGTACCATTTGAACTTTGCTATCATGTAATGCTTTCAAGGTTGCTTGTCTAAAGTGACTTAATTTGTACTGCAGAACTAGCCTTGTACCCACAAATGCTCCAAAAGCCACAGTGAGCCAGGGCAGCAGGGCTATTACTAATTTTTTATTAAAATCCCTTAGGCACACACACAGGGCCCAAAAGCAGCTTTAATAATAGACAACATACAGCACATTTTTCTTGTATTGCCATGTAATCAAATCTAAAGCTTCTGTTCACTTTCTTTGTTTTACCTAGAGGACCAGCTTCCAATTTAGTTGTGGCCTGCACTAAACTGATTTTTCATTGTAATTAATGCCTACTTTGGCCTCAGCCACTTATACAACTTTCCATTAGAGGTTTGCAGCCATCCACAGAGCATTTCACTAAGTTACCCTTGCTATCCTGCTACAGTTGCAATTTTTGTTAAACTGTTTTTTATTATTATTTTGCGAAGAATGTTTAAATTACACAGCCAAATAGGTTTCTTTTTCCTTTTATTTTTCTCCTCTTTCTCCCCCCGCTCCCTTTTTTCCCCCGCCTGCTGCACCTATTAAAGTGGTTGGGCAGGAGTCCAACTGGAAGGAAAGCCTTTAAGTGATTTCAGAAAGGGCTAGTGGAACTTATTTAGGCCCAGGGTCTGCTGTGGTTAATTTTCAGTCTGTGTTTTGTGCTGTCCATTTCCTCTGAAATACTACCTGGGGTTTAAGGTTCCTCAGCACAGGATGTTAATAGGCCTCTGCAAACATTCAAAAGGCAGCTTTCCCACCACTAACCTTAAAAAGATTGTGGCACTGGGCCCAGGGTCAGATTGAATAGATGAAAAAGTATATGCTGTGCTTTTGCTTGCTCCTTGGACCTTTCCCTGTTGGCTTGTCTGACATTTTCAGTGACTTTTCTTCGTACCTTATTTTCAGCGTGCTTCCTAGAAAATTCTGCTTATTACCCTCTCCTCTCCCCCCAGTAGCATTACTAAATCAGAAAGAACAACAATTTGTAATTATAGTTTGCTGACTTCTTGGACTTTTCCCTTCCAGCTGTAAGGTGCTGCTTTCTAGAGGACCCGATGGATCGGGCAAGCTCCTCGGTGTGCAATCGGTGCAGCACAGCCAGGGCCAGCGCGTGTGCCGACGCTTTGGCATGCATCTTGCCAGGGAGAATATCTCTGTTTTGTGGCTAAAGCAAAGAGCTAATGAGACATTGTGTGTGCCTGTGGTATATTGGGCTTACTCCTTCTCAGAAGCGGCCTAAGAAAAGCAGTTGCAGGAATCCTGGTTGATGCCTGTTGGTGCAGGTTTTTGGGTGCACACACGCCCGTGACACCGGGATTTCAGTTGCACAACTGCACAACAGTTGCTGCTAATGGTTTTCAGATTAACCTGCAAAAATAAATAAATGAATGGTTGGACAAACCTACTGAGCAGGAGGAAGGCTGTTCGAGCACTGGCATCTTTGCCTTGCTGTGGCATCGCTCTGAAGGAACTGAAGGGCACCAACTCCATGTGCACGCTCTGGCCTGCGTAATTTGAAGCAGGTATGCTGACATACCTTTTAATTGTACCTGACAAATTAAGCAAAACCGGTGTGAAAAGATTGCTGGTGCCCTCCAGTCTGCAATGACAAGTTATTGATTGTACTGCTTTAATGTACTGCAGTGAGGGACTACATGCTGAGGGACCGGTTTTGCTCTCCTGTGGTGCAGCTCCCACTGGAAAGGGATGTGGATGCAAGTAATTGAGGGCATAGTTGGGTACAGTATGTGAATTTTTAGAAATGTGTCCTGTAAGGCTTCCCTAGACAGAGAAGGAGAGGCGCATGTAGTACCTGAGATTACACAGGTCTGTTCTGTATTGTCCTTATGTCAGATATTCCCATCTTAGTGTGAGAAGAAGTGGATCTCCTTGTACTTTTTTACAAAACACAGTGATGATACTTCCAAAATTGACAGGGGAACCGACATAGATTTGAGAAGAGCAGATGCAGACAGCCAAATATTCCAGACATGTAAGAGATGGGCCGCAAACCCTATGCCTTGACTGCAAATGCATTTCAGGCCATGGACTTCAATCCCCAGACCCACCCCAGCTGCCCATTTGGCTTTTGATTCTGGTCCACAACTAGACTGTTTTAGCTCTGACTCATTTGGAAACTCAGTCCTATCTCCCACCTCTGGAAACCAGAGGTGTTTCTGGTGAAGTAAGTGGATTTAGTGTTGGTATAGGAAAAGGAGGACGAGACCTGTGGAAAGATAGCATAACATCCACTCTGTGCGAAACCGTGTTGCAAGGAGTCGGAGTGGTTATGCAGAAAGCAGAGCGCTGCGCAGCCTGGACCTGCTGTGTTGGGGAAGGCCCCGTACGCCTGCCTGCTGCGGGGAGGGAGACTTGGAGATATGGAAGCGGGAAGAGTACGTATCCTATGTCCTGCGATGTAGCCCTCCTCACCCGCCCTGCGTTCAAATAGCCCCTGCAGTGGAGGTGTAATGACATTTATATAATACACTACTGAGATACGTAGAGCTGCCAATAGCAATTTATTGCTGCCTAGCTAGGCAAGCAGTAACTTGAGAGAGCTTTTATATAGCCTGTAATGTATCGTTTCCAAGATATCGATTCATGGTACTCCGGCTTTTCTGTTACTCCTCCCACATCACCAAAGGCTTCACCCTCATTTAGGCTGCTTGGGGATACGCCTGGTGCCACTTTTCTGCTGTAATTTGATAAGGCGTTTGTTACTCCTCTCTCCCTTCCCCTGTCCCCCAGCCATGTGGCTCCGCGTACTGATGAGAAAAAGGCGCTTGCTGCAGAGCAAGGACTCCAGAAACCCGGTCTTGAAGTTGGCGGTGACGGCCCTGGCCCTGGGCTCCCTGGGCAGCACCCGGCTGGAGGCGACCTGCTGCTCCCCGCTCCCCTTGGCCGCGAAGCGCCTGCCCGCTGCCGGCTGGCCGGCAGCCGAGACCGAAGGGTCTGGCCCCTCACTCGCAGGAGCATGATTTTCCAGGCTGCTTTTCCAAAGAATGACCTTAAACCTCATGCCTATGCAGCCTGCATGTGCAGTAGCTGTGAATGATTAGCTCTACCTGTGCCTGGCTGAATACCCCCTATAGAGAAGCACCTGATATTGTTCTAAACACATTTGTGTATCTCTGCCTGACATTTGCTCTGCTAAAAGGTCAGTGCTCCGCAGCGGAGACAGGAACCGTCTTCCTCATTATCGCATATTACCACGAATTGCCATTTCTGACTCCAAAGTTTCCAGTGACTTCTGGTTGCCGCAGTAAGGGCAATCCAGCACAAAGCACCATATGCCGAGCTGGAAGCTCGGTTCTGAACCGAGCTGCCAATATTCAGGGAGAAAGCAGTGACGAACGATTGGGGAATATTTGGGAAAACCCAGTGCATTTCTTCCTGCAGTAAGTTCCTTGCTTACAATGACAGGAAAAAAAAAATACAATGACAAATTTAATTAAGAAACAGAAGTCTACAGAAAGATAGGTCTGTTCTGCAAGAAGTCATTCATATTTTTCGGTCTTCCCACGGAAGCGCTTCTCTTAACTTCTCTGTAATCTCTGCTATTAGAAGCAGTGCTAGCAGAGGCAAAACCTCAGGCTAAACTTCAGTTGTTGTTCTTGCTAAAAGGAAGTGGATTCTGGGATCTCTTTGGCTTTGGAATGTCAAGAGGTCACACTGAGGAGGGAAGGGGGGAAAGAAAAAGGCATATTTTTCTCTTTAACCTAAGGTCTTGCTGAGGGAAAGACACAGGTGCCAAAATAAAACTACATGTAACATTGGAGTTGGGCAGGCTCTTTGGGACACTTCACTTTGTAGACGTGTCTGTTTTCTGCTCTTCATATTAAATACCCAGCACAACCTCAGGAGCGGCTGTATATTTTTACAGGTGTTGATGGAATAGCATTATTGGATAGTATACAAATACTGGTGTCTCTCTTTGAATTAGTTCAAGAGCAGCGTAACCGGCCCAGGCAGCGCACTCCCTTGCACCGCAAGCAAGCCTGGCAGTGGCCGGCTGTCTCAGCCGGAGCAGGCGTGAAGATCACCCATGGTTCGGGGGCACCTGGGGACTCCCGGATCCCGCTGCAGGTCTGCGCGAGTCATGCCGCGAGAGCGACGTGCTTAGACTTTGCTAGGCAGGCGGCTGCGGGAAGGTTGAACGACTTCAATAGCTGTTGAGGGTGCTGTCCCTTGGCGTATTAGATAGATAACTCCCAACTACCTTTGGTTTATTAGATGCCCTGGCTGGGAGATGAACAAACCAGGCTGTTGTCCATGTTTCTGAGTCCTACATGCTGCAAGGGATGGCCACTGGCTGACTTTCCTGCTTTTCCGCTGACTGGAAATGTGTTGTGAGGTGGCCGCTCGTGGTGGCCTTGGGAGGAGAGATGATGAACTGCTGATTTTATAATGGCAGAGTTAGGGGAAAGGAAGGACCTTACTTACTTTGGCCTCAGATATGGGTGAGACCTGGGGAGCCCTTCTACAAAAAACAAAGTCTAAAGAACAGATACCACACAGCATAGTTTTAATATAGAATTTTTTTTCCAATAACAGCCATAAAGAAATGTACTTTGGAAGCAAAATATTTTTTTCCACATTCTTCACCTTATAGTTTTCTTTCTCTATGTGATGGTGGCAGACCACAGAGCTGCACTCTGCGAAGGCAAAGTCCATGCAGATGTCTACTATTCAGATATACAGCTACTGAAGGCTATGGTGCAGTAACTGCCTGAATTATGATGCCAGGCTTTTGGGCAAGCTACCTTCCAATGATACTGCCAGCAGGAACAGTTGAAGGAATATGAGTAAAGTTACTGTGCCAGTGAAACTGAAAGCAGGCATTTTGTAGCCTACTGCAGGGTATGACTGCTTTTCTTGCAAAATCTCCAAATCAGCAAGTATTTTTCCGCAAGCGATGCACCTTCCTGCTCAGCTCTGTAATGTAAGATGGTGCATGTGGGTACCCACTGGAAGAAGGGTTTCCCGTGAGTCATGGGCCACCCCCGGAGCAAGGTCAGGCTGCAGGACTCTCACCATGTTGCTGCCCTAATAACCTGTGACACATCCCTGCCTACCAGATCTGGAGCGATAGAAAGGCCTGATCAGGAAAGAGTATTTCACGTAATTTCCTTGCCCTTGTGTTTTTTCTTGGTACAATACATTACTGGGCCTAATGTTTTTAGGTACTTAGTGGATCCCTTTCCCCAAAGCATTCATAAATGCTGTTGGATATGATGCATTGTGTCAGTTCTTTTGCATTAATTCAGTAAAGCAATAGCAAGACATTGAATTTGTTGCTATTGAAGTTCTAATTGAAGGTGATTGGAATGTAACAAGATGAGGATGACCTCTTTTTATCTGTTCTCCTGTCTTGCTGCTACAGAAAGTTAGTGCTAGTTGAAACTGTGGTTGCCATTAATGAAAAATTCCGCTATTTTTTATTAAATTTCAGATTCACCTCAGCTTGCATGAAAAACAGTGATATTGGATTTCTTTTTAAAATTAACAATGTATGTAACACTGTAAAAAAAGCTGACATTTACTTAGTGCCTGCAAGCAAAGAAACTGCGAGGCAGACAGCAAACTGAGGAGTTTCTTTACCTCATCCTGCAGTCTGTGTATGTGGTGAGGAGACATGGGGCGAGGTGGCTTAGGGTGGATTGCACAGTTAGGATAAAAGCCAACAAACACCACCACTGTTGCTACCTTTTGCCAGTAGGAGAACATCAGAGCTCACAGGGAAAAAAGATTTATTTTAGCAGCTGGCCTGGACGTCTGCCAAAATAAGAGGGAACTCAGAAGTGAAGTCAGGGATCTTGGTTCAAGCACACAGAAGATGCGAGCCAGTGTTGGACAGTTACCAGCTTGTATCTGCACTGTGATCAGGCTGGGAAGGTACCTTAAACCCTGTTCACATTTTGAAGGGACATTTGCCATCCAGCTGATGTAAGAAGTAGGGAGAATGCAAGGAGGATAACGGAGCAAGGAGCTGGCCAGTGAGACAGGAGGGGAATTGATAAGAGATGCTATTCTAATTTGATATATGAATTTTAATGCATGTTTATTTACGATATAAAAATCATGGACTTAGTATTTTACATTAGGTCCCCTTAAAATTCATTCTCTTTAGGAAGTTTCTATCGCAGTTAGCAGGATCCCTTCTTATAAAAATAGAGGGGGTGCATTGGTACCCTTCAAAACAATAGGTTTTCTGAAAATCAGATACTGAATTTGAACTCAAGAGGAAGAAGTCTTGTCTCCAATGAAGTCAACAGAGGTTGGTCTTTGACTTCAGTTTCACTCCAAAGGCTGCAAACATTCTCAATTCACATGTAGCTTCATACTTGTTCACAGACAACAGAGATGGGGTGGTGTTTGGCAGAGACCAATGTGTCTTATGCTGGTAGCATTACTTGATGAACAGTCTGGGGCAACCTGGAAACAACTGCTCTCAGGGAGTGTCCACAGATCACCAGGAAAATGATCTTGTAGGGAAGCGTAGCCATCGTCTTCCTAGTTTATCCTCCTAACTTTTTCTAATGTGCATAGCTACTGTTATTAAGCAGGATTTTCTTTATGCGATCCACAATAGAAAAGGCATTGCTATACAAGATAGGAAAACAAAGTAGGGCTGTGCGTGTGTATGAGGGTAATATTGAGTACTGGCGGTGCATGGCACATTCATTCCCATTTTGGGCCTGGTCCCCATCCTCACGTGTGGCCTAGGGGATGCTCTGCTTATGCAGAGCAAACACAGAACCGGAGACCCTGGCCAGAGACTGCCTCTGTCCTCGTGGCCCTTTGTCGTGGTGGCCCCTTGCCACAATGGGTGGCCTGCACAATGAAGAAATCACTTTAATCTGATGTGGGGAGTTAGAAGTAGTGCAGAGCAGCTCAGCATCTGGTGGTCTTTCTAGCTTTAACCCTTCCTGAGTCATGCACATGCTGAGCTTAGCCAAGGGAGTAGGCAGTGGAAAATATCAAAGGCGCATAGAAATCACGCATGGGAGCCACTGTGCCAGCCCCCCTCATGCTGCTGACCATAAGCTCTTCCGCTAGCGTGCGAGTGCCTACTTCGGGCACGCTACCCGGGCACTGCCCACGCCGCTCCTCTCCGCGCCTTGCCACGCGAAGCTTCACACCTTCAGCTCTCACTTCCCCACAGAGCCTACTGCGTTTCTGCAAAGCGACAGCAGCCTTTCCAGAAACCCACTTTGGTGCTACTTCTACTCGCCTGCTTTCCTGGGCAAGTTATTCATATCTTTAGCCTTTCAGTGTCCCAGCCAAATATACATCCAGAGCCTTTTCGAACATACAGTGGAGCAGACTTTGGTACTCATCTGCCAATAGCTAGATGTATGGGATGACTGACTGATTTATGACTCATAGAATCCAGCATACAACAATAGACTCTGATAAGCATGACAAGCCCTCACCCTCTGGGCTACAAACCGAGTTGGCTGGAGATAGGAAAAGAGTTATCCCACCTGGAAACGCAGCCCAGTGCTGAGGGGCTAAGGGAGACTGTGCAGGAAACTCATGCAAAGGTCTGCGCACCATTAAAATGTCAGTGACACAAATCCCTTGCTCTTGGCACTAGAATAACTGTAAATATACATGTTCCTCTTCCACCCCAGTTCCCTAGGTACCAGGCAAAAGCAGGATTTCACAGTATCGGATGTCACATTTAAATTCCTTCCTTACAACGAGTGCTGTGAGATGTTGCCACAGATTTCTCCCATTACCTATCTTGGCTGTTTCCAGTGTTGGTTCAGTTTGCTCCTGCTTTGAACTCTTGCACATGCTAAGCAGAATGTAAAGATGTCTCAGGGCTCACAGACTTTTTTCCCAAACTGAAACCCAAGCTGCCTCCCCGGGATCCTGAAACTTCACATACCCTTTATTACTTGATCTTTATTACTATTGTGACCCTTTCTTTGTAGGTTTGTTTGCTACTTCCTTCAGGTGCTTGTAGCTTTGTCCAGCTCCCTACCACTGGCTTGATTTCCATAATCTAGGCTGTTAAGTCTGTTACTCCCATGTTGACAGACCTGGTGTGGCTTCCAACTAAGCAGTCGATCAACTAAAGAATTATTTTGCTAACATAAAAAGCTATATAGGATATAGCTGCATTTTTAAGGCATTTTTTAGGTCTGCCCCTCCTGTTCATCACTAAGCTGTCTCTCAGAAATGCCCAACTTTTTTCTCGTTATGAGCTGTATTCTGTAAATCGGGTGTTCAGCTTTTGCTGTATGTGGAATTTGCAAAGCACAGGATAATTTGGTGATGGATTGATGTCTGGAAATGATTTAGATCAGCAGAAGAACAAATAATCCTCATGCTTTGTGGCACAAATTGATCAACACGGTGGTTAGCCAGAATGTCCCCAACCGTACACACAATGGTACAGGCTGCTTGGGAGCAATTCTCTTCATCTTCCCAGAAATCAAGTATTTTCCACTAGCAGAGGCCAGCTGTTCGACTAGACAGAACTATACAACAGGTATCAGCCCAGCGGGGGTTCTCTTACCTCTGTCATTATGAAATACGGGCAAGGAAAGCTATCTTTAGAACCAGATCTTTTCTGTTCCTGGATCAGGTTCCTCGCTGGTTGTAGAATACCACACAAAATACTAGACCAGATTTTTTTCCGATGGCTCTGCCATACAGCTGCACTGATTTTGCTAGGTTTGCATGAGAAACAAGGGTACGATTCCACAGAATTCAGTAAAAACAATTCAAATTTTGAATGAGGTTGTAAGTTAGGGAAGAATTTAGCCCACATATAATTACTATTGCCTTGTTATTTTAAAATGTGCCTGTGTAATTGTATTTGGTTTTATCTTTGGCAAAGCATTTTGAGATATTCACATAAAGGGTGCTGTGTAAGTATATATGATTGGCTGATTGATTCTGATTACAGGTTAGGAATTATAAATAACCAAATAGCAGCTAACCAATCTCCTCTTCCTATGCAGCCATAGTAATAAATAACAAGTGCATATTTTTGAAAGGCTTTTATTCTTAGAAGGAAGAGAAAAAGATATAATAGCTTTTTTTAAAAATATGTCACATAATTTATTCTGACAAACAGATGTATTTTGTTGTTGCCATTATCATTTGATGAAATACTTTAAAGCTGGTCCAAGGTGGTGCATTTTCAAATATAATATATACAGTACATCTAGCAGTTAACAAAATTTGGATGTGTAGCATAGAATGGTCATTATTTTTACTGAAAAAAATAAAGGCACTAATTACTTACAGACAAGATACTTAGCACAAACAGATAAGCTTCAAAATGAAAAATTCTCGGTTTATGATAATTATGTTCTCTGCTTTGTTTTCAGAGACTGATAATTTGAGGCTTTAAAATCACCAGGAAGCCATTAATTGGAATTCTTCAATAAAAAATAAATTACATAGAAGTTCATGATGAGTTGTAAAAGCACAGAGACTGTATTATGCAGTGAGCGACATTGCTCTACTATTTATAGACATGCACAGCTATGTCTAACAGCGAAACTGTAAAGAATTTGAGATGTGCAGATAGCAATTATTCACAGATCCCAATGATCTGCAGATATTTCAAATAACTGCTTTTAGCAGATCAGCTATCCAATAAAAGCAGGGCTTTATTTCGAAGTGGCACTTTTCTAACATGTTGCTTCTTGTTTTTGACATCTTATATGACATTATTCTCCCAGAGCCAATTATAATGAGAAGACACGGAAATCCACATACTGGAGTAGGCGCTCCACTCCATTCGTGTGCTTATCGATAGGAGTTGAGGGGATTGCTCGTGCTGGAGGGTCAGTATGGTCCTTCCTCCTACACTGGGCTCAGATTGTGAAATCCATTGCAACTGACCAAAAGAAAACATGGAATTTCTCTTTCTTGCCCCATTTCTCTGCTCTCTCCTTGTTTTCTGCTTTCACCTGGGACCACACCCTTAGCTATAATCAGTAGCAGCGGGAATAGGTCCTGTTAATGCTGATAAAGCAGGTTCAAGGACTACGGATCTGAGAGTATGGCCCAGTGCTCAACGGCAGCAATTACAACATTTCTCTTGACTTCTGCAGGAGCTGGACAGAGTCTTGTCGGGACCCTGTGTGCTCTTTTGGAGGAATCGGGGACAACTGCTAGTGAGTGCTTCCAGCCATCCAGCCAATTAAACAAGCGCAGTGCTGTCATTTTAAACATGTGGCACAGCAGTGGGCAGAGCACCGGATTTCAGCAGCTCTCCACTGGGAGCAAGTCTCAAAAGAGTGGTAGACACAGTAAAACTTATTGCTTTATTTAACTTGCCTTCTGCCTTCTGCCTTTCTCCAGCACTTCTTTAAGTCCCGTCAGGAGACTGGTCTTTCCCCTTTCCTGAGTCAGGACTGACACTGCTTTGCCGTAGCTCAGGATCTAGGCCAAAGACTCGAGAGACGGAAACACAAATGTGCCTCAGGTAATTGTTTGGCATGGACGGGTATAAAAGGATGTTATATTCAAGCTATGCTCTTTCCATGACCACTGACACCCTGGGCTCCAGCAAGAAGCTCTCTAGATAAAGCAACTAATAAAAGCGATCGTAGGGATCCTTGACATATGCCACCTAGTAAAGGAAACGGAGCAAATTTCCACTCATTCACCAGTGAGCTCAAGGGGATGCACAAAAGAGTTAAGTGGCCTTGGTAGAGCCTGGTCTAAAGTTACACTTCAGGAAGGCTGAGAAAGTATTTCCAGAGGACATGATCAAAGGCTCTCTCTGTTCAATGCCCATATAATACCTTCTCACATAGGTAATGTTCATGGGCTAGTGCAGAATAAACATAATCAATCTGGATGAATTAATTCTCACAATATCAGGAAATGCAGAGTAGCAAACTATCTGGTTTAATATTTTGGGCTAAAATTAATCAAGGGTATCAGCAGATCTGTTTTCTCTCCTGTTTGTTTAAACCTGACTTAATGTGATCACAGTGAAGTCAGGACAATGCAAGTCCAAGGAGACAAGGATAATGTGAAACAATAGCAGTCGGAGTCTGCGGGGAGAATGCTATAGTGTCAGGATGAAATGACATAGTGTCAAGAGACAAAGCCATACAATAAAAATATTGGGTCTCTGCTGGCACTTGAAGAGTATCGTAATTCTTAGAGAATAAAACCTACCATAAATCATATGAAATCAATTGGTAAGAGATCTCAGAGAGATTAAAAAATGTTTCCTCCCATTCATTAGTAAAGGTGGCTTCTGTCCAAAGCTGATTGTTGGTGTGGTCCAACTTTGATAAATCTTCTCTTACCCACCAAAAAGAAATACTTCTTAATGAGCTATCATCTTGTGTACATTTTAGCTTCCAAATTGCTCAAGTAGAGATACAGAATTCCACAGAACTGACTGTGCTGCTCAGAGACAGGCTACTCCACGTAGTATTTTAAAATACATTTTTCTTTGTGGATTTCCAGAAGTTTTTGGTGTCAGACTGATCCGGTGACATGATCTCTGCATCATATTAAAATTGCAACAATAAATTGCTAACTTCTGTTTGCATTTATTGCAGTACTACCTGCGAGAAAGTATTTATATGTGGTTATTTAGTATTAGGCACCTAAGAATCAGTGGACTGTAATTGTAAAAGGATTGTGATTACTAGGCACCCATAGCTCCCATTTACTTAAGAAGCAGTTATTGATGCTCAGCACCTTTGAAAATCAGGATATTTCTTTGCGGGAATAGCTACTTCTCAATAGGATGTTTCTTCCTATGCTCTACAGTAATATCAGACTTTGGGATATATAGTGCAGAGGAAGTAAAGCACTGCAAAAGGCAAATAAAACAGAGGATCAGCTACTGTTTTTCCCACTCCACAGTCTTTTCCACGCTCTTTTTATAGGACAGAGGACTGGTAGATAGCAGGACAAAAATGCTAATTCTTGGTGGCTTTTTCTGTGCCTGCTAATATACACAGACACTTCCAGAGGGAGGGTCATCCCACCATGTCTAGTCTAGTTAAAAACAGGGCCTCTCTCCAGGGCCTTTGGTGGAACATGGGTCACCAGAATCCTTCTTTACACCGCTGGCCTGAACCCATCCTACATGACATCTGAAGGCTGGAGAACAAGAAAGGTAACCACGTATTGATTTCCAGGCCAGGATCTCACTAGAGTATTTTGTTCCCAGCAAATTTTGCAGAGCCTAAACTGAGAGGGAGCTTGTAGCTTCACTTCTGGCACTTTCTTACTCCCCAACTCCTGCCCCAAAAAGGTCGTCCTGCAAACACCAGAAAGTGGATGTGCCCGGCTGTTGATCTGCTCCAAGGATCAGTTGTGCCGGCTTTCTACACATGTGGCTTAGCCTAACAGGATGCCCTTTGCAGGTCTCCTAAGCTCCTTCAGGAGGGGAGGGAGACCCGGGCAGTGGGCAGGAGAGCACCCAAGGGAGATATGTCCCAGCAGCAGCCAGGAGAGCAGTGCAGAAGAGCTGGCAAGGACACACACAGCTTGTCTTTGCTCTTCTCCTGCATCCTTGAAGTTTGCAGCTCAGCCAGTTCTCGGTCCTGAAATGTCTCACATATCCTGTCCAGTCACCAACCCCACAGCTCTTAAAGAACATCAGTGACATTTCTACCCTCTCTCTAAATTACTCTCAGCAGAGTAGCATTTGGGCCAATGACAGCAATGCTGCTAAAGGTCACTTCATGGACCTTGGTGCTCTGTTTTATTTACTTAGTTTATTCAGCTTGCAACTAGCCATGCTTACAATGGAGACAGGACACATTTAATACATTTGCCACATCACAGGCGGTCAAGCTCCGGTCCCCAACAGCTCCTAGGATTTGAGCATTTTTAAGAGGCATTAGAGGAAATGAAAGGAAGGAGTTCAGAATATTTTTTGATAAGCCACAGTTTTCAAAGGATTTCTGAAATTTAATGAACTCATTTAATAGGCATAATTGTCTTGAGTACATGTGAAAAAAACTTCTGAAATAGCAGAATTAGGCATGCTCCATTTTGTAGCCTTTCAATGACCTCCAGCAAACGTGTGACCCAGATATGAGAGCCTCCTGTCCACTTGCATAAACATGATGTTTTAAAAAAGCAGGGAGGGGGGAAATAAAAGAATTGTACTCTTAATGGCACATAGAGAGAGACATACTGCAATTGCAAAACAAATTCAGAAGCAGATAGAGAATTGCCTCAAGACTCTGCACTCTGAAACTCGGCCACATCCTGCTAGACTGAGGGTTTGATGGAAGTGGACCTTCAGTCAAAACTGCTCTGGATTTTCTTACACAGAGGCTCAAATGGTAGGGAGGTGCACCACTCTCCTCTAGGCCCATAAAAACCTCTGCTTTAATGCCTGAATGATGTCCAAAGTGCTGTTACACGATATATTAAGGACTAGGTGGTAACATACGGGACTTTATATTTCCTGGCCTTGATCATGGATCTGCACAGGTTGTAAAGCGAGAAGTAATGACCGTGCCAGCTAGGAGGGAGGTGGTAGCTGCCTGTTCCACCTGTGACCGGCGTTCCTTCCCTTTGCATACCTGTTACAGCGAAAGGAAAGGTTATTTATGTCAGGATAATTTTTTAAAATCTCATTAATTAACGTTAATTTTTAATACATCATTAATTTCATATCACATGCTTTTCCTGCTCACTTGGTCAAAATGAGCTCTGTGGCTGGATTCTGACCACAGATTTATTAGCCATTACTCACAAAGAGAGGCAAGTGGTTCTTGATTAGCTTAGGCCCACTATTACCATAGTAACAAGTCCTGATTGACAGGACTCTGAATTAATATGAGTACTTAGGACAAGGGAATCGGGGTCCTGCCAGACACACATGTACCAGTGCACATGGGCTAATGCTGTTGTTGCTGGCCCCACTAATCACAGGCTGCTGATCCAGCCTCATGCCTATCAGATCGCTGCTTCCCACATCATTAAAAGCGAGGTTTAATTAAAAACAGGAGCTAGCAAAGTGTTGCTGGAATTTAAAATTATATGCCATTAGTTATTAACCACTACAAATTAGGTAGACATTGTTTCAAGGAGAGCAATTTCCACATATGGCACTGTTAAAGCTAGCTGGCTTGGGATATTGCACAACTTTCCAAAACTGGGATAGCTGAATTTCTCAGAAGAGTACTTATTGGTGACTTCTTGGGTTGTACACATGACCAAGATTTAGCATTGTTCATGTTTGCTTGCAGCAATGATACTTTTATGTCTATGAAAACTCATTTTTCATTTTAACAATAATTCACAGGCAGGAAAAAACATGTCCTTTTTTTTTTTTTTTTCATTGAGCCAAACACTGAAACAAAACATTGGGCCAAATTATATTCTGATTTTGCAACTTTAAAATCTGCCTTTGCAAGTTGGTGCTGAATTTAGTTCATTCCCCTGAAGCACTTTCCATGCAATAAAAATCGTGTTTCTTTTTTTCTCTCCTGCCATTTGGGGAAAATGAAAACTCAAAAGAGAGAACTAAATCAATTGTTAGATTATAATTTTCTTTACTCTTGGCAGTATAGAAGAAAAACATACAGAAGGCTCACCCTGAGTATCTTGCTTGGAAATCTGCATTATCAGTGTCACTCAAGCTGCTGACAGAGACAAGGCATTTTGAGTTGTGGTAGTCAGTGATTAAAAAAAGAGAGAAAAATGTGATTTTGAGACTTTAATACTTTTGGTCAGCAGTCTAAAGAGAGACAAGAGTGAGTTTAGTCTGAGGAGTTGTCTCCTCTGTTACTTTTGCTGCTTCCACAACCCCACAGGGGAGAGGAAAACAGTCTTTGAGCTATAATAGGTGTAAATCTAGGCAAATTCAACAAAGTTTTAGTATGTGGGAATGGAGAGAAGCATTCACAACATTTTACTTTGCAATATCTTCATAGGTACTTAGACATGAAGACTATGAGGTGATATATAGAGATAGATTGCTCTATGCTAGTGAATTGGAAATTTAAGGTACCATAGATAATGTAACTTTTATTGAGCTAACAAATGTAGAATACAAACCACAGTCTTTGACACAAAAAGAGGGAAGAAAAGGCTCTTCAGCACCAAAGTTTTTATGTTAATCCAATAAAAGCTATTACAATATCTATCATCACTATTTTTTCTTAAAAGCCAGCAGAGTTGAAGGCTGTTTCAGTCTACAGTCTACACATTTCTTTAGAATAAATATATTATTTTTTTCAGAGGTTAACTGAAAAACAAATTGGTTGTGTGTGTATATATGGTGTGCATATGTTTTCTTGTGTCTGCGAGACAGAAAGAAGATAGCAAGGGAATGTAAAAGCTCATTATTGTTTATCGTCGAGTGTGGCAAAGGAACAGAAATTAAAGAGGCTTGGGGGAAGTGAGCAGCTGTAGCTTTACTGACACCAATAACTTTTCATGAGGGTGAGTCAAAGCACCAGGGATGTCAGAACCTTTTTTCCTGCCCTTTTGAACTTATTTCTGTAGATCACGACAAAATAGAGAAGTGAAAGAAAGATACTCCTCGCTCAAGCAGGGCAAAGAGGAAACCAGCCACTCATGCAAATATTTCAGATGAGAAGTTAAAAACACACCCTTCTCACATCCGCAGGGACAGCCATATTAAGCAATACTGGCATGTTTTAAAGACAGAAACAGGTATAAAGTAATAAGTATACAAGGGTGAAGTGGGGCTTCCTCACCCCACTCATGTGCAGTGTAAACTAGGAATATAACTATGAAGGCACCTTGCAAATGTATGAAGTGTGAACGTAACGTAATGGTTCATAAGGGGAAAGTCTCTGCAGCCACCTGCAAGCCTTGTACGCGGGCGATGGGGCCGAGCGGTCCCGGGCAGGGGCGGCCGCCCTCGTGGGCATACTGCTGTCCTGAGGCCATGGCCGGGGGCCGTGCTGCCCCTGCGCGTCCCGTGCTAGCGCTCTGCGTTGCAGGGCAGCTTGCACAGCTTAACCACCACAGCTTGGCCCAGGGACTCATCTTCTCGGCTGCAGCCATGGCCCAGGTTTGGCCAAGCTCTGTACTGAGCCCTGGGGGCGGTGCACCCACTGTTGGCTTAACTTCGCCTCTGCAAAGCTTCCTAATCCGCCAAGTAAAAAAGCTTTTGCTGATCGTTCTGGCTGAGAGGCATGCTGTCAGCACGGCATCTGGATCAATTTGTGCCACAGCTCAGCTATGTCCCCCGCCTGTTGGAGAGGAGACCAAGGACTCACCTCGAAAGGGGCTGCCCACTGCTCGGAGCAGGTGAGCTCCAGGCGCTGCAGCGCCCGCTAGAACAGGTCGCCCCGGGGACCTAAGCGAGAGAGGCTCGGAGGGGTTGTCCCCGTGAGCCGGCCCTTGGTGCTGCTTCAGGGCTTGGGATGAGCAGGGTCGCAGAGCAGCGGCAGGCCGGTGGCTGCTGTGCCTGCGTGGTCGCCTGGGGCTGGTCACGCTTTGAAGCCGGCCGCGGGGCTTTCCGCTGGGCTCCGCTCCGCAGGTGTCAGATGCAGCGCCGCCCGCCGCCCGCCCCGGCCAGATAGCTCGGCGTCTGCCTGCCCCTCAGGTGGTGGTGGTTGAAGTCCCACTGGACTCAGGAGACGCTGTGTATCGAAGCTGTGTGGCACTGTACTGTCTACAGTTTGTGTTTTTAAAAGTGGTATCAAAATGAGAAGTGAGAAACAGCTGGCGTGCTCACCGACCTTTCATGAAAAGATGGCCCTCAACTTGCTGTCTTGGATAAAAAAATAAGGTTATTTGCAAAACCCCTATCCCCCCGCCAGTGATAGCACAGGCTGTATTTTCACTCATTTTAAGAAATGGAGATAGCAATAGACACTGAGTCTTCGGTGACAGCAAATGTATTTTGCTCTCATGGATTAAAATAAGCCATCACTGAAGTCAGAAGGTTTCTGCTGAGGTCAATAGGTGCTTCTTGTCACCTGCTAGCTATTTGTGTTTTATTTATTACTGCAGTACCTCAAAGTCCCAGCCGAGACAGAGGTCCCATTGTGGTAGGAACCGTGCATACCCCATTGAAGAAAAACATTTGCTGTCTCACAGAAATTGAGATTTAAATAGACAACAGTGGGAGGGAAAATAAGCTAAGCGACTCTCTCAGGGTTACCCGGCCGGCTGGCGGCACGTCTGGGAATAGACCCTAAGTCTCCTGGCTGCCAGGCTGGTGGCCTAAGTACTAAGTCATACTGCTTTATCCTAGTGTGCTGAGTGTGTGACAGCCCAGCGTGTGCAGGTTTCTTGCTAGCTGTTAAAACACAGCAAAGGAGTCCTTTTTTATGAACGTATGCACGGTCAGTGTTACCCTATTACAAATCGGTTGCGACTGGTTCAGAAGTTTAACTGCCTTACGTGCATACAGATTGAAAAGCTGACAATAGCTGGATTTCCAGACAGCGTAGCCCCTGGTCGATGGCTCATTCACCTAAGCAGAGGAGGTATTTTACATGAGTGAACGTCTCATTTGAAATGTGAAGATCTCGTTTTATGTCAAGAAACACATTTTCAAATAGAGAAATGGGTACGTAATACCCACTGAAAGTTCTTGGAACGAAGAACATCATGACTATCACTGAAGAAGTTGCCCTGTCCACGTTCCTCTCACCACGCTCTGGTGGCAATCTGTGAGCAGTACTTACAGCCTTATTTTAGTAAGCCTGGTGCTGCCTAGTACTTCCCATAATTTTTCCAACCCTTATCACCCACATCTTAGTTGTCCAAAATTTGCTGTTATTCAGAATAGGATACATTGCAAAAAGGTCTTTTTAAATTCTATAGGTTAGACCAAAATTTGATCACCTGCATTTTTTGAAAGTCCCCAATAATATTTAGATAGTTCTGTGATTCTCCTAAAACAGTGAGGGTTGACTGTCCTTTCACGCACATTGAATTTTCACCCATGCCTCTGCTAACATTGGGGTTTATTCTTCACTGTGAATAGTTTAAAGGGAAGAAGACATGGTGCTAGCTTCTCTGGTAGTAAATATTGCATATGCATAGCTACCTTCACACTTAGCAATGTAGGATAGCTTCTGTGGTATTTTGCTCCATATTCAGCATTTCTTTCTTTTCCAGCAGCAGTTAAGCAATTTGGGTGCCAAGCCTCACCTTAAATATTTTTTTAACACTACTAGGTTCCATAACCTACCTGAAGTAAAAAAAAGTATGTTACATCTATTCAGTCTGTTTCAAAAGAAAAAAAAGCAACGATTCTAATGGCTGCCCAAATCTTTTGGGAAAAGCTCTCCTTACGCAGTTCTCAAACTTGTAGGAAAAAATATTTTGATTATACTCCATGATACAGGTCACGGTGTTCATCCAAACCCTTCCCTGTTTGGGGACACTGGAAAACAAAATAAAATATTACACTAAAACGATGAAAGGTCCTGTTTTTGAGGAAATATTCAAACGAGCTGCACAAACACCACTAAAACTGGAATGAGGCAAGAGGCAGGAGCTGCAGCCTGTCCCTTCAAAGAGAACCTGGCAAATAACAAGTTGTTATAGTGGAGATAAAAGAGAAGCTGACCTCTGCGATAAGCATAGAAGTAGTTGAAACAAAGAAGCAATGAGGCAATTATCGAAACTCTCCTGGATGAAGTGGGTACAAGAGCTAACATAGCTGAGCAGTGAATCTCAGCGACGAAAATGGATCATGAACAGCTGCAGGGGTTACTGCTGCAGACTATATCAGAAAGAAGAAAAATGGATATTGCCTGCAGAGGGACTCTGCACTTTATTGGAATTCCAGAAGAAGTAGGTTCCAGCATAGGAATTTTTGAGAAGATGATTTTCCAACTACTTTAGATTCACTGCAAACAGGTTTCAAGTGATAAAATTCTTTGGGGGATATGGGTTATAATGAATGATCCATTTTAGAATGGGAAACAAATAGTTGAGTGTTGCGATGTTTTAGCAGCGAGAATACCATTGTTTCCAGATTTGTATTAATGATACAGAGTAGGAGGAGAATGGTGAGATGACAGCGTTTGTAAATGAGGGAAATGATCAGAGATCAACTGCAGTCCCAGGAGGAAGGGTGAGAACAGTTTGAAAATACTAAAATTCAGCTCCGATTCTTATATCCCTTAGGATATTTTGTGAATTTATTTTTTTTGAACAGTTGTCTGGGTACCTCAAGATAGTGCATTTTTTATGTGTAAGTCTGCGTACCTTTGTTGTTTGCCCAGCAGTTAAATACAGCTTCAACTGCTAACACTGATGAGCCTGGAGTCAGGAGAGACTGAAATACTTAAGCCTCATGAATGATGGCCAGCTCAAGTTATTTCAAGACTTCTGTCATGAATACAGCTCACCATGTGAGCAATTCTGGGTATTACTCACAACTTGCAAGAACAAAGTGAAGAACAACATTTGAACTCAGTTTTTTAAATATGGTCACATGAACAACACTTTGAAAAATTTACTGTCAAAAAACATTTATATGCAACACCAAGAAAACAAATTTATCTACTCTGGAGATCTAGATCTGTAGGCAAAAAGATGCAAACTAGGAAATCCCAAAACACAAAAAGAATTATATTGCTCAACTAACATTATATTTCTTCCATGATAATAATTATAAACAGACACAATACTTGATGGTTTACAGATTTATTTCTTTACTTAGTTCAACTAAAATTTGTAGAGTATTTCCCTTCATTTGTGGAATAATTGTCTTGTTCTTATGACATCCCAAGGCTTATGATCCAAAGCCTAGTGAGATCTTTCAGTCAAGGCCAGATGTCTCTGTGAAATAAGTACTATATTATCACCACACCTTATTGGGTTCAATGCAAAAATTATTATTGAAATGTAATCATCTGAGCTACGCAAAAAAATGAGACTAGATGAACAGAGTGGCTTCTTTTATCTTTACATTCTCTGAAGCAATACATCTAGTGACTCTCCCCTTTACACGGTGTCCGTAGGGATGCCAGAAACAGAAGTTGTAATGAAATGCATGCTGGGGAATGGCAGGGGAAAACTTTCTGCTTCCCAAACTGCGCAGACCCTGTTGCAAGAAGGGCTCTGCTGCAGTGGCCGGCTGCGTCCGAGCTCTGCGTCGTTGCACTGCTGTCATGTGCTATCTCCAACCTCTCCCCTCCTGCAGCACGTGCTCCTACTGCTGCCTCCCAGCATTGCGTCATCTTTTATTTTCAAAATTGCCTCAGCTGTTGATGTGTCTTTTTGTGCAAGTGTGCTGACTTGCTTTATGAGGTGTTTGATATAGCAGGCTGCCTCAGCATAACATTAGCTTAACTGCCCTGTATCTCTGCTTAGCCATGGGGCTACTCCTCAAGCCAACACAGCCCTCGGTTCTCCATCATTAGCCCTTTGGCACCCGCTGAGCTTTTTTTCTAGATTTAGGCCATTTTCCTTGGCACCTAGTATGTTGCTTTTTACACAACATCATAATACCTCTCCGTATTATCTGTATATTTGTGTATATGCACCTTTCTATATCCTGCTTCCATTAGCATGGGCCTGTGGATTTCTCCTACCTTCAAAAACACAGTAGTTTTGACTCTTCTGCTGGATGTCTCAGAGAGCCTTGCTACTCAAAGGTGTTACTGTAAAGTTAAGATCTCTTCCTCTTAGTCATCAGTTAACAAGTGATCTGTTCACTCTGCTGGGAGCCCATATACCAGGTTAGGTTGTCTCTGATTTGGCAACCTTGCTTGTCCCTAAAGGTGTAGGTAGATGCTGTACTTCTTGGATTTTTAATATGACAGAAAATACCTCTGTGTGTGTACTAACTGAATATATCCTCCTGCAGTAACTTTCTGGCTGGAATTGTAGTCCTCATCAAACATCTTTATGCACCGTTTCAAGTGGTGTTCTTGGCAATAAGGTCTCATTCAGTTGAGCCCCTTTTCCCCAGTGATCTTTCACTTCATCTTCCCATTTTTATCAGAACAGGCAGCTTTATATGTAAAACCTGCTTTTGTTTTCACTGCTTCCTATGCGTGTAGGGCTTTTTTGGTTTGGAAATTGTGTTTTCCCTGTGGATTGTGTTCCTTCACCCTGCCTGTTTGGTCTGTGTCTGAAACTGGCTTGCTTTCTGGAGAGGCTCATCCCTGCCTATTGCCTAGCAGTATGTGTCAGTGAGTGAGACCCATCCGCCTGCAGGTCTTTTGACTATTGCATAAAGACCTCAAAAAAAAAAAAAAGAAAAGAAAAGAAAGTCTGTTGTCACAGTATTAAATTGACCTTAATAATTGTATCTGCCCTTGAAACATTTTGGGAGCTCATAAGTCAAGTAACACCGAAAACCTCTGTGACAAGAGTGCCTGCTACCACTGCGGGTCTCACAGCACATGCTGAGCAAAAATGGGAGGTGACCTCTCATGTGTGTTTTGAAAGTCTATTAAGAAATATTCATTGGGAGTCAGATATTAAGACATAATATTCCCATAGAGTTAGAAGGAGACGTTAGTGGCATAATCCTTCTTACAGATAGTTTCATATTCTGTATGGATCCTACATACAAATATTTCTTCTATTCAAGAAATAACCTTAAGTCATTCAATGAGTGCTGTTGAGTGACTCAACAGCAAAGCTTAGACCTGTGTTTCCAGCCTCTCCGCAATAGACAACAAAGAATTGCTCCATCCTATTCACCATTTTCTCTTGTATTGCCATTTCCCACACTTTTTGGTCAGATCCTGTTTCCCCAGCAGCCTGAGAGCGGCAGGACCCTGCACCTGCTTCTGTCGTAGTCTGGCCTTGCTGGCTGTCAAGGTCTTCTGCAAGAGCTGCCTGCTGGATGGTGCCTGCTCACACAAGGAGGGAGTGGGAGTGCCAAGAGCATGACACTGAGGGGGCAATGGAGAAGCAACGATTAGGTCGCTTTGATTATTTGGCTCAGTTCATTTAGTCTTTGCATGTAATCACTTTCTGCCATTTGGTGTCTTTGTTCACTAATGCAAACCTAAGCACTAGCAGTGTGCCAAGAGCTTTCTGTGTGGGTCTCTTTTACTGCTGTTTAAATCTCCTGAAAAAAAGAAATAGTAACTTTGTAATTTTCTTTCAACATTGTAAATTTCTGCTCAGTAAAATTAGTCTTTCCTATCTCCTATTACTTCTGAGTAATAAGCATGACTATTTCCATGCAAAACGGCAGCAACAACAATAAAAGAGATGGTCAACTACACTACTGATTACTCTGCAGCACAAAAGGTAACATACTTTGTACCATCATGGGATGGTCAGGGTCAGGCTCTCATTGATGTTTTGTCTAGTTGTGTCAGTAGAGTTGTACCAGGGAGAAAATTGGTATATGCTGTAAAAACTAAACCTTGACCCAGAAATGAGCAAATGAGAGAGAGGCAGCTGTTTAAAAGGTCTGATGACAAAATCAGATCAAGTCATTTCAATATTGACTGAAATACTTAATTTTATCGGCACCGGTTACTATAAGCTTATTTTCTTCTCAGTTACAAATAGTGGAATTACACAACTCAGTCATCATCAGGGTATTCCAATTTTACACTGGTAGATCTGTGTATTTATATTTCTCCCCTACTTGAAACTTCCCACAGTATGTGTCTGGTATGTAGGAACACAACCAGGTGTTCCTTAACTCCGAAGGCTTTATGCTGTTCTCTGATTTGCACATGTCTTTCAAAGTATTTTAGAAGTGCCCAAAGGCAGAGTCTGACCTTAAATGGTTCATAGGCGCAGAGGAAGGAAGAGCCGTCCCAGAAACAAGACGACGTCTGCTTTTAGTTCTTGCCGCCGGGCGCCGCCGGGGGCACGGGGCCCCATGCCCGCTGCCCTCGCTTCGGTGGGCTCGCTGCGTGTTTGGCGCGCTCCCCTTCGGTGCGAAGGGCTGGGAGAAAGGGCTCTGCGGTCCTTCACGCAGGGCGTCGTGCCCACGGCCTCGCTCTTCTGCCTTTGAACATGGGAAAAAAAGAACCAGACAAAATTGGCTGGTGATTTGTTTTTCAGCCTGATAGTACTGACCGGAGGACATTTGACTCTCGGTGGCCAGAAGCCAGTTAGCTGCCAGCTACGTATTTGTGTGAAGATTCATGTAACATCTTCTGGCTGACAAACTACATTAAATGTCTGTCCCTATGCCCAGAAGTAAACATCGCAATTCTTTGCCTTAATATGCTGTGTTATATATAGCCAAAATTGTAAACTTTTGTTGTCATCGTTGTTGTTGTTTTCCAAGCTAGCAGCCAAGAAAGAGCCGACGTTAGAAATCTGTCTCAAGATGTGGAAGGCACTCTATTTAAACTCTCTCTGTTTGGGCTACTTGCTGATACTGGAGTCACTAGAAAATTGACTTTACAGTGGGTAATATCCAAGCCAAAAAATGGCCGATCAGCAGCTTCTGGAAGCAGAAAATCCTTTGCAAGTTTGACTCCTCTTTTGTATCACCCAAGCTGCTTTGCTGACTTTTAACAGTGGGTTTTCATTAATTAGGTCATGTGTGGCCATTGTATACGAAGCGCTATATGATAAAATACGAACATTATTTTTGCCAGTGTATCTTTTCTCTCCCTAAGTCTAGCATTTTCTCTGCTCTCCAGGTTGTGCTAAGATGGAAGAAGGAACCAGATGAGGGAAGATTAACCTTTCGCTGTCCACAATTCTTTCCCTCTTATCGTGGAGGATTCGGTAACCCACCCCCCTCCAATCCAGCCTATCTGTCTGAATTGCTGAAAGCATAATGCTCACATATGAGAGATAAGTAAGTGAGCTTTCTTTCTTTTCCATAGGGATGAACTATAGTGTATGCAGATTATTAGGAGAAGAAAATAATATCAGAGAAAGGTGGCTTTCTTAAAAGGCATCAGTAGCATTAGTGTCATGTGTGAAGCACCCATTTGTGACAACTGTACAGACCTTTCAATGGAAAATTGTGCTGTGCTACCTTTTAAAGTATGAAATGCTAATTTTGGATTTACAGTTTTTGAACTGGAGGGCTGCATTTTGCATGGAATTTTGTTTAATTTCCCAGTGAAAAAAAGGCATTTGAAACACAACTGCCTACAGCCAACTGTCAACAAAAATCAACTGTAATAACACGCAGCCTGTCACTGATTTATGTGGTGATGTGGTAATCTTCTCAATTTAGCTGGATATTTCGTCTTCATACAAAATAGCTGAAAGTCTTGCTAGACATTTATGAATATCGGGAGGTACTATTAGGGTGATAATAGGGCAAGATTAAAGAGGTGTTCACTAGTTCAAAGTGCCAGTTAAAGAGACACGGAATCAAAAGGTATAGATCTATATGGCCCCTTGGTATAAGTGAACTTTATATTTTCAGAGTTGCTTAAGATTTGGGAGATGGCATATTGAGTTCCATCTGCCATGAGAGCATCTTTCTAAAGGGGAGATTGGGGCGAGCTGTTATAAACGTTTTTTTTTTTTCCAAAAATCTGGTTTTGTTTACCAGGGGTGAGCTGAAAATCTTAGGTATTAAATATGGAATGAACAAGTCTGGGCACTCTTCTGGCAAGTGGGGTGCTGGGGCCCTTCACCCTTTTCTCTGCAGGCCTCCGATTCAGACGTGGTCACTTTGCATTAGCCTGTGTCTCTCTGAGGACCTGCAAGTAAGATATCATACTCTACATGTTACAGCTAAGAAAAGTAATTGGCCTCTCACAAAGAGCTAGAACTAATGCAGACAAAATGATACTGCAAGACTTGAGCTGCAAATAAAGAGACAAGTTTGTGTTTTACAAAAATGTATAATTTACCAGGCATTTCATTATGCTGTATAAAAAGGCAAAAATGATAATTGAAAATAAATGCGGCTGCCTAGCTACAGTATATGCTGCCAGCGTTACTTGAAATAGAAGCGCTTTCTTGCTGAAGATAGTTAAAATTTTGATACAACTTCTGTCTGCAGATTTGTATAATGTATCTTGTTAAATTTGTTTCAGTTTGGGTATTTGTTGCAAAGAAGCGGGCAAAATGTGAGGATGTCTGTGTATTTATATACCTAGGGGGTTATACAATTATATTAATTATTAACAGCATGTTCTGCAGATGCAGACATCTGTGGAATCAAAGTGAGTATATGTGTTCTTCAGTTTACTACAGAGTGCCCGAAGTACATCAGCTACCTTAAAAGTACCAAAGAAATTCCATTGTAAACCTCTGTCTTTGAAGAAATGTGGTTACAAATATAGATATACCAAAGTAATGTTTTTTTGTGGCGGAAATAGGCACAGGAGCTGTCATAGCTCCCACTCTGAAAGCTTCCTCCCAACTCTTCTCGTCCTCAGAGCAGAGCAAGTTGCCCCAGACTCAGTGCCCCTCGGCGGCTGTCCCAGTGCATGAATCTGCCTACTTGGTGCTCTCCACGTCCATAGGATGGGAACACCAGCCAAGTGCCGGGAAACAAAGTGATCAGAAGGAGGATTATACTTCTACATGTGCTCTGATTCACTGCCTAAAGTTATCTGATTTTTCCCCCTTTTATGCTTTTTTTCCTTTTATATATAGACTCGGCTGGCCTGCATTGTTCAGATAGTCATGGCTGCATTTGGATGGGTCAGGCCCTACGAATTTGCTTGGCCTTGAGACAAAAACTCATCATGAATAATGAAAGAAAAGGAAAATAATGCCTGAGACAGAATGACTTTAAAAATGATTAATATCTATTCTTTCCCTCATAATTTGCCGCCAGACTTTTCCCTTTTCAAAATAGCTTGTTGTTAGCAGTTGAACTTTCAGTAGTTGGTATAGCGACGGAACGGGTGCTCCGAAGCCAAAGGGAACATCATCATCATCATTATTATTATTATTGTTGTTGTTGTTATTATTATTATTAATTAATGAAATCAGAGTTCATTTTGATAAGTACAAAGCCCCAGGTGAATATAGAAAGTACCATTTTCTGCCCTCAATCACATCTGGTTTGCTGGAATTGGCCACCTGAAACACAGCAACATTTGCCACAAAGATACAGAAATTCTTGGGGTTGTAGAAGTAAACACCACGATAAAGTTGCAATCCAATAATTGTTTAAAGAAAAGCAGGTACCGCATAGCGCATAGGAGAGTAAATCCAACACACAGGCCTCAGCAATTATGAAGAAACAGAATTTATTGAGGATGGAATCGACTGTCACTAAATAGCTCAACAATTCTCCAGGGTCTCAGCTCGGGCTCCTAACATGTCATCTCAGGCAGGAGATTTCTTTTCTTCAAGACTTTTATTAAAAACCAGTTCAGGTAAATGCTGACAATAAGCAAGCAAACCTGTTGAGCCCCGAGTCCACAACTTCCCAGGCAACAGGATGCTTCTCTGTGACATTTAAGAGAGCTAACAGCTGAAGAAAATATTGCATTTTTTACCCTTTCTACTTAAAATAACAAAAAAGCACTGCTCTTGCTATTGGATTTAAGTTCATTTTCAAAGGATTCCTTCTGCCTCCCCTCCCTGAGCTCTCAAGGCCACAGCTGCTTCTCATTTCAGGAGGCATTTTCCCCATAATGCTCTCTCAGCTCCCTGCTCCATCTCCCTGGCCAGGACTTTGAAATAACCCAAACCAGTTCTTTCTTGCTCACCATTACATCTGCACCAGGATCTGGGGTCTGCTGAGCCATGGTTTGGGGTGCAGAGCAGTTGCAAGAAGTAGTGCTAATGACTGAAATGTTGAGATACTGTATTTTTTGTTACAATATTCAACTCCTTGATTTAAAGAGACTCAAGTAGTGTCACAGCCATCTGTGAAACCACTGAACTTCAGGGAAGTCTTTTTGTTATTCTCAAAGTCTTAAGCAAAGCTCTCTAGTGCGACAGTGCTTCACATTTTTCAAGGTGACAAGCAGAGGAAGTCTGGTGGTTATAGGACCTGCAGTTGCTCCTTTTGAAGGGAGTTGCAAAGTGGAACAGTCGCTTGGTGCAAAAGAAGACTGATGAATTGTAAGTCTTTGCATGGCCAGACCTACCTTTTCTTTCTTTCTACCTACCTTTAATTCGCCCCCTCAGTATGTGGTTCTGTTTTCATTGGCACATTTAACCTTCAGATACCTGTGTGCGTTTATTGCTTCTCTCTTGAGTCTTTACCCAGCTGATCATCTGTAGATAGCAGCAAGATTTTATGGGAGTTGGTATTTTTTAAGAAAGTCAGACATCTTTGATTTTCTGTCAAAATAGTGGATGATGATTTCGTTTGTAATGGTCAAACCTGTCAGCTCTATGAGCATTATGGTCTTTGTAGTACATGAAGCCAAAATTGTTATGGTCTTTAGTCAGGCAATGCTCCTGTTGACTATATAGGTAGTTTTTTCTTAGGTAGAAATCTCTACTCCTGCAGACACTTATCCAGCTTTGCTCACATCAGTCAGTGAAAGTACTGATGTTCTTAAATTAAAATATGCCCAGGCACTTTTGCAGCACCTTGTCTCTGACTAACATCAGTATTTCTGCCCCCAGTTAAAACAGTGATTGCACCCAACTATCCTTTTGTGGGGTCATTGGTCTTGGAGGAGGGATGGCAGGACACAAAATCTATCTAATCCTCTACTGCCACACTCTCAAACAAATCCTATTTTATTAACATAAGCTTCAGGTGTCCCTGCTAAGTTTACTTGTGTGCGTGTGGCCACAGCTGACCTTTGTTAAAACACTTGTGGGTAAAGGGTTGTTTCAAAGGCTGGAGAAGACCCAGGAGCTCCTGTGGATTTTGGATTCTCACTGCCAGTGCTAAGGAAAAGTGGAATGAGGCCTTTTAATGTGTGCCAGCAGATAAAGCTGCCTTCATTGCCCATTGAAGGCATGGCAACCTCTGCTTGAGTGTCTGAGCCCGTACCAGCTGCCTCATTACAAGAACATTACCGGATCCTCTGGTTTGGCTCTATGGAGGCAGGTTTAAAAGGCAAAGTCTCCACCCCACTGAAAATCCCACTGATTTCAGTGAAGCTGGAGTTTCACTCATGCTGTATAGCGCGCACTCTCTCTCTCTCTCTCTCTCTCTCTCTCTCTCTCTTTTTTTTTTTTTTTTTAAATGGGGGAGGGAAATGCACTTGCTTATTAGCTGCAGATATAATTGAATGTGTATACAAATGCACAATACATACATCCATGCTGCATCCCAGGCATGCTTAAGTATTCCCTGTGTGTGTATGTGTGTTCTCTGCAAGCTACACTACACATTAATAAGGCAATCCATATATTGTATTAGGGCATACTGTATGCAGACAATGCTCCAGGTACTGAATTTTTTTTTTCTTTTTGTAAATCCTGAAATATGGCTGATATGGTCCACTGCAAAATGAACCTATATTGGAAATGGCAAAATTGTAATGTAAAATATACTGGGGTCAGTGGGGTGTGATGTTTTTGCATACATTTTTTTCTCCCTTGACCCATGCCATTCTCCTGCATATGGGGGGGGGGGGGGGGGGGAGGCAGAAGCTTCATCTTGCAAAGAAATGTGATGTCCTTTACTGCCAGAGGCTGTTGCTGTTTCAAATGAGGAAAAAGCACAATGCATGAAGAAGGAAAATTAAAGCATATTCATTTTGGAAATTAGATACGGTGTCAGGAGACTCTCTGGAAATAGCACAGTTTGAATGGAGCACCAGACTACAAGACAGTTCACTGAACTTTTGACCACTCTTTATACCACGGAAGCTTTTGAAATGGGAAGACAGCGAAGTATTTTATAGCTGTTTAATAGTGGATTGTGGTTTTTACTAGGCATTTATCTTCTCTTTTAGTGTATATAAGATAAGTAAACATTATGTAGTGTAATTATGTTATGTTGAAAGCACTTTAATTTAGGGTTGGTTTATTTTCCCCATTTCTGATCTCATTTCAAGCAGCTAAGCTGTCTGTTTACGTGAGTGGGTGCAGTTGCCACCCAAATGCCTGACCTGAGGATGTAACGTGTGACTGGGGTTACTCCTGGAGCCACCACAGCTGGGGTCAGCATTGCTCTAAGGGTTTTTTTTGCTGCTTGTCATACTGGGGAAGAATGTAAGACTAAACAGGAGCGGCTGTGGCCCTAGATCATTTGAGAAGCTCAGGTAACTTCTAGCTCCAGGCCTGACTTAATCTTTCTCTCATTTCTGTATAGTGAAACTCATTTTAATCTCATATAACTGTTTTGGTCCCTCTTCAGCATTCCAGGTAGACTAAGCAATATACTCTTCCAGGGTTGGCAGCTATCTTATTACAATTGTAATGATGCATCACCAGACAGACATGCATGAATGAAACACTGTTTGCAAAACCAAAAACATGTTTGGGGTATTTTTAGGTCCTATTAATTTGGGCTCCTGTTCCCTGACATCGTGTGGAAAGATCAGAGTATTGGCATAATTGAAGAAAGCCTGGTCTTGGATCAGTTTTAGCCCTCAGTGAGACTGTTCTTTTCCTTTTCCCTTCAACTTCTTTCCCTCTGCAAAGATCTAGTTCAAGTTCACTTGCTGAAAGTTGTGCCATGGCATTGGATATCAGAGAGGCCAGGTATTGGATATGAGAGAGAGAGGCAAGGCATCCCAGAATCAAATGCTCTTGAGAAAGAGCTGCCACCATCAAGCAAGCCATCTCCTATAGCTGGAGGAGTTGTGCTCTGCTGTGATAGCTGCTCATGACGCTGTTTTCTCACCCCCTTCCCCCCCCCGGAGATGATTATGAAGTGGATCTTTTGTTGCATAAAACAGTGAAGCAATATAATAAAGCCTTTTGTTATATGGCATTATGAAAAGTTGTGGCATTAGGAAGAGTTGAAGCTGGTGGACATCCATTGTGTAGTGATCCCTTTGTCTTTTGTCCTTATTGTTTAGCCTTGCATATAGTGTAGCCTATGTGAGGAGAACAAAAAAAGAAAAAAAGAAAAATTCTCCTTCTGCCATGGAAGATGCTTTTCTTCCTTGGACCAGAAGCTCCTCTCCTATCACTAGCCAGTAACAACCCTTCTGTTCATCCTTATGTCAAAGCCACACAACTGAGCTAATAGAGATCTCTGACAATTAGAGATGAGCTGAAATGATTTGGCAAACTCCGGGTGCTTCTGAACCTGAGGGTGTTCTCAGATCCCTCTGAGTGTATCGGGTGTCTTGCCAGCCCCGCACTTCCCACATCCCCCTTCCTAATGGGGATAGAGCAGTTGGGACGTTCAGTCCAGCTGGGCCCGGAGGACGGAGAAGAAAGAAAGGGGGAGTCTTGATACAGATGCAGCTTTTCCCTCCGAGGCTGCTCTTTGTTTCTTGTTCTTGCCAAGACATCCCAGGCACTGTCAGGTTTCCTCTGTGCGAGACGGATGTGATTGAGTATCCAAGGAAGTCTCTCTGTGTCTTTAGCTCTCATCTAGCTAGATGGGGTATATCTGGAGAGGGGGTGTCAACTGAATGGACAGGACAGACCATGCATAAGAAAACGAATGCCTCATCAGGGTTGGTTTTTTTGGGTTGCTTTCTCCTCTTCTTAAGTGTTTTGTTTTGTTTTTGTTTTGTTTTTTCTTTTTGTGTGTCAAGACTGATGAAGCATTTTTTCCTGTCTCTTGCTTCCTCACTGTCCGAGGCAATATATTGAAATATCTTGAGATTCTACTTATGCTGAAATTTAATACGGCAAGTAGTGTTGGATGTTCATGTTACTGTTTATTCAGTTTGAGACTTCTAGAAGAGAACCACTTAAAACAGTATCCTAAGTAACCGTTCTCCAACAGCAACCTACCTTAAGGTGCCCCAAATAAATGCCTCACAATAAAGAGTATGATGGGATGGTCTATCACTAGAAAATGTGGTTGGTTGATGGCTAAGCTGTGGCCAGAACCTTAGCATAAAAAAGCAATTTCCACCTTGACAGACTGAGTTTACCTTTCATACCTGTCACAGGCCCGTACCAGCCACGAAGTGTTTTGTTCTGTTCAGAACGAGCTATTTGTTCTAGCGCGGAGGGAATCCAGTTCCCCAGCTTCATTAGGGAGCTGTGATGCAGGAAAATTGCTTAGGGAATTTTGGTAAATCATTTGAATTCCTGTGAAACTGAAATGAAGAGGTTTTTTAAGGCTCCAGGGTCTCTTTCTGTTTCAACATGGTGTGGAGATTTGTACTTCAGCATTCACATCTGTCGGGATGCCTGATAGTTGTGGAGGACTTTGGAAGTATCTGAGCCTTTGGCCCAGTAAAATGCTTAACTTGTTTCATGTGCAAACTCATATTTATGGAAATAGTAGTGGTGAAGAGCAGCAGGTGGCTGTGAGCTAGAAACTAGCAAATTTCAATTTGCATTTTGTGGCCATGTGAAATATCTTTGTCCAGCCTTTAGAAATGTAGAGGGGGATCATGCTGACAGTAATATCTTTGTTATGTGCCTATTGGAGTTTCAAATAAGTAGCTTGAAACATTTGGATATTCCAGCCTGTATCCCTTCTGTGTATAGAAACTTGATGGCAGGGCAGCATCCTGACAGTTATGTCTTTATCCTGCGTAACTGCACACACTTTGCTGTGAAGAACATACAAAATCTCAGACCAGAGCCAAGGCGCAGAGGTAATCGAACAAAAAATTGAATGACTTGGCTCCATCATTTTTGTCTTAGACCCTGTGAACATGTTACATGTACTTTCATTCTCTGTGTGTGTGAAGAGATGAACACTAATTTTAGAGCTACTTGCCATTCTATTTTAATAGTAATGCCTAATGTAATGCAGTGTCAGCTCCAAGTCTTGATAGCCTTTCATTTTTTTGCTTCTCTTTCAAACAATGCACTGAAGGCCTGATCCTATTCTCCTCCAACACTACTTACTTAAGAGCCATTCATCCTGCCAGAGAACAGCAGCAGTACCTCATCACAGCTGAGGCAATGATGGCTCAACAGCAAACACTGTAAATGTGACTTGCAAATTCTTCTTAGGCTGAAAATAGTTGCTGGGGAGTGTTAATTTTATATAGTTTTATAAATTGGAAAAAAAATGAATGGCAGTAGGTTTGCAAATAATTTGCAGGTGGAAACAGTGATAGAATTTCTCAAATAATGTTCTCTATTAATAGTTTTCTGTGCTCTATGTAGTTACTGAATAGTCTTGATTTTTCTACTTGCTTTTGAGAAAAAAATGTTTTATTTTATTCTCGTGCTTTTTTTTTTTTTTTTTTGATATATCCTTTTTCTATTGCAAGGACCATTGTTTACTTTTGAAATGGATGAAAGATGAATGCGGGTGACGTTCTGACATTACAATGAAACTGTCAATAGAAATCAATGACTCGTCACATGATGAGTTAGCGTTTATTAGGCAGCCTAACAGTGTCCCTATATCTTCAGTCTACTTCACTGTGCCACCCTCCTTGGAAGCTCAGCAACTGTAGTGCTATAAAAAGGTGTTGTCATAGCTAAGGGGATTATAATGGAGTTTAATAAACCTGGAAGGTGAGGCACGGCACGGTAATATTTGAGTGAATGTTATAAAGCGATGGATTGTCTGCAGAGGCTGATATTTGTATCTGCATTTATTGACCCCATAGAGAAGTAGTACAAACAGAAGCGATAGAGCTCAGCTGCTGCAGGTGGCCACTGCACGGAGCAGGCTTGCATCCCCTGCGTTGAAGTACCACTGTATCTACTCCGTCCTCCCCAGAACCTCTGCTTGTCTGGCTGTGGTTGCTTTGTAATGTTAGCGTGGGACCGTGGCAGGATTATTTAGTCTGGGGCGTGGGTTTCATGTGGCACCACCCACACAGAGGTTTGGAACAACCGGTGTCGCCCAGAGGACCGCTGGCGCTGGTGAGCGTGGCTGCTGGACAGCAGCAGGGCATGGGAGGCAGTGGCTGGTGGGGTGCAGGGGTGCACCTCGCCGTGCCTCCTCCCTCAGCATGGCCATCTGAAGAAGCAAGGACGCCAGCGTGCCTGGCCTCACACCTGTGCGGGCAGGAGGGGGAGCCTCGGCCACCAGCCGGCCTGGCCAGCAGGGCGGTCTCCCCCGTCCAGAGGGACGGCGCAGCTGGCACACGCTGCTAGTACCACCCCCAAATTCGGCCAGATTGTAAATTGCAAAATCTGGCTTCAGATTGTTTCCGGAACATAAGTGCCTTCAGCTTAAACTAGCTCAGCCCTCGGAAAGAGATGGCCCAAAACAGAAATTATTATTATTTTTATAAAAAAAAAAATACCCAAAAGAACATGATTTATAACAAGATACAGGAACAATTTATTCTGTCTCTCCATGGATTAGAGAGGTGGTACTTGGAGCAGCTTGTTAAACAGAAGTGCTTGGCCCCTGGCCTTGCACTGCTGTTTAATGATCCACTCTTCATGTGCCACCTCTCTAATCCATGGAGAGATAGGTACAAATTGTATCTATAATGTTATATTACTTAACAGTATAATGTATTATAAATCATAGAATTGCATCCCTGCCTTGTAATTGGTGAGATGTGTTGCATGAGAAATCCCCTAATTCAATATAAAGTGGTTGCTCTTATGCATAACTACCTCTCTGGATCAAACCAATTCAGCCCACAAGTGGTGAGGGGAAAGTTAAAGCTTTTTTAATTAAAAAAAGCAAAAATATGACTTAGAATGGCTTTATGGGCCCCTCATTGGCTTTATAGGCCCCTGCCCTCAAACTGCTGTTTAAAAATCCACTACTTGTGTGGGACTCCTCTGCCTGCAGCAGGAGCTGATCCCTGGTACACACAGCACATTCCTGAGCTTTGGCACTCGCCGTGCCCATTTGGGTATCTGTGCGTGAATTTAGGGCACACGGCACAGCACCGCATCTCGTACCCCACCCAGGCATGCGGGAGGGTGAATCATGGATAGATGTATATCTGAGGTATTATTCTCTCGGCATGAAACTGAGGAAGAAGGATGATTTCATCTGCAGAGATAACCAAATCTCTAATATTTGGAGAGGCAAGGAGAAAGGCGCTTTTCAAAGCTCTTCGCTCCTCCCCTAGAAAATCCTGGCAGGCAGTCCGAGCTAGGCAGAAAGTCCCACTGCAACCCGCGCCAAGTGGCTGCGCTGGTGTTACAACAAAACCCGAAGGTAATAGGTGTCTGGATCATGTGGGCATGTGATTAACCTTTGGGCCTGTGTAAATAAAACACTGATAATGGAGTATTGTCATGGGAAATGTGTACAACTCTAGCAATAGCAATATCAGCTCCACCAGAGTAGTGGAGGGAGGAGGGCTTTTTTAAAACTAGTGGGTGGGTATCGAGCCTGATGCTCTTGAAACAGACATGTCTCAAGATCTGTGGAAAAATTCCCACTGAGCTCAAGTTTTCTTTTTACAAGTTCCTCTTCCTTGAGGCTTTGCTCTAGTGTATCTCCAAAGGAGTCCTATTCCCAGTCCTTTTTCAGGAGGTGGATGTGAATGAAATGAATGAAACTCTTCCTCGTTTTGAGGATGAGCCCGCTGTTGTGCAAGGCGCTCTGCATCTGCAGAGCACGAGATGGCTGTTGCTGAACGGCAAACGCCATCCAAGCAGCTCATGGGCACCATGAAGGAAAGGGGAGGATGTTGTGGTGGGAGAAGGGGACTTGTCCAAGGTTGCACAGCAGCTCTGAGTCCAAGCTGGGTGCTGCATCATGCTGGGGACGCTTTTTCCTGTGTGTTTTTCCTCTTGGGTTTGGACTTGTCCTCTTGAGTTGTGGTGGATCCTTTGTCTGCAGGGAGGAAGGAAGAATGTCTGAGATGTGGTGTTCAGCAGTCTGTCTGTCCCTTCCTGAGCACCCCTCACTTTTTATGGTACCCATCACAATGATATTTGGGTATTTTGCACAAAGTACAGGTGTGAGATGTAAGGTGCAAAATGAGAGCTGTTGACATCAGTCTAGAGCAAAGCCAATGTCGTGTCCTTTGATAGTGACCAGAAACAACCACTGTCTCAAGGAAGACTTGAAACTACCAAAAATCTCTTTATTGTGTACCACTTCATCAGTAAAAGAATTTTTTTCCTGACCCCACTAGTAATTTACTGATTTCCTAGAGCAGTTTGAGTGATTTGATTCTGTGATTTATTCTGTTAAATTGTAACTACAGATGTCCCCCCAAATAAATAACTAACCTTTCTTTAATAAATAATAGATAAACCCTGAAGCTATTTTAGACAAACTAAGCTTAATTAGAGCCTGTGACACCAAAACAATTACCTCATTTTTTTTTCAATTAGAAAATGCACTTGTGGCATTAAAAGAAAATTTGGGATAAGAGTTTGTCTAAATGTGTGAAGGAAATATGCCTTATGAAAGGCAAAGAAACTAGCAGTAGTTGGTTCTGGGATCTTCTGAGAGAGGACAGTGTGATGGGTCCTGGCACTGCAGCTGTGGTCAATAATGAGAGCACTGGGGTTGACCTCGGTTGGCTCATGTCTGGGCCATAAAGTAAAGACCTCTCCTCCTTCCCCGCACGCTCCTCGGTGTGGGGCTGTCAGACCTCCCTGTGTCACCTCTCCCCTTGCCCTTCCTTTCCCATGTAGCCTTCCCGCAGGGGACGGCAGCTGATGTGCTGTTTTTCTCAACATCTGTGCCGTAGTGTTGGAAGCATGTGTTTGAAAGTGTGGGCCCCACCCACGCCCCAGGGGGAATGAGGCGGGAGGACCCTCAGGAGTGGTCTGGGGACACCCAGGTCTCTGCAGCTGTTCCACCTCGCTGCTTGGACCTGCTCCAGCTCTCGGCCTTCGTGCCTCAAGCGAGGCGTGGAGGGACGGTGTCCTGCTCCGCAGTCATTTAGAAAGGGCGAAGAAGCTTGACAGACTTGAAATGAAGAAGAAAAAGAAAAACTCTTTGGTCCTCCTAAAGGCTTTAGGTAGTCAATTTGCATTGGAGCAAGGGGGGACAAGTCAGCTCTCATTTTAGGAAGGTGCTGCGGGGTATGTTAATGAAGCTGAGCACGAGTCTGGCCATCCCCATCTCCTGCCGAAGTCACAGGGCAGCGTGAGTCACCGACTCATCACCCACTCAGGCAGGTTACTTCATCTCTTGTACCTTCTTATGTAAAACAGGAGTGTAAAATGTTTCCTTTGTCTGTCTGTGGAGTGAAGGCATTACTTCTCCCCATTTCTATATACAGCTTCTTTATTCCAAGGCCATACCCTTTCCGAGGTCTTCTGGAGACTGCAAGGAGCTGGATTGTTTGCATTCAGAGTTTGTTATGCTTGATAAATAATACGTAGCAAGAACTTTAGAGATCATACTTTTATTTGAAAACAACGCAGTCTAATTTTTTTTTTTGAAACTCTAACAAAGTTGAGAAATGTACAAAATTGATGCTTACTCCTGCAAGAGGCCTACAATTTCAACATGCTTCATCCTTCATCCTTCAGCTTCTTTTTTGTTTTAAAATTTATTTCTCTGAGGTAAAAAGATGCCATCAAAACTAATAATGAAATAGATATTTTTCAACATTTTTTCCCCCAAGTAAAGCTGGCAGAATAATGACAATACTTTTCAGAGCAGTTAGATAAGATTGTTTTTCACCCAGGTTTTTTATATTTAGTTCTGTGGTACCCAAGTTTCCTTCCTGATCGAGTTGTTTTGCTTTCACAGGGTGTGAATCATCTGCAAAACTAATCTGTTATTATACATTCCCTTCTCACCTCTCCTTTCTAGCTGCTTTTACCGTCTCTTACAGATGAAAGCCTGGGGTGGGGGAAGAAAGGGGGGAAAAAAAGTCTTCACAGGTTTCTCGCTGAAAGCTCCCAGAAAATGAAGCCAGCTGGGGCAGCATACACGTCCCCGGTGCGATGGGCTGCAGCTTGCCCCTGTCTCATCCCAGGGCAAGGAGCGAGCGTCTCCTTCGGCGCGGATGCTCGCTGGGAATCGGGTGGCCGCGGTGGCCGTGCGCTCGCCTGGGCGAGCTGAAGCACCTCGCTACGTGGGGGCGTGCATTGACGGCAAGTCTTGGGTCTCTGCGTTTTCCTCTTCGCTGCAGGCAGACGCCCCAGTTCACGGCGAGGCTTCCCCACCCGACGTGCACCTCGGCCTCCTTCCGCGTAAGCCCCAGTGGAAAGGAGGCAGCCTCACAAAGTGGAATTATGCAATGGCCAGATTAGCAAAAATATGCTCTTTTCTCCGTGAATTCTAATGAGTACTTGCATCATACATTTGTAAAAATAACTGCCTAACGGGTGAAAAAAATCTATTTCTCTGGCAGCGTGCACTTAGTCCTAAATCAATCCAACACTTTTTTTCTTCTGTATCTTCTCTTTATTTGCTTTACACAACAACACACTTGCCTTTACCTCTTGACAAACTGGACCAAAGGAAGCAGTAGAGTGCTTCACTCCCCTACTTTTCCCTGCTCTGTGTCATTACTGCAAGTGTGATGGGATGCAGATTCATTTTGTGGAATAGTTTTATATGCATGCCTGCATTAAAAATAGGATAATGATTTGGAGGATTAAAGGTATGGTCAGAAACTTTTTAATATGGTATAAAATACTTGCAGTGAGTGCAGCCCTTTCTGACCCTCCAAGACCTCCATACTGAACATACAATAGCAATAAATCCTGGAGCAGATTAAGCAATTTCCCCATAGTAATGTGTCTATTGGAGTTTCAAATAACCCAGAGTAGCCTGAAACATTTGGATATTCCAGTCTGTATCCCTTCTGTATGTAGAAAGTTGATGGCAGGGCAGCATCCTGAACTTTGACTCCTTGTAAAAGTTTAAATTGCTGCCCTGCTGGGCTGAGTGAATGCTAATTACTTTGCCTCTTACAATACGTCCAGACTACTTATTTAAAAAAAAAAAATCCCTGAAGACACTGCTTTTGCATGCCAAATATATTGCACTCAACAAAACACATAAAATAGCAGGCCTGTTTGCATACTGCTAATGCAATTGCAAATTTGATATTTAGCAACCTTTAAAAATAATTTCAGTTTTGCACTGCTCATGTGAAAATTCCTAGCAACGCCAGGCAGCGCTTGCTTCGTTATTGCCTGTAGCAGCAGCTGCAATGCACAAAAGCCTGGCATATTTCTCCTAGGACCACAGAACATGTCCCCGAAACAAAGATTGTCTCGAGACTGATTCTGTGCAAGTCTGAAATGAGCAAGAGTTTCTTGCAATCAATTAGGAGGATTTTCTGCTGCGCTCATACTAGAGTGGGCATTAGTCATAGGCATGTTCAAAATAAGGACAAGGCTGGAAACTATGAAACAATAGTCAGGCAGGCTGTACATCTTACTGGAGATTCTCAAAATCTTTGATGCTTCCTAGATTGCCGGAGTCTAATAATTATTAACAATTCTGTAATAACAATATTAATTACCAGAGAAGCCGAAGTTCAGTCGTGATTGTTTGGTTCCTTTCAGCAATCATTAAGCACAATTAGAAGATCAGAAATGATGAGCTTCTGGCAGTAATGTTGTATATGGGCCACTCATTGCACCGCAGCTATAGAGCAAAGAGCTGTGGGCAAGGGTGACATTTTGTAGAGTTCATGCTGCAGACTCAGCATCAGCTTATCCTGCAAAAAAAAAACAGATGAGCCAACTATGTGAGAATAGCTTGTAAGTAAGGATGGCCAAATCACTCTGGGAAACAAGAATCTAAACAAATTTTAGCCTCTGACCCTCAGTTTTGCTCATTCCTAAATTGTTAGTGTAGAAGCCAACTAGACTGCAGACTTGAGAGCATGCCTAATTGCCATTTGGACTTCGCATAGACCACGCTAATAGCCTAATATTTTCATGAGCTGTGGTGGAAAGCGCAGAGATTATGGTCACACATATTTTGTCATGGACCTTGAATCACCTAGAAAGGGGTGCTATGGTTTTGGTTCCCCCTCATCTCCCCATAGACAGAGAGAAACTTCGTGTATTTTCAGCCAGAATGAGCTTTTTCTGCACGACGATAACACCAAGGATTTGTTTTTTGTTCAAGAGTACTCAGGATGCTAAGGGAAGGGGCAAGAGCCCCTAGACCCCCTGAGTTCTAGCCCATAATTAATATTTTTAACATAAGATAGTCATGTCAGCACCTGCCCCTTCAAACTGCTCAGATACCTCTCACCTGCTACGGCTCCCTTTGACTTTTCTACCGTGGGCTATGTGATGACTTGCTTTGGGAAGCTTGCGGTGTGTTCCCTGTCTTATGCTGGGGCATGTGCTTTTGTAATGAGAGGCGGTTCTGGATTTCTTTGGGCTGAGGCTTGCCTAGATTGAAGGATCTAGGAGAATGTCCTGGAGGAGTTTTTTAGCCACCAGGCTGCTAGGAAAAAGTGACTGGCACCTTTTGCTTTCCTTTCCACTTCGCTTTTTTTAATTGTACTGGCTGTGGCTGCTGTGATTTATGTGGAAAGCGAGGCTGCTGGTATGTGGCAGGTATGTTTCCAAGGAAAGGCCCACTGCCTAGAGACCAAAATAGACCCCAGGCACACTTTGTCTTAATGAAGTGGATCGCGGATGGGATCTTGCCCATGTGTCTAGCCTAAAATGTCTTGTGGGAAGCCTCAGCGGACCACACTGTTGCTTCTGTGGAAAGACCGTTTCTCGCCATCTAAAAGAGCTGTGCCCAGGGATCAAGTTGTAGCAAATACAGCTTACAACGTAAGCAGTTAGAGCAGCAGCTGGGATGTATTGCGTGGTCTCTGGTATTTTTTTAATAACTCAGATGAGCGCGCACCAGTTCCATAATGGGAGGGGAGCTGTTGGTCCAGTCCTTCTAGAGGTTCAGATTGAACTTTGGACAATGTAGTTTTCTATTTCAACAAAAATTGGTTCTCCCATTCCAGTGTCTTTTGAATTTGAAACATCAGTTCTTAACCTTTACAGCCTAGAAACTGAGGCTAGGAGTTAATCCCCAAGGTTAATGCAGTACCAGGCCTTTCACAGGTCCTTAACCTGACTGTTGTGACCAAACTACAGACTGAAGAAACCATGCATGGATGAGAAGGTAGCTCAGTCCCCTTCCCTTCTTCACAGGCCTCTGTGCTTACAAATGTAATTCATTTCCACTTATTTCTACTAGGATTGATTGAGGCTGTAACAAAAACCTGCATACCCTGTGGCTGTATTCCCTAGTCAGTCTTTGGGAGATCTGGAAAGTTCAGACTAACCTCAAATGTTTTAGGAAAGTCCTACTCCCTTGCAAAGACAGCCTTGTAAATATATGCTAAAGTATACAAACTGTTGGCAGCGGTATAAATAGACCCCATCCCATAGTTTGCATAATGGTCGCACTGTTTACAGACAGTTATTCTTCATGGCTAGCTAAGATTGGACTTTAAGTCCTTCAGGATCTTTTTTGGGTTGGGCGTCAAGGTGGATTCCCATAGGAACTGATTCTTGATGAGGGATTGGCTAGACTTGTTTTGATGGGAAGAGGAGTTCAGATTCAACTAAGTGTGACTTTCCACAGTTTCGTTTGGTTGAGCTTCACTAATCCAAATACTTAAAACAAACAAACAAACAAAAAATCCAACAATGTCAGCCTAGTATTCAAAGGGAACACCTGCAAGGACCAAGCATTGATGTTTAATTGTGTAGGCGCACAAATCAGGGTGAGAACACAACATTTGCAGTTACAGTCTGGAAGACTGTGATCATTGGTCAAAGACAGTGGAAAATTTATCCTCGTGGAAGAAACTGAAGCAAGACCCCTATGCACGTTAGTCTGAAAGCGCTGGGGAGGCTATTCACCTTAGGTGTTGGGGGCTTACCTTGGGAGACGTATCCCAAAGGGGATTCGAAGTGGGAATGCCAAGAGTCCTCTGAATAGCACCCTGGCAGAAACCCTCTGCCCAGGCTGGGTGCAAGGCGCAAAACAGGACGACCTCACCTTTCAGATACCCAAGTTAGGATGTCCCAGGTTAGATGGTTTAAGTACTCTGGGGTGATGCTGTGGTCCCATCAAGGACCTTTGCCAAACTCCCACCGTATGAGTGGATGAGTAAGTGTTTTGATGACACTGTGCACAGGGCTAAGTGAATATTTTGAAAATAGGCTGAATTACAAATGTTCCTGACATACTAGTCACCAACTATTTTTATGTAAGGAATGGTTTGGGGGGAGGGGAGGGGGGAATTCATCCTGCAAATAATTGATTTGTAAAAGTGGGAGGAAAAAAAAGTCAGACTAAGGAAAGAGTGTCACCAAATCAACAAATAGAGTATTCTTTAGGAAAAATGTGCTTAATTTCAGACCAGGGATGTAAAAGTGCCATGAGAGTTGTTCTCACAGAATTTCTAGCTCAATCAGAAATAGGAAGAGACTACAATTATTATGGGATCCTGTTCTTTTGAGAATGCCAACCCAGTTTTGCAGACCCAAGAGGTCTAAACAATCTCAAATAAGGTCTGGATGAACAACTATTCTTTTCATTGCTGTCTATGCTGAATGAGATGCGAGGTTTCTCATTACTGTTTCCCAAATCAGCATAATGTTTAATCTTTGACGCTCTGCTGAATGAAAAGACAAGGAGTTTTCTTTTAGCATGTTTATTAGGTCCATGCTGATGAAAGGCATTAAAATCTTACCTACAAATAAAGAAAGCTTGACTCCGGTAAACTGACTGATTTTGCTAGAGTAGTTTTCACACTGGGCAGGGCTACAGGTTTAGGAGCACGCTGTACTGAGAGGACTCGGCGATGCTCAGACCCCTGTTTAGCTGATCACAGACGTGAAAAGCGCACGTCTTCTGGACGTGACGTTAAGAGCCATAACGAAAACTATCGACCATGGACCCCCAACTTCTACCTGGAGGAGCTTTCAAAAGGTCGCCCCGTCGCTTTTACCCAACGCCGAATTGACTGCGTGCCGTGCCAAATACTGAGCTAGTGTACTCTTTGCGGATGCCTTGCCCTGCCCTCAACAATCAAATGCATAAAGATGCACTTGCGTACCACTCTGCATAGATATCATACACGTACTGATTGCTTGTCAACCATGGCTGATTCAGTAACATACCCAGCTCATTTTTACATATCACAGTCTATGGCATGGTAGTACTGGAATTAACAACTCAGTGTTTTAGATTACTCCCTGGATTTATTACCTTCTGGGAAAAGAAGTTATTTCTAGACCCTCTGCCAACCCTCAATTTCTAGTAAATGAGAATATACTAGTTCTGGGACTTAGGATGCTTTATGAAAGGAGAAAAAAAATGATGAAGGAAAAATGATTTTGATCTGAGACAGAAACTCAGACAAAGGATTACCCATGTTGTTTGAACAGACAGTGCATAAACATTACTTTATATTAGAAGGAAGAGAGACTTGCAACATCCAGGAAACTACTTTATTCACAAAATAAAACTAGGCCTATTTCTGCTTATTCAAATACCACCCACAACTTTCTGGGGAAAGATCATATGCAAAGCATATTTGGAAACATTATTAGGAATGCATAAAGTACAGTATTAGTCAATTTTATATGCTCAGTTGCATGAAATCTGTGTGTTTAAAAAATATAATAATTTGCATTTCATGGCTTTTGATAACCTCAGGAGTGCACTTGAAATTCAGCACATGCCCACAGCACCTCCCAGCTCACCCCATTTTTAACTGAAGACCAATGGTTTCTATTAAGGGATCAGGCAGGGACTCTGACAAGCCAGTCAATAACTATGTGAGGTTACTTCATTAATGCTATAATGGCTGATAGAGTGAGAGGCAAAAAACAGGTTCCTGACAGCAGCAAATGAAAATGATAGAGATTCCTGAAGCAACGCGCCTTTCCTTTGTCATTGTCTTTTGCTTGGCTTATTCAAAATGTGGCATTTATGTATTCAGCCTTGATGAATGTTGCAGGCTTTAAGTACTTTTTCCATCTCTAATGCAGTGCCGATTGCACATTGTTCTTTCTTTCTCTCCCTCTCCCTCTCTTTTTTTTTCCTTTTTTTTTTTTTTTCTTCTGTAACCTCTGCTGTCAAGGCATTGCGGGCTGAAGGGTTGCAGGCACCAGCTAAATAGCTTTTTTGCTGTAAACGGTGAAGGTGACGGGACAATGTATCATGAGCGCCAGCGGGGTCACGCAGTGAGTGGGTGGTGGAGGCTGTAGCCCGCAGCGAGGTGGTGCAGGATTCCCCACTCCTGCTGCCTACGGGGGCTGCGTGGGCGACGCCGGGCACCTCTGGCCACTGCTGGAGAAACCACGATGCGGGCAAACAGAAATCCAAGGTTTGAGGCATTAGAGGTCAGCAGCCCGCGGCTGGGTGCGTCACCAGAGCAGCCCATCAGTGAGGCATCCAAGTGCCCAACTCGCCATCGGCAGCTCGAGCATCTTTAAACGCTGCATGCCTCCAGCGCCTACATTGAGCCTGAGGAGCGGCGCAGGTATCCTGCGTCCAGGCAAACGTGCTGCAGGAGGACCCCGTGATTTCTCCCTCCAGCAGGTCCCTGCTGCCCCTGGGCCGCCCAAGGGAGCCCCTTCCCACCCCTCGCAGCTCCCGCGTCTGTCCCCACGAGCCGCGCCGCCTTCACGCCCTTCCCCTGTAGCAGAGCCATGCATGGTACTTGAGCATCAGGATAATGGCGCTGTATGATTTAGCTTCTTTAAACATTTTCAGGTATTGCATATAAATGCCCACATTACAGCAGGAGGCATGATATTCTTACAGTTTGCTTTCGCTCCTATTTTGTTTTGCTTAACTGTTTATGGTATTGCACACCTCATGCTATTTTTTCACGGGCCCTTTCTGCAAATCTCTCTTCTTTAGGCCAGGCCAAATGTAGGGTCTAGGTAAGGCTTGTCTAATGTTTGTCCCATGCAGAATCCTGACACTTGCATGTTTGTGCTATGAAAAAAGACATTGATTTTTCATTGACCAGTCTTTTGAAAGACAATGCTAAAGGTGAAATACATTTCCTCAAACTTGTCAAAGTCGTCATATGATGAGTTACAAAAATATTTCTTGTTTATTTTTCCATTCTCCAAATTTTTCCACATATCTCAGCCATATGTTGAGTATTTTTGTTAAAAAATAATTTATTCCTATCGTAGAGTGTTTGTGAAACCTGGTAAATACCTTCCTGTCCTCTGTTTTTCTATTCCTAGACAATTCTTTACTTGCCTAAAACTGGCTTGTGAAGATATTGTTACTGAGGCTAATTCAGCAGAGCATTTAGGCGTGCGCTTATCTTTAAGCAATAGTCCCCCAGCAACTGCATCGCATGGGCAGTATTAGGCACATACCTAACTATCTACTGACTCAAGCCTAAAAGGCCTTAAAAAAAATCATGGCTTGATAGTGGAAGGCTTTTGGCCTAGGAAATGAGAATGCAAAAAAGTATGTAAAACCACTGTAGATGTGTATTTTCCAGCTCACTTGGAAGAAACTGTGAGGCAAAATGTTGATAATGGGCTTGTGAGCATGTCTGAACATTAAAGTGCTTTAAGCTCCTTTAAGGAATAGCTTGGGTATGAATCAAAGCTCAGTTTTAAATTGTTTCCATAGCAGAAGCAGAGAGCCTCAGAGCTAGTATTCTTATTTATTTTTATTTTTTTTAAGGCACGGTAACTTCAGGGAATTTCCCATGTTTATGGTCTAACAACAAGAGAGCCAAATATGCTGTGGTTAATGACATAAGCCTTAAAAAGAAGGATTGCCTATTCTAAAATGCAGATATCTGGACTCACAAACCTCTTCTCATATTTTGGGCTAGCCAAATGATCTTGTTAACAAAGAGGGTGGCCATCTCTTTCTCCAGCTCTTCCTCGAAGTCCTCCGTGACAGAGAGAACCTGCCCTAGGGAGAAGTGAAGGGACTGTGATCTTGAATGAGGAACGGGGCAGCACTGTAATCCCAGTGATAACTATCTGTAATCACCAGGACACTAGTGAAGTTCCAGGGGCACAAATGCTGAGCTCCAGTTCTGCAGAAAGAAGCTGGACCTGATAGATGTTTGGGGGATGGAGAAGAGAACAGCATTAGGACTGGCATTTACAGCACAGATGTGCTGGTTTCTTTTTTCTTTCTTTTTTTTTGTTAACAAAAAGGTTAGTGGTTTTAACAATATATTTTTGTTAGCATAAAGTTAAACATCTTGCTTCACTTTAGCTATCTAAAAATTGTATGTCTAAGTCATCTAGATCCCCCCTATTTGAGATATATATAGAGAGACATCTTCTGAGAAGCAATTGTGCTTTTGAGTTAGTGTCTAGCATAGGTCACCTGCATGATGCTTTACAGATGCCTGTTTCTCTCTGTAGGCTAGAAATGGAGGCTTAGCCTAGAAAGGTAACTTTTTCTTAAGGCGTGTGATGTAAAGTGCCTCCTGGAGATGAAAGAGCCTGCTTTCAACCATACATTGCAAACTGATTTTTCTATTTTACGTAGTCATGCTCTGATTATTTGTCACCTATTTACTGGTACGAAGCTGTTTGAGAACCACCAGTCTTCTCCAAGAAGGAGGAAATCTCAGCTTGGACTGATGGAGGGAGGGTTATCTAATACATGCTCCACCTGACATGATTTCTGGGTGAACATCCATATTTATGGTGTTCTCTATCACTAAGTGTTCAGGGTGAGTGCAAACCGATTTCAGTCCATGGCTGTTATTGAGATGAGAAGAGCTCCCACCAGAGTGTTGTGGCACAAACCCCTTCATAATTAGGCTTGCTTGCTCTGTGGTTGCACACCTTCTGTTAGCGTGTTCGTGTCGGCCTTTGAGCAACTGATTTCTCAAGGAGCCGTAAGTCTAAATTCAGTCCTAAATTCTCCCAGAGTTGTTCCAGAATGCAATGCTCAGCGCCAGTTCCTCATCTGGGAGAGGCTGAACACGTACCCTGCGCTGGCAGAGCGGCGTTAGCGCGTCTCCAACGCAGCAAATACCGGGGCTCCGGCAATCGCACTGGGAACTGAACGATTCAGCAGGTCCCCTGGAGAGTTTCCCCCTGCAGAGCTCCTATTGAGGCCTATCTTTGAAGGAAAGCTGTCTTCCAGGAGTAGAATTACTCAGACAAAGGGCAGTTGTGCAAACAATGCTTGCCCTCCATTAAGATAAAATCCCTTTGGGAGGCAGCTCCAGGAGGTGCAATTTGCACCTCTTTGCACAAGCAGAGGTGTGAATTGAGTGAGGAATCAGCAATGCTTTGGTTCATTGATGGGAAACTGCCTGGATTATTTTCGACCAGACAATAAGGAGAAAACGACAGTCATTTTGCCCTCACGCTCCAATTTAACTGTCCTCCCTGTCTGGCTCCAAATTCCATTTTCAGGTCATATGACTCCTGAAATCTGGGAAGTGGGTTTACTAGTGTTGTTCAACCTGTCTCATCTCCCCTTCAGAGCAGCTTCATGTCACGGTGCTGGGGCTGTGTGTGCAGGTGGGGAGGATCTGCATTTCTATCATGGATGCGCAGCGGGCCTGGACGATGCTGCGCTTCCCTGTGTTCTCTTAACTGTTTAAAATTCATACAGGTAGTTTCTGTAGTATTTTCAGAAAGTATTTGGACGCAAAATGAGGACATTTTAAACGGAACCAAAAGTCTGAAACTTAATTTAGTGGGGTTTTATGTGCAGGGTTGGGCATGGCAGGGTCCCCTTTTCTTCAGGAAAGCACAATTTTTGAAGTTTCAAAATGGCTCAGGAGTAACTGGAAAACATTTTATTGCAAATTTCAGGGGAGACATTGTACCTATTTTACCCTCCCATATTTATAGAACAGTTGGAGCACAAAGGAGGGCATTTAATGAAGTTAATGAAGCCATCAATTAAAGAAAATTTCATATACTTTCCATGATCTGCTTGTTATTTCAAGGCCAAATTCTATTCAACCCAATCCAGCAGTCCTTAGCCAATATAACATTGAAAGACATCAATTGTTACATGTGGTATATTTTTAAAAAGAGATATTAAGTGAAGGGCATTAATGCATATTTTACACAAAGATAGGGATATGTTAAATGGTTTCATAGAAATGATATAATGCAAGCGTTTTAAGAATCTTCTGCAAATTAGTCTGCGTTTAGTCATTTTCTCTTTTAAACAAAAGTTAGACAAATTATTGCTAGCAAACAAAAATCTATTTTAGACAAACACAATATGTCCTGAAAGATCCAGTTTGTCATGCCAATAGTCTCATTGGCTGTGATTTGTATATTAAAAAGATTTTAATTGCCCAGGTAAGTGCCTGCACCTGCTAAGACATTGAATATTAGAGCACTTTATTCTAATCTCTTATAATATAGGGCACACTTCACCCATAAAATTATTCTCTACACAATTATAGCTCAGTTTTGCTGAGGTAGAAAGTGCAACTTAACAGTTTGGTTTTACTCATTATTATTAAAATCATGCAAATTAGGATCATTAGGTAGCAGTTGTGTAGTTAACTACTCAACAGCCTGGTCATTGCTTTTCCTTTACACTACAAACAATGACAAGGATTCAAATGGATGTTACATCGGCAGGCAGGTGGGCTCTGGAAGCACAGAGAGTAGCTCAGAAACCAAGGTATAACTTCTGAACTCTGGAGCCTTGGTTGCTACAACAGTTACAGAGAGTCCAATTCAGACTTGCCAAAATAGAAGTCGAAAAATTCAAGCAGGAAAAACAAAAATGAAAGTTTTCTCCCTGAAAATTTCTTCTAAGCAAAAGCTGTTAAAAAGCAGGGGAGAAGCTGTACTTACTTTAAGCCTGGGGACAGAAGCTAGATGGGGGAGGAGAATTTTGCTAAAATGGTACTCTGCCACCCAACCCAAAGTATCCCTTGTGATCATATTGTCCGTTAGAGTTAGCCATGGTTTTGTTTGTTGTTGTGCAGATTCATCCACTGCCTTACGTATCTGTTTGCTCAGCAGCATGGTTGGCTCAGCTTGATTTCAGAGATGGTCTTTTGGAGACGTTCTTTCCCATGTTTGATCTTAGTAATTCCGTGCACACCTGTATGTCCATCAGCATAGCCTTGTGGTGCTGTTTATGTTTTTACTGATGGCGTGGCCTAAGTTTTACAGCAGGAGTGTTACCTTAAACCGGAGCTGACAACCTCAAGGAAAGGAGATTCTGCTCAGCTATGCAGATGTGCTGAGATGATTTCCTTCTGATTTTGTTCAGGAGTTCATCAGGCCGTTAAAGGGCTCCCTTCTGACTGAGCATCAGAAAATCATTTAGGAGATTTTATGTTCAGGTTGGCTGTATCCTATGCCCACGATATGATGATTGTATGTGGACAGGTAAAGCCTGATTCTAGTTGCACTGCAATTTGTACGAGCGTCGCCCTAGGATAAAGCCTGCCTGTAACGCTCCCATCCCCACCGAGTGCACAGGCCCCTTTCTGCACTCACGAGCGGCTGTAGAGGCATAGGCATGCCCCTTCATACCCTACTGGTTGTTTAAAACCATGTCCAAAGAATAATTGGAAGTTTAATGTGTTATGGTTCTTGTGGCAGCTTGGCTTCAACCTCATTGCAAATGTGCTGCCATTTCTAATTGTGTTTTTCTTTTTAAATTGGAATCTTTGTTTTCTGTTGTTGCTCCCCGCACAGCGTAAAGTGTTTGGGCTAGACAGTGTGGCTGAGTAATGAGAACCACCGCTTTTTCATTTCATGGATTTTTGAGCATTTATACTTCTAAATTTAACTTTGCATTGAAACAAATGTGTGTATTTAAGCATTTGGGCGGGGGGAAAGTCCTGATTGTCTTGGTCTGAGTGTCCTTGAGGAAACTTTTGCCCTTCAGAGTTCCTCCAGCAAATGATTCCTGTGTGCATTTCTGGCCTGCTTTCCAGAGGTGGTAGGAAAATGGGCAGCCGTAGTCCTGCTCTCCATCCTCTGCCCATCTCTCATCATTGGCTCACACAACCGGGCTTAACTGAGTGGTGGAAGAAATGGCAACACCCTTCCTGGGATGTGAGGCATCATCCTGTCTCTGTGGCACTGGGCGGTAGCACAACTCTAAGTCACGCAGGGCCAAAAGCTACTGTCATGTTTTTGCAACCTGTTCTGACCTTTGAACTATGATTACGAATGATTTAAATAAAAAAGATCTCCATGACATCTCCAGCATGTAATGAAAGAAATTAAACCAGTACACTGTAAACCAACCTCCTTATAACATATAAATCTAACGATGGGGTCACTTAGAAATGCCCAAGGTTTGTTTTAACCACTGAGTTATGAGCTTTGAGTCCCACCCAGTTTTCATGAGGGATATTACCTATCCTTATACACACACACACACCTGATAATATCTTTTTCAAGGAGTAGCACTGTGTTTCCTATCTGACTTCTGCATCTTTAGTATCATCCGGTTTCTTGCTGTGCTGTTCAGTCCTGAGTGCGTTTTGGTGTAGGCACGCAGAAATGCACAGGGGAATTATAAACCCTTCACCCTACTCCCACTGGACCAGGGAGTAGCACAAAGCCATTTTCTTCCTTTTTGGTGAGACCTCTTCCCTCTTGTTTCCCAAGGGGTTGAAAGAGAAGCCACTTCTTCTTCTGAGAGAAGGGGTCACCTGGTAGCTTCTTGCCCTTGTGAGCAGAGCTGGGCCATGCAGAGGCAGCAGGGCCAGGCGCGGGGTAGGCATCTGCTGCAGGTCCAAAGCAGTGAAAGAAACTTTTTTGGTGAATTCTGAGAGATTCCGATACCAAAGAAAAGTAACTGATATGTAAATGATAAACCAGACCAAGACAAAGACAAACATCTTGCTAATCTAGTCCAGGTGAAGAAGGATTTTCTTATTGTTGGAATAGGTGGGGAAGCTTCTAGGTGGATTAGAGAAGGAATTTCTGACCTGTAGTGTCCCGGAGAAGGTGTTAAGGAGCAGTATCCCTGATGCAGCTCGTAGGGGGCCAGGCTCACCGGCCTGGGAAGTGCCAGTGCTCTCGCTGGCCGAGTCGGGGTCCTCAACTCGCAGCTCGGCACAGCTGCAGCTTCCCACGATTTCCTGCCACCTGCTGCTCTGGTCCTCCGAGGGCCACTGCCGCGTGGTGGGAATCCTCTGAGTAAGAAACTTTCCAGCTGCTTTTCAGAGCCTTTTTCTTGTGTGGAAAGGCAGACGGATGGATGGAGGAGGAGAACGCAAATGCTATCCCTCAGCAGTGCTGGCAGGCCAGGGGGAATGGTTTGAAAGAGGAAATGAGGAAACGGCAAGAACTGGGTTTCTTCGCTATAGCGTGTGACTGAAAAGAGGCTTTCCATAAAGTCTGCTACCGTTTATTTACCAATAAAAGAAGCATATTGGCCATCAGTCCTTCCTTGCTCTGTTCTGGGCAAATGAAACCTTCTTGAAGTTGGCCCAAGGATTTGGTTGTAGATAGAGGAGTTGGTATTTTTTATGATGCAAAAATAGCCCAAATGTTCTCCTTCCCTCCCCCACTTGACTCTTTTCCTTTTATTGCTGAATGCTCAGAATTTCTCCATGTTCTCTCATTCATGCTCTGTGGGAGGCGGCAACCTTGATGCGATACCGGGTGATGACACAGGTCTCTCTCCCTGCCTGCGGAGTGAAGGCTGGCTGCCCAAATCCGAGCAACAAAGGCCCCACTCCCATTCCTTCCAAATTTCGCCCTACTCTTCAAAGACATCTTTTCTTATTTCTTCCATCCTTGTCATCTTTGCCTGGATTTGGGCGAGGTTGCGTTCACGATTTTGCCTATTCAGATGCCCCTAAAGCTACCTAAAAGTCACTGGAAAAGCAAGTTATGGGTAATAGCGCCATTAGCATTGCATAAGCTGTTCAGTGTTTTGGTTTTTTTTTCTCCTTGTAAATCATCTATTTCATTGGGAAATTTGTGATTTCAAAATGTAGAGGTTTGTTCTGAATTGGAACAAAAGCACAAAGTTGAAATTGCCTGTGAAAAACACATTTCTAGGACATGCTATTTTGAATTAGTCAAAATGTTCTAGTTCAATAAATCAAAAGGTTTCATTCCAATTTTGCATTTCACTTCTTTTATAATTAGGAATATAATGTAAATAACATTTTAAAACAACTTTTCCTTTTGCAAAGAGTAATTGAATCGCTCTGTTCCAATGGAATTTAATTTTAGAGTTTATTCTCACCAAAACACTGTGGTTCAATTTTGTTCTAAATGAAATTCTATCAAAATGTGCTTGTTTCTGCACCAAGTTTCTCTCTGACAAAATAGGATTTCCTGATGGAGAATGTTTTATCTCAGCTGTTTTGACCAGCTCTTACCTAAACCCCAGAGCCTCTAAACAAAATAATAATATTCATTACTCTCAATAATAATATTCATTACTCTCCTCCATTATACCTTTATTGAAAGAAGCTCATGCAGCTGAAGAGGAATAATGTCATACTCTGGAGTACAGGATACTTTATGTAGTTCTTAATTGCAGGTACAAAATGAAATGCAACTGGTCTACAGTATAGATATCGGCTCAAATTAATCTCTGGAGTAACTCCAATGCCTTTAGTGGAGTTACTCCAGCAGTGAATGTGATCCACTGTTTTCATCCAGGTGATTTTCTTTAGATATCGCAAGGTGCCTGCGTGGGCAAAGAGACTGTCACTCTAGCAGCGCACTCGGGCAGGTTCGGAAGCATGTTGCTGTAATTATTGGGGTGATTTGTTTTATTTTTCCCGTACGTGAAGGAGGAAATCATCTTTCTCTTTAGTTAGGTGTTTTATAAATGTTTTTGCCTGTGGATTGACTGTAAATTTATTAAAAGAAGGAAGGGTTAAGAGAGGATATTTTTCTAGCTATTACTTTTACCAGTTTACTGAAAAAGCAAACTACCCAAACCCTAGAATTATAAACGTAGGTGGAAGATGTTCTTTCAAATATCATTTCTGACCACTTTCTATTCAGCTCTTGAAATGTAGACATTTGCTGAAATGTGCCATTTCCCTCCACAACACGGAAATTAATATGCATGTGCCACAGCAGGGCATACGAGCAGAGAGACTAACTCAGCCCTGGGAGGATGTAGCGAGCACGTGTGGCTGCTCAAAACGGAAGTTGCTCCCTGCCCGGGAAACCCGTGGAGAGGAGCCAGGATAACGAAACGGGAAGCTTGATCCCAGATATTGCACGGTGCAGCTCACCCCGGGCGCCTTCCTCTGCTGCTCACACCTGAGCTGGCCTTGGGGGACAATCAATGTAGTTTTGGAGATATTGGGAGATATGACAACGTTCGGCTAATACCTTCCTTTTTTCCCTTTCTCTTTCATGGTGCAAAAGGAGGGAAAAGATAATTATGGTTTGAAAATGTGAGTATGCATTCAAGTTCTTTCAAAAGACGTTTGATCCTTGCCCCAAAGAGCTAGTGGGTTATGCTCAGCCCCGAATGGTGCTGTGAACGGGGTAACAGCGCAGGAGGAGGAAAGAGCAGGTAATGTCATCACCCAAATGACATGATTGCAACAGGAAGCCGATACACAGCATGGGGCAGAAAGGCTTCTTTTTTTCCTTAAATAAATAAAATCTTTGTTCCCTCTAAAGTATACATAGACAGAAATGTAATACAGAAGTATATTATTCCCATGCGTACCATCCGCACCATACTGTCTGGCTGCGGCTGCTCTAGTTTCTGGGATATTTGCTGAATTACCTGTTTCTTTCTGGAATACCTAAACTCACTGTAGTGAGGTGATAGAGGCCACTTGTAGCAGCGGGGTCTTACCTGCGGCAGGGGCAGAGGAGCTGCAATCGCCACACCAACCTGATGTGAAGGCTACAAGGCGGCTGGTGGCATGGGGCATCTGTTCGGGAAGTGCCCTGTGGTTACGAAATAAGGGCTTTGGGCCCGATTATCACTTGTGCCAAAGCCCCATTAAGTCACTTTGCCCATGCAAGGGGGTCTTAAAGCAGCCATAAATGTAAAGGACCTGAAATTAGGAGTAAACGTTCAAACAGCTTTTAACCGCAATGGTGAAATCCATCTTTAGCGGGGTCTGGCTTGTTAACTTCTTTAGTAACAGAAGAATTAAATATGTATCCAGTAAGGAATTTGGATAGGGCAAGAAAGCTGCTGCTATATGCATAATAAGCATCAGCGCCAAGGGAGGAGAGGAATTATCTGGGATATTCTGAGTGGAAAGAGTAATGGGATGAAACTGAGCAAAGGAAAACTTAAAGTGATACCGTGGAAAAATATGGTCTACTGATCTGCAGAATAGTCTCAACAGAGATCTAGGAAAGCCATGCCGCACTGGCTGGTTAAAACTGTGGTGGGAATACACAGAAAGGAAAATATTTTAGTTGTCAGCAGGATGGACAAGGTGCCCTAAGGGATTTTTAGAGTGATTCAAGGAGGGTTTGTTTTCATGTTTTGTTTTCTAATTGACCAAAACATATACAACCAGGGCTCGCAAGACAATGTTGAGCCAAAACTCTTGCTGAAGGCAAATGAAGAACAACTTTAGAATAGGGCCTGTTGGAAAATGTCCATGGGTGGAATCATAGGAGGTATGAACGGGAAGAAATTCCCTCCAAAATGTTTGTTTTACTGTACAGCTTCTGTATAGGGAATGTGTGTAATTAGCAATTGCTTCCAGTAAATGGCTCTCCGATCGTGACGACAATCCAATTGGAAGGAAATTACTGTAAAAACAAATTTATGGATGGGCCTTTCTACTAACAAGTGCCAAGTCTGTGGAACACCTTCATTTGCGACTGAACACTTGTCAGTCATCATGTAAGCATTTAGGTTTATGGTTTGCCTGCCATAGGTGTAATACAGCATTGTGGGGAAAGGCATACCCTCTTGAAGACTGGTCTTTCACATCATGACCTTTCATGGTTAATGTATACCACAGTAATGTTTATGGTGTCTGTATATATTGGCTTTGGATCCTTTTGGAGGATACAAGCCATGAAGAAACCTCTGAGAAAAGACACTCTCTCTCTCTCTCTCTCTCTCTCTCTCTCTCTTTTTTTTTTTTTTTTCCATTTAGAGTAATATTGTCTCTTGATATGCTGCCGATGTAAAGTCCTTATTGTTAGAAGTCCCACGGGGAGAATCCCTTTTCCTCCTCGCCAGCTGGAACATCTGGGCTTGGCATACCAAAAGAATGAAATCTTCCTCCCCTTTACACCATTCTTCATTCAAATTTACTATAACTTTAGATCTATATGAAATAGCCTCTCCAATATCTCTACACTGCAATGATTGAGCAACGGACCCCCTGAGGTAGGTGGCAGTGTAAAATACCCTGTGTGCTGATGGGAATGGAGAAGTTTCCATGGCTAAACTTTTGTTCTGACTCCCCTCCAGTATAAATTTGCCTTGCCACTGAGTGCCCAAAGGCACTCAGAGAGAATAGGTACTCAAGAGAATAAGTTTTTTCTTTTTCTTTTTTCTTTTTCTTTTTTTTCCTCCCTCCTTCAATATCATTATTCTGTGACCGCTTCCATACCTTGTGAATCAAATTTGCAAGCATAATATCTCTTTGCCATACAGGATATTTCTCTATGGTTAGTCTTCTAAATAATAAATATTACAAATTCTGGAGAAATTCTATAAACAAACAGGTTCATCTCTGAACTCATCAGGCCAATGCTATGTTTATATAAACTGCTACTTGTGATGATGGGGTATATGGCATTTTTTATTGCAAGCAAAGGACATATTATTCAAATAAATGTAGAGAAAATAAAATGAGCTCGGTAAAATTGGGATGCCCCTAGCAATCAGAGTTTCACTTTAAAATAACAATAATAATTGAAGCTACATTCTGCTTGTATGAATTGCAATCAGTAGCACAGTACTCCATTTGCTTCCATTGGACCACTTGTGCTTTGAGGTGCTATTCAACCTGAGTAAGAGAATAGGAATGTGACCTCTCTGCTGGATAGGTTGGTGCAATTGTCCTTCGCTTTGGAGTCTCAGCAAGTTCTGTTTCCAAATGTGTTCAGATACTGCAGCGACTTCTCTTCCCCATCAGAATCGTGCACTCAAAGAGGCGAATAAGCAAAAACGGCATGTTTGGTGGTGGTGGGAGGTGGGGGTTACCCGTGAATGAGTCAGTTTTGGTTCAAAGTCACGAGTGAGTTGCAAATGTCGCAGGTTTCTTGCTTTGAGCAACCAATACGTCTGCGGTGGGTAGCGAATGATCCCAGCATAAAGTGAGCACCTCTTCTTTCTGGGGCAGTGGTGGGTGGGCAGGACCTGTCGTCAGTGGGGAAATCCAGGCACTCACAGGAGGGTTGTCTTCATTTCTAAAGGGCTTCCCTCTGTAATTGTGAAAGTTTGAATGTACAGCCTGGTTAGCCTTATAGAGAAAAAGGTTTTTTTGGGCACGCTCTCTCCCTTTTTCTGTGGATCATGTTACTTGTCCAAAACTAGGGGGTATTTTTCTGCTTTCTACCCACTCCTTACAAAAGCAAAAACCTGCAGCCGGGCACATCTCTTTTCCAGCGCAGTGAACCTTCCAGACCCGTGTCCTAGTCTCTTGGAACCAAACAAATTACATGTCATAGCACACTGTATATCACACAGGGAGTGTTTATAATGTGGGGCTGAGCTGGGCTCAGGAATGCGCTCCTCGGGTGAGCTGGAGCTGCTCACGCCGCTGACTGACAAGCTGCCATTCGCCGGGAATTTCACTCCATGGGGCCTTCCCCTCCCCGTGCAGGCAAGCCTTAGCCTCCGAACTTCGGCTTCTGACCTCACTGTTTTCGTACGGAGTAACCACATGTGCATTTATCACGCAACTTTATGAACAGTGAAGGTTTATTACATTGCACTTAAACCTCATTTAACCTTTTCTCTGGAAGCAATACTTTAAACGGGTATTGTGAGAGTTTGCAAAATCCTGAGTAGCAGGCAAGTTCCTTCCTGAGCTTTGTGTATACAAGGTTCTCCCCTCCCCACCGACAAAACACACCCACCCACCCACCCCTTCTTTTCTCTGCCACCAGGCAAAATATTGCAAGGCGGTAAAGATTTATCAGGAGGGGTAATTTTAGAGGGTTTACTTAAGAAATAATCTTTGGCTCAAGACTGAGAGGACCCCAGGGACAGGAAGCTGATACGAATCTGAAAGGTCTGGGATTGGCCTGCAGAGATTTAAGCTGCCCGTTTGTACGCAGGGTGGGGGCCGTGCGGGCGGTAAGCGCGATGCCCGAGGAGGTTCAGCCGTACTCCGTGCCCCGGCTTGTGCGATGTAACTCCGAGCCGTTACCATGATTAGCTGCTTTTGGCAGGAGGCAGCACTGGGAGGCTCATGTAGAAGTGGTGGCCTCTCTGTGCCTGATGCTGCAGAAGCAGATCGTGGGTGCCAATCTCTGCCTCTGCCTCTTAGGAGCTACGTGAAGAGGGCAAGGGGCACGTGGCAGGGGGAAAGGGGCTGGGTGAGCCCAAGTGACTTCCCACAGCGGGCTGGTACAGGTGCTGGGAAGGACTCGCAGGTCTTCTGACTCACCGCTCCCACCACCGCAGGCCATGCTGTTTCACGGGTGATGTTTTTCCCACAAGAAATGCAAACACTTGTCCTCCCAGAAGAACCGCTCACAAGCTGATGGTGTTAAGTGGGCAGACCAGCAAAACCGCTGCCTGTGCCCGGCTCTCCCATGGTGGCCCTGCAGCCCTGGCACCCCTCTGCATGGGGCTGGCTGGGGCTCTAAACCCTGCCCCATCTCCTCCAGGCTGACCTGGCTGGTGCTGGAGGGCAGAGCAGTGCTCAGCAAAGCACAGGGCTCTCTCAGGACCACGTTAATCCTATGCTTCCCAACCCTTGTCATCCCCTCAACAGGCTTTGCAGGGCTTGTTAGCTTTTCTCTAGCATCTCTGGCACAGCCAAAGGGAGGGAAAAAGAGCAGTCAGGGAGGAAGAACTATATCTGAGTGTGTTGGGGTCTCTGTGTCCTCTCCTCTCCCTGCCTGTCCTTCGGGAGGTAGTCTTCAGTCCCAAAGACTTTCCCAACTGGAGCTGTCAGCTGTGGCTGTTCACAGTCGTACTAGCTGTCATGCTACTGAAAAAGCTGTTCACCTGGTGGCAAAACCAAAAAACAGAAAAATTCAGATGAATAGTATGGAGAGCTTCCTGGCAGTATAGCTGTTAAGCTATGGAGCAGTCTCCCGGGGGACCTAATGTGAACTCCATCACTTGGCTGAATGAAGTTCTAGAATAAAGATAGTGGGGGAACATCCATCAAGGGCAAGGAAGGGAACTAGGAGAACCCAGAATTAGGTAGATAGTTTCCATGTATAATTTCAATGATTTACATAAATGTCCTATATTAGCCTTTAGTATATAAAGCGCTTCTGGTACTTGGGAAAGAAAAAACATGACAAAAAAGATATTAGATATGATCAAGAGCACTATCTGAGTGAAATTAAGAAAATCTTTTTAATTCTGGAAGAGATCAAACTCATCTTTGGTTTCTACAGAGCCAAAAAATAGCTGTAGTTTGTAAGCTCTCACCATGCCAAGTGTGGGTTGCAGAATCTGAATCTCCTCATGCACATTGTTCACTTTATACTGCTGCATTTACAGTGCTGTGGATAAATGAATCAGTCTTGCCTCAATGCTATCTAAGTCGAGTAGAGAAAATCAGCGTTTGGTTTGATTTTGTTTTGATGTAATTTACATTTTGTTTCTTATTCTCTAATTTGTAATTTAGATCGTGTTAGGATTAAAGGGTCTTTTCACTCAAATGATACCTTAAGTTGATACAATGCCCTTCATTCCAAAGCACCCAAACTACTTTACAAACTGTGTGGTAAATACAGCAATTAGTAGTGGCTGTACAAATTAGAATGAAAAGATCAACACTATTTGTTAGGTCTAGTTTCCTACCAACTCAGGACTTTCCTTGGAAGTGAATATTCCAGTATCCAAGCTGTATCCAAGCTTTCCACATCTCGCACCTGGAGTGCCCACCACTTTCCCAAAAATCTTCTCGCATAAAAGCTTGTAAACACAAAGGTTCCTCAACAAAGTCTAGTCAGACATAGAGAAAGTCTGAGCCTCTGCTAGATGCAGCCAAAAATATATACTATTAAATGGGTCTTCCTAGTTGTTGGCAAACTTGATTAGAGGTTGGTATCAATGATTGTCTATAGCTTGGGAAATGAGCAGATGAGTTGTAGAAATGGCTATATTCAAGATAGCTGGGCTATGTTCAAGATAGTGCTGCTTGCACGGCAGCCTGACAATTAAATCAATAATTTACCTAGTGGAACTGCTGCAATGGGTTGAGTCTTCCCAAGTCAACTTAGAGGTAAGCAAGAATGTGCCATAACAGCGTGTTTTTGAACCACAGCATAGAGACTTAATTGATTTACTCTTTATTCTTTTCAAAAGACAGCTGAATGTCAAAGGTCTTTCTTTTGTGAAGTACTGGAAAACCCGTTGTCAAACAACCTCTACTCATTTAATAATTTATCCCATTTTGTAAAAGAAAGGCAGCTGACATGCAGTAAATCTAGTCCGTGTTTAAATTACTGCATTGAACAATAATAAGAGGAATGAATAATCTAGTACATCTATTTAAAATTAAACATATATGAAACTGTTTTTCCAAATGATCACCAAAGGCTATAGTTTAAAGGCAGGACAGAAACCATGAACAGAATGAAAATGCCGAACAGTAGTTTGCAAGTGGCAGCAGAATTATTTATTCTATTTTTTCTATACATAAGGAATAGAGCTAAATGAACAATGTTTAAGCATGTCAGAATTTCATCAATTTTGCATGAGCATTCACAAATATCCTGGTGGGGGTAATTGCTTGCAAATACATTTAAACTAATGATATGTTATATCCTTACTTGATATAAAACTATTAAAAGATACGTTATTGCATTTGACAATGCCATGAAGCTGGGTCAAAGCTTAATGACAGATTTCTGCATTTGTAAATTAAGATACACTCTGCTGGAAGCAAATATTTTGTAAAAATAAAAGCCATCTACTATGAAAGTTTGATCATTGATCTAAGGTTGCTTTTTGGTTTCTCCAAGCACTGAGCTTGCAAAACTAGGGGAAAGGGAGATTCCTTTGCAAAGGGAACTCCAAAAAGCCTATCTGGTTGTTCCCTATATGAGGCTTGTTAAATACACCGTGTGGTTTTAACAGTCCAGCTGGCAGCTTGAAGACAAAGCATTAAGCTTGTGCATCAACTGGACAGATTGGTTGGGTTTTCCAGAAGTAAGAGTTAAGTGTTTTATTTTATCTGAAGTTTATGGTGGTGGGGAGGCTTTTTAGCATGGGAAGAAATTTAGAAACCAGTACAGAGAGCACCCAGAAACTCTGAAGAAGCCATCTGAAGTGAGGTTAGCGGGATGAGTTCATTAGAGGCCTAGCCATTTCCTTGCTTGCTCAAATGCCTGTTTGAGGAGTCCCCAGTTGGTTCAGCAGGGCTGGAGTGTGTTGCACAGCACTTCTGCGTGCATCAGCTGTTATTTTGGTTTTCTGCTTATGCAAGTTTGCAATCAACACTGCCTTACGCTGTTGCGCAATTTCAGTTATTTACTGAAGATGAGAAAAAATATGAAATATCTAGAAAATAAAAGGTTCACAAGATGCAACCATGTAGCCCTCAGCAGATGATGGTAAGGTGCTGAGAGCTTTGCAGGACTCTGGTAGTGTGGCCCATGTGGCCCGTTGTCCAAGTAGAAGCCATATGACGTTTTGACTGTAAAAGAGATATTGGTACATTTTCCCTCATTGTTTCTGGGGACTCTGAATTGTATTATGATGCCATTATGGGCTATGTGTTAGCTCCATAATCACAAAGAACAAGAATCCCTTGTGAAGGAAGAGGTAGCCCACAGAGATAACGCTGCACGCTGCTGCTGTCCATCCAGCAGCATATGCGTAGTACCAAAGAGTGAGGTGGCATGGCATGATGATAAATTCTTGTTTACCCTGTACAGTAAGCTGCCCCAAATCGCTGCGACTAGCCCACACATGTACGCAGGAAGGGTCTCGGCTGGCAACCAGCCTTGCAGTCGCTGTCGATACACCCCGGCCCCTCGAAGGGGCCAAGCGGGTGTTGATGCGGGTGTCAGGTTGGAGCTGCCTTTGCCAAACCGTGGGGCTGCCGGGCTTGCGTCCACAGCACAGGCAGCGCCGGCCATGTGCGACGGGGAGCGAACTCGCTCCCTGCTCCTCGTCCTCTCCCAAGTGTCTTCTGCAGGTCACTGCCAGAGCCAAGCTCCTGAGCTAGGTGGACCCTCAGCCCAGCCCGTTATGGACGTTCTGGTGTTCCTAATTTAGCTGGCGCTCTCGTAGTTTTGGGGCTGTTCCTGCCATTGCTCTTCTAGCTGCAAGCTCAGATTTAAATAGAAAGATAAAATAAATTTACTGATGTGCAATAAGATAATTTTATGCATCAAACAGGCCCTCTGTGGAGGGGAGCAGAGAGGGAAAGGAGGGTATCTCACCGTGGTTTTGCTGTTCCCTGCTAGAGGTTGTTCCTCTGCATCTGCAGCAGGCAGCGAGCAGGAGGCTGGCCCTAACTTTTGTGGCGCGATGGCAGGTTACACCGCTGAGCATCTGCCCCAGGATGTTTTATGGTTCCACTCACAGTGCCTTTACTACAGTCTGAGGTTTTCTGTTGCATGGCAATTCTGAAATATCCTTTCCCTTCACCTCTCTCACTCTCTTTCACTCTTTGAATTGCTCTGATTCCTAACATCATTGAAGATTATTATAACCTCCCTTCATAATGTACTATAAATTTTATTATAAAGCACAAATTCTTTGGCTCCCAAGCACCATCTTATAGGGAGACAGTGCAGTGTAGTTCTTATACTTGCAGTAATGTGAGCAGAGAGCTAATGAAGGTCTTTATGTAAATTTTCCGGTTATCAGGTAAAATCTTCACATCGAAATCTGTCACATGTTATAAAAATTCTTTATGTTATCAAATGCTAATGATAACTCAGAACACAGAGCCCATGGAGAATCTTTGAAATCCTTCATAAAAACTGCATTCTGCCCCAGTAACTGAAGCCTTGAATTTCTACTACTACTACTCCAGTTTGTAATTAGCATAGTGCAGGCTTCTCTGCCCTCTGAAACCATAATGTTAATTACAAAAATTACACTGTGTTTAAAAGTGCAATTAAGAGACTGTGCTGCACAAAGGGAATCTTGGAACCTCTTTTCACACTTTGAAGCCAGGTCACAATGCAGCCCATAAAAGAGAGTCCAAGGCTCATTCCCCTTTAAAGGCTTGGGAAGATCATAGGCAGATCTCAGTTAAAATGAGCTCTGGTGGGCTCTGCAGAGTCCTTAATGAATAATACTCTTCCTTGGGAAGGAAAGTGGTAAAAGGAAAAAAAAAAAAAAAAGAACTAATTAAGGACCCAATCCTGCAGTGCTTACTGCGTTGGGCTAGGATGAGTACTACAGTGGAAAATAAGTGCAGAATCAGGCCCTGAAAGGCCATGGTGGTATCACAGCTCTGACCAACCCACAATTGCTACCGCATTTTCATGGCAGCTAAAAGCAACAACAGTGTTCTTTTGCATATTTGCTATCTGGAGTAACTTGGAAGAAATTTCATTCTTCTGCCGCTGGTCTGTGCTTGGGGTTGTGCTGCGGCCCGGGGCGTGTGTGTCGCTGGGGCCAGGAGCGTGGCACCCATGGCAGGGCACCCCGTGGCTACCAGCCACGTGCCCCATCCACCAGGCACTTAATCCCGAGCAGCTTTTCCCCCTCCAGCTGACCAAGGCAGGAAAACGCAGCCCCTGAGTATTTGTGGAGTGGCAAGAAGGTGGCCAGGAAAGCCCTACTTTAAAGTGTTGTAGGAAAGACGTGGGAAAATAACAATAAAAAAGAAATAGGTTTTTAAAACCCGGCAGTAAGGTTAGTAACATGAACTTCGGTAGCAGCTCCCCCTGATCAAAAGCCCTCAGACTGCCTCCTGCAAGGCGTTAATTAATTAATTAAGACTCAGAGCACCCCTCTGTGGTGGATATCTGCACGCCAGGTTGCAAATGGGGAAACCGAGGCAGGGTGTGCAGCAGCATGGGGCGAGAGGCGAGTCCCCATCCCTCCCCTCCACGCCACGAAGCGATTCTCCTCGTGCCTCTGCTTGGCTGCAAAAATCCAGGCATCTCTGCAGCTGTGTGGTGCCCGTTCCCCGCGGGCACTACGGAGGAGGACGGCGTATGTATTGCATATCCAAATCCTGCTTTTGCAGCCCTTGGCCTGAATCAGGCAACAGTGGCGTGTGAAAGGCGTAATTATAGACCAGGTTCTGATATGAATCGTGATCCATTTAGCTTTATTTAGTCTTTCCTTGAATTTTCCAGTAACTTTTCCACATAGCCTTGTGTAAAAATTTCAATAACTGTTCAATAAATCATCAACCTGACCTTTTCCAGTAAAAACGAACGCTGGCATCAGTGACGCCGAGCGCGTGTGTGTATGGTGGGGGGTGCGGGGGGAAGGCAGGGGGGAGCTGAAATTTGCTGAAAACCTTAAGTGCAGCGAGCAGTTTCAGGTTTGTTTTGTTTAGATGCCTGAAAAAATCCACTCTCCTTCTCTTTGCCTTCTACCTGCCCAACTGGTTATAGAACCAGACAGTTTACATATGTGATCCTTCCTATTTAGAAAATTAATGGTGTTTTCTGGCTCCAAATCACAGCTTGTGGTGCTCTGCAGGCGATGAAAAACTTGGCCAGCTACAGCAGCAAAGCAGCCATTAGAAAATTAACCCTTGGTGGCAAAAGAGCAAAGGTAGCCGAGTGAGGGCCACGAGAAGTGGCAGGCTGTAGCTTTCAGGTGTACCTACATATGTTAGCAATGTAAAACCAGCGCGGGCGGTGCCCCCGGGGAGTGCCTTTCAAGCATGTTTGTAGTTGGATGCTGTGGAGAGGGCATGGCCATATCACTTGGCAGCAAGAGCGACCAATATGCCGTGATTTTCATTAGAGCAAAAGAGAAGCGCTGAGCGGGGATTGCGGACCGGAGCCGCCGCTCTCGGCTGTACCTGGTCACGAAGCGCCCGCCGCAGCTCGCGTCCCTTCTGCTCTTGGCTCGGCCTCTGTCCCGGACCGGTCTGGCGTTAGTTATTCGTACTTGTCGGTGTAATTTATTGATGTCAACAGGACGCGGGAGGGGAAGCGGAGGCTGCGGAAAACTTTGGCCAAGTGAATTGCACGCCCCTGCGAACGTCCTCGAGGCTTTACTGCATGGAGGGTTGGAGGGAGCCCGAGGCTCAGCCCGAAACCGGTATGGGAGCGCTCTGCCTCCCCGCTGCAGGGCAGAGGGGTGGGCGGTCTGGAAAAGGGCTCTCCACTTGCGGGTTTTGCCCAGGTCTTTAGTTTCTAGGATATGGAAGTTTACAGTGGATATTGTCCAGATCCTCAGACCGGGACAAGTGACTCTGAGCCAGGGGATAGATGGGGCTTCCCAAACTGCCCCGGACCAGCGGAAGATGAAATAAAACAGAGTATTAGAGAATAAAAGCAGCCTAGCCAGTTCGACTGTCCTAACCACCCACAGGTTGCGTGGTCCCTTTCCGAGGCAGCCGGAGCAAAGGGGCACGTCTGTGCCTGACGCCCTTGCTTCAGCGCAGGCATCAGGTCGAGGTGCTCTCCCAAGGGCTGCAGGTCACCCGGTGCAGCGCGTCCCTGTGCCTGCTCCAGTTCGAGAGAGGAGGAGGAAAACTTGTTTTGAGGTGGCCTTGGGACTGGGAAGGGACTACAGTGACGCCCGTGCCACTTCTCCGGCGTGCCAAGCGGGGCTCCGGCTTTGCTTCCGCGGCTGGGTCCCGTGCCTGCAGCTGCCTGCAGCTGGCCGGCTTCGCGGCGGTTCCCTTCGCTCCCCGCAACGCACCGCACCGAGCGAGCGGCACAGAGGAGCCCGGCCGTGCTGCCCGCACCACGGCTGCGATTTGGCTCCCAGATTTCCTCCGGTCTGCGGGAATCGCAGAGCTGCCGCTCCCCAGTCGTTGCCTTTCGCGCAGGCCCGCTCGCCCTCCGCATCAAGGTTTGCCATGGCATGTTTTTTAAAACAGATCGGAAAGTATCAGAGCAGACTGGGGCTGTTGCTGCATACCTGTCGCAGACAGCAAAATAATAGAATTGGTGAGCCCGCGTTTAATATAACTGAGGTGTAGACGAACATTTGCTCTGCCACCCCCGGTGCTGGGTACACTCATCCTGCAATATTAAAGCTGGTTTTATCTTTAGGCTCGTGCTACAGGAAACCACAGCTGTTAATTTCCCTGCCTCTGAATTTGGTGCTCGGTGGCGTTCAGTGAAATCGGACTATATTCCTTCCTAACGCTGTGTTAACACGAGCTTTAATAAAAGCAGGGGTAAATAACAGCAGAGTGTTAATTACTCCTTTCTAGTTTACTTTGACAAAAATGCACTAAAATGAAGACTAACATAATTATAGATGATGCATTTTCAATTAGCCTTTGTTAACGCTATTAATAAGATTAATAATGTATAGTAAAAATGTCAATAAGCTTATCTAAATAATTTTTATATCAGCCTTGCAAGTCGCAGCAGTGAGCTGCTCTGCGTGCAGCCTCAGTGGGCTGGGGAGCAAAGTTGCTCCAGTGCAATCGGATTCCCGCAAAACGCACGGAGCACGTTGCTGCTCTGCTTTCCGGCTGCTGCCTGCTCTGCCGGCTCCTGAGCTGGGGCTTGCGCTCCAAGCCGTGGCGAACCCGGCGCAGCCCAGGACTTCCCAAAGTTCCTGCGCAGCAAAATCTTCTCTCGAAAAAAGCCTCATTTTGTATTACCTGGGCTGGCAGGCAGTGACCCTGTTATGAACTGAGTGATAAATGGTACAAGAAGCTTGCTTTCCTCCTCTTTTTTTAAAACATGCACCACAGCAGCGACCAGTGTTAATGTATAAAATTAATTGCCCCGGTGAGACATTTCTTCCAAAAAAGTAATAATGGTCAGGATTTAGCCTCGCGAATGTGAAAACCCTCTGGTATACTAATAAAATGAAAAGGTTTCACAAAATAATATCCCAAATAATTGGGTTCCTTTACCAAAGGACCCCATGTTGTTTCTCTCAAGCGAAATAAAAAAATAGTGATTATTCCTTTGGACTTAATAAAACGTAATTGGAAAAAAATCTTAAAGGAAAGCATAACGTAATTGCTTTCACTTTTCCCAATCAAATTGATGTTTCTTTCCCTCTTCCATCCTCCTTTTAAGGTGAAGAAATCTTTAATGCGTTCGGATCATTCGAGAGGCAAAAAAAGAGAAAGAATCAGCTTTTTTTTTCTTTTTATTTACAAATGAAATCGCAATTTTTTTTGTGGTGCTGATGTTCTCACTTGTATCTTGGTTTGCTTGGAAGGGCTGGTTCGTCTGGCGTTGGGGTTTTGGGGTTTTTTTTGGTTAAGGACGGATTTTGGGGTTTTGGTCTCGATTTTTTTTTTTTAGGAGCATTTGACCGTTCAAACTTTTGAACAGCCCTGGCTTGTAAATCCACTGCCCGTTGCCCCCTCCTCCCGCTCCCCAGAAACTGCATGCTCCTACTGTGCTGCATTCATAATCAAATTAGTGCGCTGTGAATAGGTTAAAAAAACTGTTATCCAGCCGCTGTCGCGAAAGATATTTTAGCCCACTCCCCACAAAGCCCTCCCTTCTTTGCTCCCCCCTCCGATGCCTTTTTTTTTTCCCCTGCGTGAGACATAAAGACATCCACGCGGACAGAAGGATCTTTACCTTACTTCTCCTCAGCAATCTTAGCCTCTTTATTTAGTTTTTCCCCAAACATAACAAAACAAAAGTAAATTCTCCGCGAGCGAGCGGCTTCCAGGAGAAAAAGGGGCGCTGGGCGGGGGGGGTGTGGGGGGGTGGGAAGCCGGGCGGCTGCGAGCGAGATGCTATGGGGAGACAGTACTGGAGATAGTTGTCCCAGCTACGAGATAAAAGCTACATTACATGAAATTAATGGAGGCTGTCTGAGACATACATGAATCACTGTTTCAACACTAAGAAACCAGCACAAAAGAATAAAGAAATCTGAGTACTAACTATATCTTCAAAGGTCTCCTATTTACCCAGCTATACCGGGTACTGACACAAGTGGGGGGAAAATATAAGAAAAAAGCACTGCTGTGATCGAATGAATGAGACCATATGAGCTATATTGGTGCCGTATGCATTCTATTTAGCTGATATCAAACACAGTTTAATGAAAGTTAAATAGTTTCTGAGGAGTGCATGAGCTGGAACAGATTAGATTCCACCGAGGGGTCTGTCAGCATATTGTTGCTCACATGTATTCCCTGCTCAGAGCTGCCACAATTCCAGCACTCCATTAGCAATACACAAAAGACTTATGCAGATAGCGGGCATAAGCACGTACCGCCATGTTGGGAAATAAAAAAAAAAAAAAAAAAGAAGGGAGGAAAAAAAAAACAGATGAAGGTTTTTGTTCGGTGTGTTCATCTGAAAATAGATCTCTGTAATTCAAAAGTGATAAGAATAGATGGAGAAAAGGAGAAGTGGGGGCTACACAAAAAAAAAGAAAGAAGAAGAAATATGTAAACTAGCTTAAAAGCGCAGATATTGCACCAAGTGTATAGGGAGGTTTTGATCTTTCAGGGGACAATGACATGGGTGAATGCTGTGCCCTTTTGATCTGCAAGTTACATCTGGTCTTAAAGGAACAGCAGCTCTTGTGCTCAGTTTCCCCCAGAAGTTAGAGTGGAACATGCGTTTTGGAGAGAAGGGGGAAAAAAAAAGATCTTCACACAAAACAACATATCTCAGGCTCCTCCGTCTTATTTTAGGATGCAGGATTCATCCCAGAAATACCACTGGACAGCCTGTGTGACTGCTAGAATTGCTGTCACCAAAACTAACATGAATTGAGATTAATTTTTATCACTTCAGAGGATTTTTATTCCTCTCCCTGGGAAAAAAAAAAAGTCCTTTTCGAAGGTGTCTGTTTTTAAAATTAGTACTCGGATAAGGCTGGTGGGGGTATTTAGATATCAGATGGCAATTGCTCCGTGATTATTGCGTTTTGATTTAATCTGACAGGGCTGATCTCGCGCCGTGAAATCTGTGTTTTCGCAGGAAAATAGGAGCTGCCATGCTGGAGCAGACCATTTGCCCAGCCGGTCCAGCGGGCTGCCCTTGGCGGTGGCCTGTGCCTGGTGTAGGGGGGCAGCAGGTAAACCCCGCTCTGCCCTGGGGTGTTGCGCCGCTATTTATCGGGGAGGGTGCCTGCTTCTTCCTGCCCCCTCCTGGCAGCCACCTCCTACCCCCAGCATTTCTTCCCCTTGAAACTTTGTTTTCCGGCACGGCCAGGGTGACCGCAGATGTTATTCCCGTGCATCGAAGCGCCGTGAGCTCCCGTTGGAGCGTGCCGTCCGCTGCTCGGCTCAGCCCGTGCCCTCCCGGATGGCACTGAGACGTGGCCACGGGGACGTGTTTCAGGCGAACGAGGGCAGCCCGGCTCCCCCGGCGCCCCTCTCCCCTTCCCAGCAACGTGGGGCACGTGTCTCCCGTGACGCCGTCAAAGAAAACGGGGCGAAAGCGAAAACATGAGCATCTGTTCAGGTTCCTCTCCCTGCTGCTGGAAGACTCCCTTATTAATATTATCTGGGCTGCGAGTGTGCAGTATTTCCTGAGGCACCTCTTCTGAGTCATTTTATCATTATTCATAGGGATAAAAATGGCCCAAACTGAGGATGTTGAGGATCCATTTAGGGTTGCCTGTCAGATCCACTAAGGTAATTGGCTCCATTTCTTCATTCCCATTCTAAATTAAAATAATTTTATTAAGTGGTACAGTAGGTGTTTCACCTGTGTCACCAGCTGCCTATTAGAGCCAGAAAGGGCTTTCCCACATTATTTCTGTCTGTTCTTATAACATTATGTCATCATATTCAATGTTACATCATGTCAGAGGTTGTGCAGTCTCATGTACTTAAGCCCAATGGTTACAAAATGTAGGTCCAAGATGCCCTTTTCAGGGGGAAAAGAAGTCAAATACACTTGACTCTTCAAGTTTTACTCACTGTTTCTTAGATATAATCCATGCAGCTAGAAAAATGATAGTAAAACTGAGGCCAGGATCCACAATGTGACTGAAAACGCACTAGTAACAAAAATGATAAACTAATGACAGCTGTGAGGTTCATAACAACAATATTCTGAAGGGAAAAGCTAGCTTTAAAACTGCACTCCCTGTGTCTGAGCGAAACACCAGAACGTGTCTCTCTGGAGAAAAAGCCACGTACGCAACACTACTGTTCCACGTGGGTAACAGGCAATTCACGGTGGTAATTCCAGCAATAACGTTACTGCTAAATAATGGATAGTTGAGTGACTGGGGATATTTGGTACTTATCGTCTTCAGAGCTGGTTCAGGTTAGTTCATCCCTGTAGGACTCCTGGGCCACAGGCTGGGATCACTAATCACACTTTGAAGAAGTGGAAACTGAGGTGGAGAACAAAAGTGACTCGCCGAAGATGTTCAGAAAATAAAGGTGTCGAAACAAGGAATTTATGGCTCCCAATTCTGTGCTCACAGTGTCCAGCCGTGTCAGTCGGGGCAGAGCCCGTGTTTCCAGCAGCGGTGTTTGAATTCTAGGATTTGAATCTGGCATTGCGAGTCCCTGGTCAGTGACCAGGCAATGAAGACGCGGGTGGCTACGCACTGATTTGAGCACCTGCGTAGGGCTGGACCTCTTCTTGGGGGGCCACAGTCAGTGCATCGCACTGAGGCAGTGGAACCAGAAGCAACGATGCCAATCGTGTCAGAGAAAACTGCTGATGGACGTTTTAATTTAGTCTTCCCATGAACCATTAGCTACCAGTAAAGTGAAAGTTTCCATGAGCAGATAGCCTAAGCCGTACAATGCGAAAAGATCCTTTTCCAATAGACAAAGTTGTTTCCATTCAGAAAAAAAAAAAAAAAAAGGTGCAGGTGCACAAGAATATTCCTTGTGGTTAGATAGAGAAGGAAAAAAAAAAAAAAGCATGTGTTTGTTCAGTTTTCAGGGATCTTGCAACTGTTTTTCTTCAACCTGCAGGTGGCATTAGCACTAAAAATGGATTTTCTTTCTTGAAAAGTGTTTAGCAATGAAATGAAGAAAGCTGTAAGGGGATCTGTAGTAGGACTGCGTGCTTGGAGTTAGTCATGCTAACTGCAGATGGCATTTTTGCATGTTTTATAAGGCAGGGATATACAAATGTTTTAGCACCCTAAAATATAATATATTAAGTTCCCGGAAACAGGCGGCCTGGTAGAACCAGAGGAGTCTGAGCTTACACTAAATCTGTGCAACTGTAAATTAGTTACGCTGCACTTCAAGCACTCATTGCCGGGGAACCCAGACTGACACCTGTCCATCACAAGCGCTGGTTGGAGCCAGGCAGCACGATAGCTGCGAGTTCTTCCATAACCTTGAGCAAGTTAGCAAGGGATAGTATCTGATGCCCGTAGGCAGGCTGAGAAATAGTTTATTGTGGGCCTGAGCTGATTTCCATTAACATCAATGGGAGAATTCCCTTTGGCTTGAGTGGAGCAGGATCAAGCCCCTCTGCACTGGGAGGGGTGCTGAGGGTGTGCAGCAGCCTTTTACTGCTCAGTGTCGTGGGCTCTTTGGCTGTGAAATGGAGAATGATAATAGCTGCTTGCCGTCCTTACCTGGCCAGGGAGGCTGGAACCATTAATTAGTGCTGAAAAAGGGCTTAGAATATAAGAGATTTTTTTTTTTCCCCTTTTTTCTGTCAGTGCGAAATACTGTTATGGTTAGGGCTGTAACAGAAAAAGCTAGCCATACAGGAACCGGAATAAGCTCACATTTTAAATGCCGGCATCCCAAACCTTGACACTAATTTCTCTACCTTCCAGAAATACTGACAGGCCCCGTGGGGCACAGTCATCGCAGAGATCACAGTACTCTCCAGGAAGGCCCGAACCTTGTCTTACCTTGCCCTGGCTGAGCTGAAAATGAGCCATTTACGGGCCAGCTCCCTTTAATTCAGATGTGAGTTCATGGCCAGGAAAAGTCCACTGCTGCCTGAGTGCTCGGGCAGCACAGCAGGAATAGCAGGTTTGGGAGAATGAAGCTGAGCAAAGGTGGAGCAGTGTCTTTCTTTATCTAGCTGCCCAAGAGCTACAAGGGAATCAAAATAATGATAAAACAAAGAGCAGAAGTGAAAATCCTGTGGCCTTATGCAGTTTCAGATGTGATTGACTCAATGTAAATAAATGCCTCAAGCATCTGAGAGCAAAGAACCTGCAACCTTTCATCACAAAACCCAGAGTTTTAGGGAGGGAATTAAGAAGTGCAAGTTGGTGCTGAGCATCAAGGCACAGCTCTGTCTCTGTGCCCTCCCCGTGAGCCCTTGCAGCCCCAGAAGAGCGTGGCAGAAGCAGAGCTGCAGCCGTAGGAGTGCTGTCGTAGGAGGCCCTCGGCAGGAGAAGAGTGGGTTGTGAAGAAAAGGTCAACATTTTGTTGCCGTTCAGGAATGAGAGCCGCAAGAAGACATCATATAATGTTTGCTGTAGCTGGAAAGCTGGAATCTGTCTTCTGCTCTTCAGTTCTTTCTTTTCTTCCTTAGTTTTCTTCTGCCACTTGAGCGTTCCTTCAATAACTAGCCCATTTACTCTAGCCAGCCTGGTGTCTTCTCGTTTGAAGATCTCCTCCTTCTTCCTTCGATTTTTGATGACACTGGTGCCTTGCTCAATTCCTCCATTCACCTACACCTCGGACCTCAGTATCGCAGCATCAGCCCCCTTCATTCATGCTGCATCAGCTGCTTGTTCTTCATGCCACGGCCATGTGCTTGCTCTCGTTCAAGGTTGGCTTGGGTGCTGCTCCCCAAGGGCTGATTCCCACCACATTTAATGTCAATGAGGGATGCTCGCTGGAGTGGGGTGGCTCCTTTCCGCCACCTGACTGCGGCATCACATCAAAGAACCCAAAGCGCTGGTTGCCTTGCTCCCAGGGAAAGCAGAAGGTCTTATTTTTGGGGGGAAGCGTGTGGCTCTCGCTGGTGGCCGCAGCGGCCATCGGCCCAGCTGCAGGAAGCATGGTGGTGGTGGTGGTGGCATTGCCTGGCGTGGGGTGTCCTGGCGGCACTGTGGGCAGGGCACCAGGCGATGCTGTTTTATGCTGACTTAACCAGATCCTGTGACAGTTTCTGAAGAAATGCGGTTTCGTTGTTAGTTTTGCAATGGTGTTTGCTGTTGCGAGGAGCTGTAGCAAGCACCAGGAATGTTTTCTTTGAACATTGGAGTATCTCTGTGTCACTGTAAAAACTGCGACTATTACTCAATGGGACATACTAACTGTCCTAGCAGATGTGTCTGAGACAGTTTAGGTGCAATTAGATGCAATCAGCTTAGATTAAAAACCTCCCCCCACTCCACAAGACAAAAACATGGAATGGGCACCAGAGAAAAGATAGGGACTCTTGGCTCCACCAATATTTAAGTCCCTAGAAGAAAGCTAGGAGTCCTGGAAGCAAGAAGGGTTGCAGTAAAAGGTTGCCGAAGAGCAGAAACAGATAGCTGAGGGAGAAGAAGTGAGGCCACCGAGCTTGCACCAGAGGCTGCGTGGGTTTTTTTTTTTTTTTAGCGAACTATTTTGTTATTGGGAGGTGCTAATTTGTGAAAGCAAAACAACTCCAGGCAAAGGGTGTGTTTTGACAAATTTCCCGTATTGAGGAGGGGTGGGGAGAAGCAGGGAAAGACGAGAAAATAAATGTAGAACTGTTGCAATGTCATGGGGGGTAAGTGGTATGTTGGAGACAGGGGCTAAATCACTGCTAAATCACTGCAGGCGGAATTGATGTGAGACTAGAGCACACTGAGAACTGGGCAGGGGCATAAACCTAATTGATTTGAGGCTGGAGCAGAGAGTTAATTGGGGGCCAGGGTAGAACAGTAACTAACGTAGCGCTGTGATAGCCAAAAGCGTATCTCACTCTAAACTGGTAACATCCGCTGTCATGCATGCACAGGGTATGAATGCTGGGAGTCTGGGAATCACGGGGCAGCTTAACCAACGATTTCATTATTTTCGTTAGAAATGTCTGGTCTTTGGAGGCCAGTCGCATGCCTTTGGAGAGCGACTTAAGAATTTTTTTGCGTATTTGCGGTTGTCAGCGTTGTCTTTTGCTGCAGCCCATGGAAGAGAGATTCCACATATCGGGTCTCGACAATGCTTGTCATTCTCAGCATTGTTTTGGCTGGGGAAAGGGGAGGAGCAATTGGCTGCCAGAACGATTATTTCAGTGATCGTGGAAAAGGGGGTGCTTTTGCGGAGAACTTTGTTCCTCTCAGAGACGCAACTTGTATCCCCAGGGAAACCACCTCCTGACTAGGTCCGCAGCCTCTCCTTACAAATATTCACATTTTTTTAAAGACTGTTGAATTGAGCACTCAAAATTTGAAAATGCAAAGATGGAGGTTGCCTGGGCAACTGCTTTGCACTGAATGAGAAAATGATCTTTTGAAACAAACATTTAGTGATCATGTAATTAAAGACTGAATCAAAACTCCATTGTGCAAGGAGGCTAAATTAAAGTTGACCTGGCAACTTTGAGTTTGGCACTTCCTAAATTTTAAGAGCGTGACTTCAAATTTAACTTTTTTTCTTACCTCTTCTTTTGTATGTAATTTTAGTTTTTTTATTCAAGTAAATTTATAAAATATCAATTTTCTGCAGCCACGCTCACCTCTGGCTGCAATCTGAGTTTCAGTCCAAGAGCTTTAGCTTCTCAGCCCAGATGTCTACTGCTGGGACAAAAGGTGTAACTTTTGTCTGTTATCCTTTGGGGAATGACTTCCAGCTGAAGAAACAACATGGCTTTTCAGTTTGTTATTATGTACAGTTTGCCCTACTAGATCAGATGGGTAGTTAATTTAGCCTACATCAGATGCATCAGAGACAGATGCAAGAACTGAGTTTATAGATTTAGAACTGTCTGTCCACAAGATGACTTAACCCCAGCCACTAGTAGTTAGAAGTTGTTTGAAACCCTCAAGAACAGTTTTTCTCTCTTCCAAACCCTATTTTTTATTTATTTCTTGGCAATGTCTTTGGTGTTACTTTTCAGCCTTTTACCATTTCCATTACCAGCGTGTTAGAGAAATGTGGTGACTCAGTATTCCTGGGTTCTGCTTCAAGCTCTGGTACAAGATTGTGGTCCAAAACAATTGTTAACAATCAGTTACCAACAGCACAAACAAGTGCTTAAAACTGGAACATTAATGCCACTTGGTTAAAGAAAACATGAAAATAATTTCCAAATCTTTGTCATGTATAATCCCGTCTAAATAATACCTTCCATTTTGTTCCTTCTGCAAAACCACAGTGGCATCCTACAATCTATTACAGTGCACTTAGCATTTCAAACTCTTATTTTAAGGAATTACTTCAGCAAACTCCTCTCTCTAAATCATCTGGAAACACACATGCATTTTTAGCTTACACATTTTTTAGCTTACTAAGTGATAGTTACATGGAGCTCTACCATTCTCTTGCTATTTTCAAGGGCAAAGAAAAAGTCTGTACAAGCAGTATGTACTAGGGCCTGGCTTTTATTATTATAATTGTTATTGTGCTTAGCTATCTGTCAATGCAGAGCTTGAATTTGACACAAATCGTCTCCACGGTGGTGTGTTCTTACCGTGACAAGCTCTCGCAACTACCAGCTGCAGCACATTGCCCTGACCTCCTTCCCAGCTGCCCTCTGCCTCCAGCCCCCCAGTCGGTACTGGGTACTGAGGGGTGGAGGGGACACCACGCACTGGTTGCTGCTCTTCCTCCGTGGGGCTGGAGTTCGCTGGGGACAACCAGCCATGCCTGCTGCCACCGGCTGCGCTCCGGTTCAGTGCCGCTATAGGGCTTCCTCCAGGGGTAGAGCCTGAAGCCAAGAGCACAGTTTTAACCTTCTCCCATTTGCACACACTTTAATTTTGCCTAGAGATTTCCCCCCTCCCCCTTTTTGTAGTTTCTAGAAATAAGTTGATGTAATATGGAAATTTTGACTTGCATTTGCAGAAGTGACTATGGGGTTTGGGCACCTCAGTTCTCGTCTGCCTCTCTGGGGACATTAGGACACTCAATGCTAGCACTTGTCCGTGACTGCTTGTAAATTAGGTTATGTTCCTTTGGTTAGCTCTCTTTCTTCCACTCAGAAAAAACTTTTTTTCCCCTACTTTTGTTAGTCAGTGCTGATGTAGACTCTTGTTTCTTTTACTGTAGGCCAACGATAAGGCTGTGGGTAAGAAAGATTCTCTAATACGTAGATGCCAATGCGTTTTCTCCGTTTGTTTTGAATAATGATAGTTGTATGAAAAGGTCCCATACTCAGTATTTATGGTGGCAGGAATGGCAGAAGCTGATTCAGTTTTGGGATAAGGGGGCTAGAAGATCTTGTGAGACTTCTTCCACTTCTATAGCCTTATCTGTTGATGACCACAAGTAGTACCTGTTTTGACGGACAGGTGGAGGACAGGTGAAGGACAGGCTTGGACATTCCAGACTCCATTTCTGCTGAATTCAGCTTAGTATTCCTCTTGTTTTATTGGGATAAATAGGCAAGTTTATTCAAAATTCTTCCTTTATTGTGGAACACCCTGGACATTTTCCCATTGACAGAGAACAACTGGTAACATTTAGTGATCTTCTGCACCAATATTTCAGTTGTTTTTGAAGACAGAACTTGTTTTCATGCATGATGGTGCATGTTAATCCAGAGGTGGTACATACCTCTATCGTAAGAGTTTAGGACAGCATTCGAATAAACAGAAAAAAGAAAAATGACTGCTTCGCTATTTCAGGTGGCATGTTGTAAAGTGATCAGCTAGCATTACGAAAATGTTCTCAGGTTACTCTCTGTAATTAACAATTCTTGCTCAGTTCTAGCAAAGCGAGGAGACTAATTGCACACACATAGTATGCAAAGGTGCTGTGCCGGTTGTCTTTACTGCTGGCACCTCTTTTCTTAAGCACATCACCCATCATACTAGATAAAGCAAATTATGCTTGAGAAGATGAGGGCAAAAGTGTTGTATCCCCCAGCAGCCACCCTCTCGCTCTGTAACACTTCGCACCCTCTAGCTCCAGCTCCTACTTTCTCATCCAGCTAATTCCAGTCTGACCATTGTGTCCTTGCCAGCTTCCCTGTTTCCTTCAGTGCCACCAGCTGGCTCCCAGTCTCCTTGCTCAGCCAGGCACAGTATCCCTTTCCTGCTCATACAAGTATCTTGTCTTCATGGCTTTGCCCAACCAGTCTCATACTCCTACGCACCATTTTTCTCTCCCTGCTCATTGCCGAGTCCCAGTCCATACAGCAAGGCCAGCCATAATGCTCCTCTCCCATCCCATATTCCAGTTTTGCCTGATATGTTATCCCATGTATTTCCGTTCTCACAGTCTTCCTAACACGTCCTCTTCTCTCCTTTTAAAAGAAGTGTTTTCCTCTTCTGTGTTGCTGAGACTGGGAGATACCCAGGGAGAAAGGATTCCTGTTCTTTCTGAGGCCTCTCTTCAAGCAGCTGGAAACTGCAATAACCGAAAAAATCTGTTTTGAGTTTGACAAAGTTATAAGCAAATGAAACAGTCTCTTATAATGGGAAGTGTCATACAACCTTAATAATAGACAGTGCTATAGCCCCACCTATAAGATGTATGTGCGTGTGTATAAAAATGAAACCTGAAAACTGAATGAACATGAAAAGGCCTCGACCTACTTTCAGCCTGATATGTGCACTCCCTATCTTTAATGGAAATAGACAGGACAGGTCTTGTACATCTCTGGCTTCATTTTATAGAAGTGTGTTACAAGTATAGAATTATTGTGGAAGGAGTCTTGCAGACAATAAACCTGGGGAAGGGTTTTTGCAGGATCTCATTTGCAAATGGGTAAAATGCACTAGTTCTTTTGAGTCTAGTCCAGGGCAATTCAGACAAATGTTGAAACATGCAACAATCAAAAGTAGGTCCAAGTCTGGGTCCTCAGGTAGACAGATCTCTCTCATAACAGTCTCAGACTGTACAGTTTCAGGGTCTGCTTTCCAGCTGCAACCCAGAGAAAATTTGGAAAGAGAGGGATTCATAGTGTCCTCTTTAAGTCCACCATCAGCTTATTAGGAAACTGAGAGCTCTTGTTCCTGGAAGCAACATTTTGTGAACTGTCATGCTCATTTCCTTCACACACAGGCACAGATTGCCTACTTGACCTGAGGGCTGAAGTCATTTACATTTTTGATCTGCTCATCTCTCAAAAACTTCCACAAAGTAGAAATACCATAAAACATGTTTGTTGTAGCGAGGGCAGAAAAGTCTGAGGCTAAGTCTGGGTGTCATGTTTGACCTCAGCTGAATTACTGGTTCCAAATAGACCTTTTTTTGAAGAATCTCAGATCTGAACTTCAAGGCACTGGCTAATATCTAATTGACTGTAGGTGTACTTCTTTACAGGACAGCTTTTCTGCACCAAAACTCTAAAATCAAACTCGTCCAGAATCTTTCAGGTGAATGAGAGACCTGCAAAACTAGTATGATCTCCAAAAAGATTTTGATCTAAAGCTGCCTAATTGTGAGACCTTTTCCTTCTGTGTTAAGATTTCTAACGAGCTTTTTACATGCAACTGCCAGTGTCTTAGCCTAAAAATGCTATGGGACAGCAAACATTGGAGACTTTATTTCCTTCAAGTTTCTTTATAGTTTCTGCAGTACTTCCCATGGGTGCATTCTACAGCAGAGCCCTCATTGTCAGCATAAATTTCAGCGGCTGTAGGATAGCTCAAGGCATGCATGCCCAAATGTGGTTTTTCTTCTCCCAGGATCTACCTCTCTGATAAAAGTGTATATGCTGTGGAAAAGTCAAACAACAGCATTTCTTTTTGAGGTGGGCTTTTTCAAGGAGGACATGTCCATCCTTCCTGCTTTGCTCCTCAGACAGGCATCAGGGCTGCAGAAGTGGGTCTCTAGTTGGGGACCTTGGAGCTGGCCACTCACTGTGGCCACAAAGGGAGCAGAGTGGAGAGTGAAACTTTACAAGCAAGCAAGAAATGCTGAAAGTTTGAGTGGTCAAAACCTCGGTGTTTTTCTGTGATGAGGCAGTTTATAATTTACTCCCATTCCCTCCTGCTGAAAAATTCATCTAATTCTTCCCATGTGAAAGGAGAGCATGAAAGGAACACTGAAAGTCTCCCCTCTTGCTTTCCCATTAATTTTCTTACGCTAAAGCCCTGTGGATGAAGCCCTGTTCCAGGTGCAGGAGAGCTTTTCCTGTAATTTACCCATGGTATTCTTATCAAAAGTGTTGCCTCCAAAACTGTTTCCTTTTAACATTAATTGTCCTTTGAGCCAACTCACTCACAGTGCACAAAAGGGTATAGAGGTTTTGTGAGATTTTTTTTTTCATTAAGTACCACATGTGCCTCTCCTTGCATATATATAGTGGTTCCCCACCACCTTGAAGACATCACAGCATGTACTGTAGGAACCAAAGCTAACAGGTATAAAATGGTTGGTTATTGTTTACTTATGTGCCGTAATGCTTCCCATATGACCTAGTGATGAGGCTTGTAGAGCTGGAGGTGTAAGAATTAAATTGAAAGTTTAGAGCAAAATAGACATAAACTAACAGCTGCCGGGGTGACATCTTTCGAGGCTGAATCTTCGCTGCAAGACTAGCTGTGCCTGTGTGGTCTTGCTCTCTCCCTGAGCAGCTTGGTGGCAAACGGGGACGAGTACGTGATCAAATCCATGGGCACCAAGGTTCCTGGCTGAACGCAGCGCACAAAATGGGAGGAGAAGGGTTAATCTTTTGTCCTCTTTGCCCAGGGGAATGTTTATCGCCTCGCAGGGAAGGTCTCCTTTCCTTCGGTGAGTTAAGTCAGCCTCCGCTTTGTTTGACGCTGCCCATTTGAGGAAAGCTTCTCCCTGACCTTCTGCCAGAGAGACTGATGACAAGGACGGTTTGAACTAACCTTGACATTCACCAGGGTAAATGGCTTTTTCCACAAGTAGTCAGCAAGCAAGGAGAGCCAGTCAAGAGCTAATGAATCTGTACCTGAGGGAAACTGAACAACAATTGTACTTTTAAAGAAGGAAAGTGTCCCCAGCTCCATCTGTACTTAAAAGCTGGAGAATTAACTCTTCTAGCTAATGTTTGGGTTTCAAAGTCTCGTGTTTCAGTTGGTGATAGAGTGAAAGGAGGCCACCGGCGGAGGCGTGTATAAGGAAAACCACTGAGGGACAGGAAACGTGCTCCACTCTCTGATTACGGTAATACAGGACAAACTTGCCGATTTTCCTCCTCCCCCTTTACCCCTTCCTGCTGCGGCTGTGGGGCTGGCGGGCGATAATCCTCCCGTAGCTTTGCAGCCCGGCGCCGCGGGGCCTCGGGCTGCCCTCCGCGCCGGGAGCGAGGGAGGCCGCGAGCCGAAGGGACCCGAGCGCGGATGGCGCCGTGGCCCAGCCGACGTGGGTATTTCGCGCCGGCTGGTTTATAACGCAGTAAAGGGACCGGAGTGCTGCTCAGCCCGGGCTGTGGTATGAAAAGCTCTCCGGAATCACGTACAAAAGCAGAGGCACACAGAGCTGCCTTTGCTCTTTCCCTACGTAAGGAAAGCGGTTTCGTTAGCGGTTCAGCTGATATCTGGAAACAATAGAAAGAACATTGCGGGTTGCAACATATTTCACTTTTCTCAGTACTGTCCAGATGATGTATTCTTAATCCTAATTAGGTTGTTCAAAGCCTAGTTTTTGCGAGTAAGCCATCATTGTGTGAAGATTGGCCTGACAGTCCTCTGGCCCGTTCATTCACAAATCTTGTCTGTTGCGTTATTTAAAGTTAACTCATTATGGTTTTCCTTCTGCAAGTGGAAGGAAGGACCAGAAGTGTTGCATTTCCGGAGACAACCTCCTTGGCTACATTACCAGAGACAAGGCAGCTGCTATACAGCCCTGGTGCGCACTGCTCCTGCAAAACGCTGTGCCCGGACTATGACGGAGCATTGCTAAGGGTAATAGGGTCATTTCATCTCTGATGGAAAGGTAACCCCCTTTCTGTGCTCGCTTCCTCACAAGTCTCTGCTGACAAACCTTACAATGCAGTGCTGATACTGGGTAGCTGCCCAGTAGTGACTAAAGTGTCCTGTACAAACTCATTTCACACATAAACAGCCCACTGAGAAGTTAAAACATTTCTAACCAGAGACCATCCATTTCTCTTTTGCATTCAGGTTTCCTGGACGTATAAAAACCAGGGTATAGCTGATTTCAGCCAACTTGGTGAACCTTACCGGTTTATGCAAGCTCATGCTCCGGCCCAAGAGGTTTGCAAGGGAACTGGCTGATGAAGCAAAAGCCTATTTTTCTGGAATACTTAGGAAGTGACTGTAGCCAGCTTTTGTCTGGCAGCACTTGGACTCCAGGCACATGGATTGCTTTTCTGAGTCTGCTACTAATTCGTGTGTGCATAACTCCTACTGGCTGGACTAAATCGAGCTCTGTGAAATGTATTTATTAATACTTACTTCCTAGGGCTGTTTATTTAAATGTTTGCAAAAGGCTTTGGAACGCTAAGTAAGGGGAAAGCACTAGCTCCAGCGCTGAATCTTAAGCACTGGCAAATTAGGTGGTTGGCAAAGACCAGTGGTACCAGTCACATTTTCCTCAGGATAACAAAAGGTAGCACTGATGCCATCTTTGTCATATGATCATCTTCCAAAGGATGCCACCTTTATGCTTAAAAATACATATATTTTAAGGAGAAAGTAAAACAACACCTGGAAAATGCATGTGTAGAATAAAATGCAGATACAGCGTCAGTTGAGTGTGTTTGCTTTTGACATTTCCTTAGGTGGAGCTTTGTCCAGTTTTTGCTGTGGCATGTGAGTGAGATGAGGCAAGAGTAAAAAAGGGTGAGGCCCAGGCTAAACGGGGGCTTAAGTGAGTACATGGTTAGGATGCACTGTTTTCTGCATTTGCGGATCAAACATGCAAGAGTGCCTTGAACTGTCAGAACATGAAATGTGGTGTTGGCACAAAGAAAAGGGACAAACCCTTCGAACTGAGGACGGTGGGCACCCCTGGGTGAAGCCTCTCAGGAATGTGTTGAAGGCAGATAAGTATGTAACCTTGTGAAAGTCTGAAAACAAAGCTGCAGCACTAGTGAGGCTCCCAGGGAAAAAGTTGTATACAGTGGAGAAGATAATATTTCATCTCCCTCCGGGTCAGTTGGTTCTCAGCAGAGTGTTCTCTGTTTGAGATTTGAGGATTTGCAGACAGACAAACTCCACAACCCAGCAAAGGTCAGTCTAAATATCAGACAGATAAACAGCACCTTAACCATAAGCACAACTCCGATTTATGGTGCTCAATTTATTCTTTCCTTTACATGATAAAGTGAAACGTGTGCTTCTTCAGAGGGCTGCAGCTGAAAAATTTAAAGTAACATAACTTCCTGAGGTGCTTTTAAAGAAATATGCTTTCCTGTAACCACAGCCCGCTTCCTCATTAAGATTTTTTCTCTCTGACTATTTTGCTTTGGAGAATTTCTCCTTCCTGTCCCCCCAGCCCTCCAGAAAAACATGACACCTGTCTTGCAGTTGCTTTTCCAAGCTAAGGCCTTAGTGAAAGAGAGTCCAGCTGGGCTGTTTCCCTTCCTGGTAGAGCTGTGTTGGCTGAGGGCCCCATGGAGAGGTGCTGGGCCCTCTTCATTGCACAAGGTCGTGGCTTCGTGTCAGCAGCGACTTGATGAGCCTCTGGTAAGGTCAATATTGGTGGCGAGTTACAGAACAGCAGCCTCGTCCCTCTGCCTTGTTGGCAGCTGCCTGCAGTGCTCAGGCAACTTCAGGAGCCCATTAGGAGCACTGAGAAGGTACTTTTTTTCCAACAACGTCAGACCTTTCTAGCTGGATCTGGTCAAGTATTTCCCATCACTTGTGTTGGAGGTACATATTGCGTTGGATGCACTGGACAGGCTCAAGGGAGTGGAGCAGATGTGAAACCAGAGTTAGAATTTGCCCATCTTCTGCCCTTTGCTTTCCTGAGGAAAACCTTACATTTACCTGAAATTTGATGGCATGGTTGCATGGATTTAGGTGATTCAGCATGGCAAATTTTGTACACCACAATCAAGACTCCAATGAATTACTTGCAATGGGACTTTTACTCAAGTGACATCCTAGATTCTGATCGAGATAGGAGGAATAAGACATTAAACCTTGATTTCTAATACTTCTGCTTAAATAAAGCAGAAAACCAGGAAATGTAATTGTCTTTTTTATATGCACAACACAGAAGTTTATATGATTTTTAGGGGTCCCTCTTTTATTCTGGATCTGATTCCCATTTATAATAAAGCTCCTTTATGCCAAGTGAAATTCTAGTAGCTAGAATTTGCTTGTATCATCAGTGGAACCCATATTTCACCATGACCCATGAAATATCTTTAAAGCAAATATAAATTATGTTACAATGGAAAAACACCTTTTACAGTACTAGAGTGGGGGAAGGGAGTCATAGTAAATCAGAATCAGGCTCCCTTTAATTGTCTTGTTACTGATCTTGCTGACAAGATCTATATAATTAAGCCATTTCTGTAAGTAATAGAAGTTCTGAATGCAGAAGGTGCATCTACACCTAGGATTCTAGCTAGGGCTTCATCAGATTGAACTGTTTTGCCTTTAACCTAACTGATAGAGTAGCTATTTGTTCAGATTTTAGGAAACTGTTTTTTTAGTATCGCTACACACTTGATGTAGTTAAAAAAAAAGACTTCTGAAGCACTGTAAGCTTACATTTGTCAGGAACACATATGGCTATAGGCCGCTTGTCACAGCCATAGAAGCCAACAGAGCAAACCATGGTTCAGTTACCCAGCTCACCATTTGCAGCTGCAGCCTTTAAATCATGCAAATTATCTGCCTAGTCTGTAATCTTAATATATATAAAAAAAACTTTTAAATAATTTGAAAGGTTCTGTAACACAATAAAATCATTGTAACATTGTGAAAAATGCTAATATTAATTTAATTGCTTTTAAGTCCCCTATGGGAATTGGTATTTCACAAGGATACCCCTTACAGGTTTTGCAGTCAACAGGAGGGGAACAGTTGGGTCCCAAGAGGCATATAACTGAACTTCCTTATGTCTTCCAAGTTTTGTAGGCTTTGGGGGCATGGGGAGTTATTTTATTTTTTAAGGAAAGACAACATTTTCACCATTAAAATGTAAAGCTATGTGTTGGGGCTTTGACTTCAAGGTTGAAAGTTTATATTGTTTACTTGTCAGTAGGTATGTGCATAACTCCTGTTAACTAAATTGCTCACTAGGCAAGTAACTCCCTGGGTGCTGGGATGAGCAGCCCCTCCATGGCATCTCTACAGTCCATTCACTCCTACTTATGAGATGGAAGAGTGACATGCTATTAAAATTTGTTATTCTACGTCGTTTACCTCAAAATGCACTGGGGATTTGATATAATTACTGGAATATTCCCTTGCTACCCGTGTTCAGGGGCAGTCAAGATGCAATACCATATTGTGCTACAGACAGAGCCCGGCATATCATGGGCTTCTTTAAGTTGTAATTGAAATATCATCCTGAAACCATTTTTTCTAGTAATTTTTGACCCACTCTTCCATGACCTAAGCAGACATAGCCTGACAATTAGGGCTGGGTGCATATCCAATAAATAAAGAAGTAAATAAATCCATCAGTACACAGGTACATATATATCCTAATGTGAAACTGGGTGACTGTTTTCTGCTAGACATGACCATTTCTTTCCAGCACAAAAATTCATGGGCAAGAAGAGCAGCAATGACAGTTAACATTTAGTATCCCTTGGAGGGAGTTAATTTTTAAGTCTTTAATAGGCTTACTGGGACCGGAGGGCTCTGGTCATCCCAGAAGTCAACTCCAGACCCATGTTGCTCATAGTCAGAGGGAGCCAGACAAGGCAGCTTGGAGATCCCGGTCAGCTATTTGGACCAGGGGCTACTGGCACACATCACTCACAGAGTAGTAGGAGAGAAATAAATTTTAGAAAACTGTAAGCTGCTTGCAAATGACTGACACATAGGGAAAAAAGGCTTATTTCATTGAATAAATGCCTCGTTACTAATTTCTTGCTCAGGTCTGCTAACAGCGCACTGTTTGACAGGGTAAATATCATGTCAAATTTTATGGTACCACTCAGTGTCATCACAAAAAGATACATTTTCTTTCTCTTCTTGGTGTTTCTCTGGCAAATTTTACCAGTCTTGGCAAAACAAAGTATTGGATGGGAGAAGGGGAGAAGGGATGTGCAGTGTTCACCGGTCAACTTGGTTGGGGTTCCTTGGCTTTGCCAGGAGCCTTGGGATGGACAACATCCACACGGGCGCCTCTGTGTGTGCTGCCCCACTGCCTGCCGGGGCATCGCGTCGGCTGCTGGCATGCCCTCGCTGGGGTTAGCCTGTGGCCAGCTGCCCTGCTGCCCCCGGGGCCGGTCGGCCACCGCGCTGCTCCCGCAGCTGCCGAGCGCTGCCAGCCTGCGCACCGCTGGATGTTTCCATGGAGACCATAGCGGGGCTGGTTGCCATGGTTACAGCGGTACCCTGGCTGTCAGATGGGGAGCTGATGATGAGGACCTGGGATACTGGACCGTTCTAGGAAAAATGGGTTTGGGGGTTGGCTGGGACGAGCAGGGATGTGAGGACCCCACCATGTGCCCCAGGGTAGCAGCAAGGCAGTAACTCTGGGCCTGGGGGGTAGTGGGTTGGGGGCAGAAGGTCGGGGGCAGCAGGCTGGGAGGCAGCACATCCAGGGCAGTGGGTCGTGGGGAGCAGCAGGTTATGGGGCAGCAGCGGGTTGAGGGCAGCAGGTTGTGGGCAGTGGGTCATAGGGAGCAGTGGGTTGGGGGACAGCAGGTCATGGGGAGCAGTGGGTCAGGAGACAGGTGGTTGGGGGCAGTGGGTCATGCGGAGCAGTGGGTTGGGGGACAGCAGGTTGGGGGGCAGCAAGTTGTGGGGAGCAGCATGTCAAGGAGCAGCAAGCCATGGGGAGCAGTGGGTCAAGGAGAGCAGCACGGGGCTCCCTGGCAGGCCACTGCTGCCAGGGACCCTGGAAGCCCGTTGCATCAGCAAGTCACATCACCACTGCCGGGCGCCCAGGGCGGCCCCCTTACCACAGGCGGGTGTTGAATACTCCCAGCCCCACTTTTCCTGGTCTGATGCCATAAGCTGTCGCCACCGCCACAAAAGTAGCTTTAATCTAAACAAAACCTAGTCCAGGCCTGGGCCTGATATACTTCAAGACAGCACAGAAAGGAAACAACTGTGCAGTGTAACTCCTGCTGTGTACAGATGCTGAGACTGTAATGGGTGAGCAAGAGGCAGGCGGAGTTTGCTGCTCACCCGGTACCCGTCCTTATGCTGGGAAGTGAGTGATCCGGCTGAACCCTTACAATGTATGCAGCCAGCCAGTAGCTCATTACTTGCTGAATAGAGGGTCTTCTAATGTCGATCTCAAGGAGATCTACCCCAAAAAAGCCATGTGTGAAAAAAATTGGTTCATCACTTCCAACAGCCTAAGCATTTACACTGGGTGAGCTGTCAAAAGAACTGAAACCAGAGAGATAGGTTGCCTCAGCCACCAAAGGGAAAGGGAGACACCTCGAGAAAGCTGCTGAGCACTGGGAGGATTAGGACAAGAGCGAGTTGTGAATGTCTGACAGGAGAGGCTGTCAAGAAAGAGAAGAGATTTGTAACAACCAGTGCAGCAGAGAGGCCAAGGGGAATGATAACAGAAAGAAGAGGGCACTAGAGACAGGGCGAGCATGTGGAGTGGAGAGGGAATATATGAGATTGAAAAGAGTCAGGGATGGAGTAGAAGCTAAGGAACTGAAGGTTCAAAGACCTGGCAAGTGAAAGGGAGGGGCGATATGGGGCAATAAATGAAGATGGTGGCAAGACTAAGGGAGAGGTTCTTTCACAGTGGAGGAAGTAATGTGTTGTGAGGGGATGGGACCAAAGGGAGCGGGGAAGAGAGAGCAAGGTAAGGAAAGAGGAGCTGAGAAGAGAGATGAATCAAGGTGGAAGTGTAAGGATGAGCAGGAAGTAAGACAGTGCCCATGACAAGGTAGGAATAGGCTGTTGGAAGGAGAGAAAGGGAGGAGAGAGGAAGAATATTGGACCTTCTCCATAAGGTCTTGTGCAGAGAGTGAAGAAGGAGCTTTATAAGATGAGAGCTTCAGAAGTGAGTCAAAGGTGGTCTTTAGGGAGGAGTGGGATTAAGGCAGCTGTGGATGGTGCTGCAGCTGGCTGCCACAGCTGGAGCAGTTTTGTCCCTGCTCTCAGCCTCAGGGTGGAGATTATTTTCTCTCCATCTCTCTCTCTCTCCCCCCCTCCGAGGCAGGCAGTTCAGCTACGTGGACAGGGACTAAAACCTGGCCCCATTAATCACCTGGCTACAAGTATTTTCCCCATTTGCTTCCTTTCTATTGCTGTGCCTTGTGCAGCAGGCTGGAGCAGCGTCCTGCCACCATGCAGGTCAGAAGTACCCCAGAATGGCGAGGAAGCCTGGGAGTGAGACCACACAGAGGCACAAGAGACAGGTACTTTATTTCGGTTCAGCTTACGCAAGGTGAACACGCACCTGTTCAAAGTGATCTTCACCATATCCCAGAGCCCTACCTCAGTGCAACTGCTTAGAAGACAGGCTGTTCACAACCACCCTTTCACAGGCACTTAAACACTACGTGTAATGCTTAAATGAGCAAATCTTGATGGTCAGGAAAGACTTTCCATATCAAGAAAGACTTGAGTGGGCAAGGTAAAGCCACAGAAGAAAATATTATATGCAGGTAAGCTGCTAGCACCTGATAAAGAGGTTTGTTATTTGAATCTTTACATCAGACATATAAGGTGAGCTTTGTATTTCTTAATCATTGGGCAGTAAAAGGAGATCCCTTGGCTTCTTTTATCCCTCTAGTACTGAATGCTGAGTGCTATCTCCATCAACATTTCATCTTGTGTGGACCTTCCCTGCTGTCCATTTTGTCATGCAAATGTAATATGAAGTAAAATCACCCACCATTTGCATTGCTACCTATTAGGGCATAGAAATCTCTAGTGGCTGCTATACTGGCCTGATGCTAGCCAAGGAATAGCTTGATAATAGGCAGGAAACTGTGGGCTATGAGATGTGGTGGAAAAAGGCACAAGCTAGTGCTGTTTCCAAACTACTGGCGAAGGGAAAGCAACTTGCTGTTTCAAATAATCTAATCCTGGTAATGGTGTGCGCTCAAATAAGTGCAATAGTAAACGGTGTCACTGAGGGCTCTGGGAAGTGCTGGATCGTTTTCATGTCATGTGCCTGGGGGTTTTCTTCTTTTCGTACAAAATACTATCAGTGATCCAACTTCAGTCCCTATATGGCTATTTATCTATGAGTATCCTGTGGAGTTAGTAGTCAGAAAGTGCGTGCTCTGCGATGTGCAAAGGGGAAGACTGTGGAAAGAAATGTTAACCTACAAATGATTCTTTTGTACTAAAATCAATCATGCCAATTCGAAGACAAAGAAAGTGATGAAAGCAGCAGGTAAGATTTTATTTCATCAAGAGAAGCACTCACTTTTTGTGGGCCCCTCTCATACCCCCAAGTCTCAGAAGCTAGTTTTCCAAAACAGAGCAATGATGTTTGGTTGCTTGAAGACCCTTGCTATTTCAGCCCAAGCATGTACCCATCAAGAGGAAGATCTATCCCCTTTCAAGCACTTCCAGTTGCACGCCCTCAAAAGCGACGCGCCTCCTTCCTTTCCACCCAAATTAGTCAGGTCACTTTTGAAAATGACATCCCATGGCTTTCCTAACTTTTTACCTTAGTCCGAACTTAGTATCCTGGTGTCTTGATCCTGTTCCCGCTCAGGTCAGTGTGAAAGTTCACATGGACTTGAATGCAGCAGGACCAAGCCCCTTCGACGGGCTCTCTCTGAATCCCCGCTTACCTACTGTTGTCGCAGAGACACCCAACGTTACTGCCACTGGAGAAAATTAGAGAAAAGCTAAATGTTTCTCATGATTTCAGCAGCTCGCTTGCTCTGTGCAGTTTACAGCGCAGCCCTTCCACGCTGTTGCTGCGGCAGTCATTTTCGCCTGTGGTTTCTGTGGGCTTTTCGCACAGCAAGTGGGAGAGAACAGCCTTTGAAAGGAACACTCCGATTGTCAATCCGTAGAAATTGGCAATGGGGCTGATGGCCAAAGAAACTCCACTTCAGACCATCCCTCGGGGTCGGCTTTTACCTTTTTTTCTTAAATTTGCTGCATTTCAGATGTACAGTCTAGTCTGTGCCTGAGGAAACGCAACCTCTGGATCTCAGCAGGCAGAGGCCCGTGTCCTGGAGCTCGCTGCCTCCCTTGCAGACAGGACCCTGGTCGGGTCCAGAAAAACCCTGATTTAGAAAAATACTTCTGTGCAAGTGCCTGTTTTAACTCAGTTTGAAACCTCTTGTTTTTTTAGCACTTGAGGAGTCTAACTGCACCTTAGAGTGCAGGAGCGAGTTTAAGCATGTGTCTCACTTGCCTTCCTCAATCGACGCTGCAGGGGATTAGATGGGGTGCTGGTGCTTAGTGACTTTCCGGATGAGCCCATGTGCGAGGAGTTTAAAAAAAAAAAAAAATCAAAAATCGGTGCTGATGGCTGCTGATCCCCTCACCGGGGGAGGAAGCGCGGACGCAAAGGCTCCTTTGCCATCTGGTAGCGCACGCTGCGCCGCTTCCCGTGCCTCAGATCTGCTAGGAGTAAATATTTCGGACATGCTCCCCTTATCTCCTGGCAGCGAGAGCCCGGTCCCGGCCCACACCTGGCCGCGGGAAGGTCGCAGCTGGGGCAGGCGGTGCTGGCGGCCGGCGCGGTGCCTCGTCCCTGTCGCGCTGCTGCAGTCAGAGGGGTCGGCTGCGCGGGAACGCCGGGCGGCCTGGAGACTCTTCTGCGCCAGATTTTGTTTACTCCTGCTTTTATGCGAGCGTGTTTTAGAGGACTGGAAGAAGAGGAGCTCGTCTGCTCGCGAAGAGAGCATCGCTTCCGCATCCCGCGTTTCCATTTTAGGACTGTGCCTCTTACGAGCAATTATATCGTTGGAAAGGAGGCACAGTCTGCTGGAAGGAAACCTCGTGGGCAGGGGCTCGTGAACGTGAGGCTGTGAGCACGGTTAAAACACCGCTTCACCTCTGCGAGGGATTTTTCTTTCCCTTATGAAGACCGAGTGGCCTCTGCCTGTCAGCCTGGTGTGCCTGTCGGTTCTCAGCTGCGCCGTGGGATAAAGCCCGTGATCCCTTTTATCCCCTTCTGGGAGCTGTATTAATAGTATATTCATTTTTGTTCCATTTACAACTCATTACTGCCCCGTTATTTGGATCTACTTGTGTTAAAAGGTGCAACGAGACTAAAACTTCACCGGCTGCGAGCACGAGCTCGTCCCCTTCCCCTGTGCCCGCCTTGCGGCGGGAGGAGATGCAGGCGGCAGCACGCTGAGATACCCCCAGACTTGCTCTCCTTCACAGGACGGTAGCTTGGCCACAGCAGTGCAGAGCCTTGGAGGCCACTTTAGCTTCGTGGTGGTGGTGTCACTACCAGCCCCAGAGCAAGAGCCACGTTCCTGGTGCCTGGCATATTCCTGTGTCCAGGCACATGCATCTCGCTGCATTTGACTGGAAATGTGGCCCCCTGCTAAGTGTTCAAAATCCCTCCTTGCAATAGAAATTTTGGTTCTAAACAGATAGAGGTATGCTTTTTAAATAAAATAGAAAAAAAAAAATTTTCATTTTAATCCCCTGCCTCCCCCGCCTGCTGTGTTTTTATCAGTTTGCAGTCACGTAAGCGTTGGCATCTGAGCGCTCCTTCGGGCGTTGAAGGTTGAGGGCCAGATACTTGGCTCTGCCCACAACACACACTCAAGAAAAGGCCCAGATGTTCGTAGGGGAAAAAAACGGTGCTTTTCCAAACCACTTTTACGCTCTTCTGATCCAGGGGCCGGCCCCCTGCGTAAGATAAAACAGCCTGTAGTCTGCTTTATCTCACCCGCAGCTGCCCGCGGCCCCGCGGGGATGCGCTGGCAGAAGGGCTCAGCCGGCCGTGGCGGTTGCCACCCTCAGGCACCACCACCGGCAACGTCTTCGCCTTTTGCTCCTCTGGGATCTCCCTCCTGGCAACCCCACAACTCTTCCCACGTGGTTTTCCCTCTGCTGACCCGGCCCTGCTCCCTCCGCACCGTCCGGTCCTGTCTGTGCCGCGCACGCTCGCTGGGCGGTCCGGACGGGGCTGGCAAAGGGCTTTTCCCTGGTGGGCACGACCAGGAGTGCTGGGAGGTGGCCGTACAGTCCACCAGGATGAGTTAAACACGTTTTGTGGGGACAGTTTTCTATTATCAACAAACGGACATGATTTCCCTTGGACTCTGGGTCATCATGATAAGTATGTTCCTGTGTCTCACTGTGATCATCTATCAGTTTTTTAGCTGGCTTAAATCAGCCACTCATAGAGGTCTGGCAAGGTCACTCTGGGTGTAACTCACGTCACGTCCAAAATATCCATCCTGGAAACGATCGAAGAGATGACCAAGAAGTTTCATTTTGCAGATAGACCCATATCAGGTTCTGCAGACAGAAAAGCATAGATGGACAAATCAGTCAGCGAAGGTGTCTTTGATCCAGGAAGCTCTCAGTCTTTGGAGGATTCTTTACATATGAGCAGTCTCAGCCTTTCCTATCATCCTCAGGTGCTACCTTCCCAAGGTAAATTTGCAGATATATTGACAGAAATAGAGTTACTGTTGGGTTTCCAAGATGAGAAATCCAAAGTTGCTAAGAAGTATGCTGTAGGTTACCTCACTGTAGCTCCCTTGCTTTTGATTCAACACCCAGAATGGCCGTTTTGAAGATCACAGAGCCTCTTGGGAGAAAGGTGGCATACTCTACTTGCTGTGGCTCCGTAATTTCTTCATTTCGTTATGTTTTGCACCACTGTGCACTGGAAGGGAAACTGTAAATGGAGTATCAAAGGCTCATCTCGTATACGTAATGATCGCTCTCAAGTTTAGTGCTTATATAAAATTGTGTTTTTTTCCACTCAATTTTAATTGAATATTATTTCCAGTGAAATGGTATATGTTCTCAGAAAGGGGAAAAAATGGCAATTTTATGTCCAAAGACTTTCCAGAATGCTACATTACTCTGGGCTGGATACTGATCTTACCTTCATCTCTCCACTGATTTCAGAAGAATAGCTCTGGGTATGACTGAGTATAAATGAGATGAGAGCTTAGCTGTATTCTGTAAAACTTCTTAGTCCATACTGCATTTATCTTATCTTCACTGGTAAGTAAGTCATTGCCTTTGCTATGAATTAGATGGGATGAAGAATGTCACAGTGGATAGACATTTTTTTCTTTTTCTTTCTTTTTTTCTTTTTCTTTTTCTTTCTCTTTTTCTTTTTCTTTTTCTTTTTTTCTTTTTCTTTTTCCTTTTCCTTTTCCTTTTCTTTTTCTTTTTCTTTTTCTTTTTTTTCTCTTCTGAAAACTGTGACTTAGAGAAGAGGAATAAAGCCAGGTCCAAACCCTGCACATAATTAATGCGGTGCTTGTCCTGCTCTTCAAGAAACTCCACAAATGGAGGCTGGCAGCCTGGCATGGAGTAATGATTTTACTTTTCTCTCGGACCAATGCAGACACAAAGCCCCCACTTGCATGGCCTCACTTGTGTTCCCGCCACCATTTTTAGCAGTACTGCTGCACATGAAGCACGTAGGGCAATGAGGGAGGTGGGCCCGAAAAATTAATATAGTGATAGGTGCCACTAGCAGTTGCATTCGCCCTCTGCAGCGCAGCACCTACTGACTTCAGGCACTCATTCAACGCAGCTGCGGGGTCTAGCATATTCGTGAAAGAGGAGCAAACATTCAGCAAAGGCAGGGGGAGGAGGGGGAGGGCAGGGAGGATGCTCGCAGCCCCTCTAACAGGAGCACAGTTTGCAACCCTATTCACGCGCATTGTCTGGCATTGTTGTACCAGACACGCTCCATTCAGGGCTGGTCTCTTTTCCCTTTTCAGAAAGTGCCCACTGGTCCTGCTCTGTTTGCCATCAAGAATGAGCTGCCGGGACTAGGAATGTTTCCCAGACGGGAGGTGAGGAGGTCAGTCTGGACCTCTGGACATTCGCAGCGCTAACTCGCAGACGTGTCATGTGAAAGCAGTGTGAGCCTTTGAGTGTTTGACGGCGGTTTGTTTGTATATTTGCCGCAAAGCGCAATTCAGATCATGAGATTAGCTGTCAGGTCATCTGCTGTGAAATCCATTATGAAAAACACCCGGAAACTGATGCTTGACTTGAAATCCTTAGTTTACTAAATTGCAGAAATTATCTTTGGAAGGTTTTGTCAGATAAATTTATTTTATATATGTGTGTATATATATATATATACACTTATATTTCTCTATCCACACACACCACACACATGCATACACACATATATAAAATAATGTTTGCAGTAATGCCTCATGCAAAGTGCTAGTTGAATAAATCTGTCACTGAAACTTCAATTCCAGATTACTACACTCCAAGATCTGCTATTATAAATGAAAACACATCTTTAGAAAGTTCACAACAGTCTGAAGTAGATGAGCTATTGAAATGCAATAGAAAATCTACCCCTTACGGATTAGTCAAACAATGAATGTAGTCCTGCATGTAAACATTGTCTAACTGTATTGGCAGGGTAAATGGCTCCTGATTTACTACTGCAAGAATAGGTAGCATTTCCTAAGACTATGAATACTAATATAAATGATCTTGAGGAAAAAAATATTTTAAATTTGTAAGCCTAGTCAAGCAATTCAAATGCTGATAACAAATCCATCAATTACCAAATTACACATTTCCAATATTATTATTAGTCTCTGTGAGCATCAGTATACAATTTGCTAGAGAGTAAATCCTTAATAGTTCTTGAAATACCTTAAAAAATAGTTTTAATCTGTGGACGTCCTGAAAAGCCACAGCCCTGAATCAAGGAGATCAAAGAGGAGAGAAACAGTCTGTTTTTAGGATTTCAGTGATGGCCTTTCTTGTTTGTTGTTGTTGTTACCTCTCTTTGTGTTTTCAAACTGCACACTGTCTTGTGTGCATTATGGATTTATGCAGTAATAGCCATATTTACCTTTGCAGCCATCTGAATGTAGCAGCAAAGCATGAGCTCCTGAAGGAGAAAAAGATAAAAGAAAAAAAGAAAGAAAGAAGCAGAGCAACACAGGTATTACTCTCTCTGTTGACAAAGAGCAGTTTCTGTTCTGTGTGCAAAATATTTCCTTTTCTTCTACTATGTCTTTTCAAAAGGCACTCTCAGCCCAGTGTATTTTGATTGGAATATCTGAGGTATAAAGACATGGAGGAAGGAAGAACTTAGATTTGTGGTAGATGCAAAGTTTGGATCCTTTCAGTCAAACCCATTGAAATCTTTGCCAGACTGTTTTAAAAATTTAATACCCACCCCAATCACCCAACAGACCATTGGTACCAAAAAAACCCCCAAAACAACAACAACAAAAAAAACCCCAAACCCCGCTTATGTGCTCCTACCATGATGCTGAACATACAGGAAACTTTCATTCACCCTTCCAAAACTGGTATATTTAGATGAAGGGTTTGGCAGGTTGTCTTAAATTTTCTGAAATTGTACATGCACACAAATATGCACAAGGGTGCACACGGACACTATAGATTTTTTATAGCCTCTTTTCTTAGAGCATCAGCCTCATCCCGAAATAGTTGCAGGCCCAACCAAAACAAATCAAGAACAAAAAAGACCCCCCTCCTCCAGCCTAGCAAACTATAACAGGGCCTCGGCTGTCGAACGTGGGCCCAAACGTTTTCACAGGGAGCGTGATTACAAATTCGCTGCATACAGCCCAACATGGCTCAATCAGATTGCACAAGTAGTGGATGAACATGTCACCATTGTACTTTTTTATTTGCATAAAACAATTACCCCATGGACAGTAGCTTCAGAGTTGTCTAGACAACATGCTTTAGATGGTATCACTGACCTCAGACACACTAGGCTAGCTCTAAATTAGCAATGAGCAGGGCTGGAGGGATGTATTATGGTAGTTATAAACCATAAGAAGGTATTTAAATAGATAGATAAGACACATGCAAATCTTTTCATTGCCATGACAACCATCTTGATATAGGTTTTCCATATGTAGCAAGAAGGGCAGAGCAAAAGGCACTGGAAAAATAGCAAGAACCTGTAATGATAATGAACCCTGACAGTGTATTAGTCTAGATTTTGGTCACTTATTAACTCTTAATAGAATACAAACTTCTATAGTAATACAGTGTTCATTGGGTCAGGGAGCAATTACTTCTAAACCTTTGCTATAAGAATCTCTGCTATATGGCTATACCTAATGTACCAATTCTTCACAAATTGATCTGACTGATTAAAAAACACTTTGCTATTAGATGTAAATTGCTTAGCTGCTCAAAAGTGCTTTGCAGGGACGGGTTGCACAAAGCATGAAAATATGTCATTTATGGACATCTCTATATATCCCTCCTGGTTTTATTGGCCAGGCAAGGAATCTCGTAAATCTGAATTCGCAAATAATTGTCATGTAATAGCTGGGACCGCCAATTTCAAAAGGAAAAAGCATTGCAACCATCAAACACGCATGTGACCCCTCCGTACGTTACCTGTCTGAGGGGACAAAAACTGTGTATTTATCTTCTTTTATTCCTCCCTCTTACAGTTCTTCATTTCTTCTAAGTGCAAAACCAGTAGTTTGAAGGCCAGCTCAAGGCACTAATGATCCCTCCTGTGGCCAGCGAGGGTCCCCCTCCAGCGATGTGTTTCTCAGATAGATGTGTAGGATGAAATAAGACGCTGGTGCTAGGACCTAGAGGCATCTTGTCCAATCTGTTTCGTTGCTTGTGTTTGTCGCCGGTTCAGTCTCTGAGAGGTTCAGGGGTATGTGATCGAGGTGGGAAGAACACGGGCGTACTACAGCGCTTCGCTCAAATCCTTTCTCTCCGCAGATCAGATGCATCAGTAGTAACTGGGGTCTTTGGAAATGTATTGAGACTAAGCTTACAGGATGCTTTTCATTTTTCCTTGGTGGTAGTGAAGGCACACTTCGAGGCACCTAGCTTCTTGTAGAGTAATGCCTTGATACGGCCACTCGCCGTACCTGTAACGAATGGTTTTGCCTCGGTGTGTCACGGTGTTTGGAGATGGGTGGCCCAAACCTGTGCTTTCCTACTGCCCTGTTTCCTTCTCCCGTTCCTGCAGAGAGGGTGGGCAGGCAGTGGGGAGGATCTGCTCCCCGCCTGGTCCCCAGGGAGGGGGGGCCGATGTGGCAGCCCCCATCGGGTGTGGGAGCTGGGACACGCTATGGGGATCTGAATACACGTGTAGTCCTCTTCGCCTCATCTCGGTGCCCTCTCTTGTCGCCTTCCTCCACTGCCTCCTTCCTGTCATGTGCCCCACAAAAGACTTGTCCTCCTGCTTGGGGCCCTTCCTAAAATGCCATCTTTTTGTGGCCTGTCAGACAATATTTGCAGCCAGAACCATCAGGCTTTGTCATTAACAGCTCCCCACAAAATCCACACCAGCCCGCGTGACCTGGAACTCGTTTCTGGCAGCGATACCTCCCAACCCTTGAAGATGGCAAGGCAGGTAGGGTGCTATGACAACTGCTAGTTATTTTAATTCCAGCCGTTGCACTATTACTTTGTGTTCCCTCTACCTGTCCATTTGTATCAACTTATTAGACTGTAAGCAATCTGGGTGGGCACCATCTTGTCTTTCTGCAATGTACAGCACCTAGCACTACAGGACTCTGAGCCCTCACCAAAACCCTGAGGGTGATACCACAATACAGAGAATAATTAAAAAGCTGTGCTCTTTTCCCAGATGAGACACGCTCCTGTAGTGTGTAAATCAGTCACAGTCCTGGAGGAATAATCCAGGCAGGATAATTGCACAGGGGAAAGGCCCCAGGCATGATAGGGGTTTGCATTAGCAATGCCTTTTCATCCGTCTGTCTTTTGACCAGAGCTATAGAAGGCCAGAACTTGACTTAGAAGGATGTTTTGATCAACTGATTATTTCAGTGACAGAGCTCCTGAAGTCCATACATACACAAAATATCTTATTTGTGTACAGGAACAGCCAAGAGCCAGAGACTGAAAGGTTTCCTTCTTCAAAGATTTCTCTATTTAGGACCTACCCAGTTCCCTTATTATCCTGAAGAATTTGGCCGTTGGCTCGATCAGGGGAAAAATTTCACCTTGAGTCCTTTCCAGTGAAAATAGTGCAAACAGACAAAGACCAAAGAAGAATTTGGCTCAGAGCAGGCATAAATTGATATAGTTTATTGGCATATTATTGTTATTTATTAATTCAGTTACAGAGGAACTCAAGAGCTCTAGTCACGGTCAGCACTTTATTGTGCTGTTCAAAAGCGTTAGGAGACCTGTCCCACACCTCCAGTCGTGATATGTCATTAGGGGGGAGGTAACGGTGATGAAGACCATTGGTACTAAAAAGTATCCCAAGAATGAATGTGAAAGCAATGCAAGGGCAAGTATATTTGTCTTGCAGTCAAATTCTATTTCACAAATCATATCTAAGTTATGTGCTAATAACAGCAACTATGCTGTTAACGAGTTTATCCTAAAGTTTAGAAAAGGCATTTTGGTTCTGTAGAGGAGAAGGAGTCTATGCTGAACTCCGTCTATGTATTTTCTTTTTAAGATAATCTAAACTTTATTGAAGACTAACCACAGAACTGAAAATTGTCAGCATTAACACTCTAGGGCACCCTGTGTACCAAAGTCTCAATTTCTTATCCTGGATACGTGTTCTGGCTGACAAATTTTGGGGTGCTATTTTGCCTTCTAGATATTCAGATGTTCCTTTCACATCTGGGAATTTAATTAACAGCTTTTGCATGTATTTAAAGCAAAGTAAACTTTCCCTGATCCTCCTGATGGTGAGGAGCAATCTTATTTATGAACACTGGCACCTGTCATGTTAATTTGTACAAAGTTTTTGATTTATCCTAAAAGAACACATTACACAGTGGATTTCGAGGAGTTAAAGGGAATCTGCAGGGTGACTTTAATCTTTATGTCTTTATATACTTGAGGGAATTTTACTGCACCTCTGCACTGCTTTCACTACACAATCATTTTCTGCTTTAGAAATGTAGCCATTTGGATCAATAGTTACAGTACAATATATTGTACTTCTGATGGGAGCCTCACAGGACAGTTAAGAAGCACCGTAGTAATTTCACAGAATGCTTGGCTACACTCTGAAATATATTTTAAAAGTAAAGTTAGCAAAACATACACTGGGCAAAATTTACAAGAGCCTTAATGAAATTGTACTTACTCTACTTACTTTTATTAAAACTAAATTAGGAAAAATGGGATGTATAGGAACATTCCTTGCTTGAAACATGGATGTTTTAATAGGAAGCTGAAGTATTAAGGACTGGGCTATCTGCCTTTCTGCATTTGTTGTAGCAGCACTTTTAAACTCCTCTGGAACAGTGTGGGCTTGTTTGGAGGGATTTTTGGTGGGAAAGATTTCTAACTAATGTGATGACTCTGCATTTCCCAAGCTTGATTTTAAAAAGAAAAAAAGAAAAGGAAATAAAGATGCTCAGAGATATTTGCACAGTGCACGAAAGAAAAAATAGTAGAGGGTCTAAAAATACGTGTCCCTTAAAGCGTTAACAAATGTATCCTGCACGTTGCGGGTTTTACAGTAAATTCTTTATCTATAAACAAACTGGGTTATCACAGCTGTTTATTGTACTGCTAGCCCTGATCCTAACCTTTATGTCTTTATTGCTTACATACCATTCCCTTGTTTATACGTCTGTACCAGTCTGTGCCCTTGAACTTGGCCCCTCCGAGCCCTGACCTCTGCGTGCTTGCTCACTCACTCAGGTCACGTCGGCAATCAGTAAATCTGAGCCGGGGGCTGGCGGATAGCCGAGCTGCAGCAGGGCAATTAGCGCAGGACTGGAGTGTCATTCACGGCCCGGCTACCAGAGTGGCAGCCCGCAGATGACAGTCCTCAGCTCCGGAGCTGTGACACCCAGGCCAGACCGAGGATTAGGGTGGAAAAAAACCAAAAAGTGGGAGGGGGAGAAAAGGAGCACCCAAGAACAGGGCTGCCGGTCCCCTTGGAGGAGCTGTTTGCTCCTCGGCATGGGTTTCCAGCTGGAGGCTCACCAGCTCCCAGGGCCGTGCGATTCCCTTTCCCCCTCCCCTTTCCGCTCCCGGGCTGGGGCCTCGGCGGAGCGCGTAAGAAACGCGGGGAAATCCATGTGCTCGCCTGCGCTTTTTTCCCTGCAGTTGATAAGCTCGCAGCCAGGCGTGCCTTGTTCTGATAACTCAGCAAAGTTTGGTTTTGATAGAGACAAACAGCCCGTGCCCGCCAGCGTCCTCGCTGGGAAGGCTTGAAGGGCAGGACATGCGGGGCCAGCGCAGCAATAGGCGGGGACAAGGACGTGGCCGGTAACGTCTACCTTCAGATCTTAAAACGCAAGCCCAAAAGTACATTGCAAAAAGCTACTGTGGCCCCGATGTCCCACCTGCTGTTCCTTCCAGCCCGGTGAGCCTTTATTAACACAGCTAAGGGAAATCACACTGATTGGGTTTTAGTTCGTTGAATGGGATCTTCACTAAATGCATGCCTACTGGTGAAAATATCTCTGGGTCTGAAACAAATTCTTCATTTGCTACTAAAAATAATGTCAATGGATGGAAGAATTCACCAACTCTCTGAGGGAAAAGAAAAGATGATCCCATTAACCTACATTACAGCCATCACCATTAAGAGATACCATTAACCTGCAGTTCCTACACTGTCTTGTCTGAGATACTACAGTCATCCCTATAATTGTGTGGTAACTACTGGCAAATGCTGACTTTTTAATAGGGAGTATTCTAGCCAAGTGCCTTGTCGGATTATAAGGCCCAATCCACCTATCTCTGTATGAGAGGTTTGGCTGTTCAGACAAAAGCCTAACTCAAAACATGTTGCATCAAATGGAAAGATTGCTGGGTACTTCTGTGGGCTTTGGATCAGAGCTCCAAAACAGGATTGGGTCCTCTACCATATGAAATTATAGGATTTTAGTGCCTTACAAGGTCACAAGCAGTCGTAATAGATCAATACAGAGGATGATACAAGTATCAAGAGCTTTAATGACATAATATCATGTTGTAGAAGATGTTGTTCCACATTCTAAAATAACACACACATTTTCAGTGACTGTACTTCACACATTTACTGATACTCAGCCACTGAAATCAGAATGCTAATAGATACCCATATTTGGAGAACAAGTTTAACTGAGTACTATTAGTTGGAGAACTGGAATGTTATTGTTTAATATAAATTATATATATATATTTAGGTCTATGGGTAATATTCTACTCTCAATATATTCTGTTTACTTTACCCATTTATGCTCTGATTACAAGCATTCCAATAGGTTTAGCAATCAGATTTTGTATATTCAGAAGTGTGAATTTTCTTCAGTGTTTTACTTTGTGCTATCTTTCTATCTACCAGTCCAAGATTTTGGTTTGGTTTGGTTTATTTTTTTAAAAAGAAAAAGGAATTTCCCCAAAGGTGTGGTTTTGCAGTAAAAAGGAGCTGCTGCTGTCCTCAGGGTGTCATGACTTGGCTCCTCTCATGGTCTTAGTGTGACCATAAGCAAATAGCTCAAGCCTTATGCCTCAGTTTCCCAGCTGTAAAATAAAGGGTAATAATACATGCTTTACTTTCATGAGTGGCATGAGGATATATTCAATATAACATTCATGGGAAAGGTAATCTCCACAGAAATAGTGAGGTCTCAACTTTTTTGGAGGCTAAATATTTCCGGTGAATTGCCAAACTCTTTCCGTGGCCAGCAGCTATACTGCAGTCTAAGCTTCTCAGAGTCTTCCAACACGAGACCATGCACAAAGTTAGATCCCATTAGATGTGAATTTTATTGGTTTAGGATTCCGTTGCCCGAGCAGCTAAAGGACTCCTCTGCCAGACGCTGGAGTTGCTCTGGGGTTGTGCAAGTATTCAAAACAAAGTGAAACAGCTCAAAAATGTGAGATTTTTTTTTTACCTCAGACTAGCTTCACACGTAGAACATTCCTATATATAGGGTCATATCTTCCTCTTTTCGAATAAACATGTTGTCCACCTTTCTGCAGGACAGTCTAAGTGGCATTCTCCCTACTGACTCCTCTGGGGGTTGCTCCCCTTTATACTTTAAAAAGCCAAAAAAAAACCTTTGGCATTTTAGCATGTCTTTTAGGACACTTGTGTGGGATGTGGGACACTCTACAATAAATGTTACTTTATACAAAGCAGAAAAGGAGAAAAGGGGAGCTCTGGATGGTCTCACAGGCTTAGATCTCTACTGACACGGAGATCTCTGAATCAACTCTATTGCTCTGCGTGGATGTGCCTGAAAAAACGAAAGGTGTGCTCATGGATACAATCCTAGCTGCTTTCTCATGAATTCCTTGGGTATTCTCTAAGTGGAGTGATAAGACAGACTGACCAGTCAATGCTCCTCCCATTTACCCACTGTCCTCAGGCAGCAGAAGAATGGTTTCAGAGAAAGATCTCAAAAGAAATGCACTATCAGGTAATCTGCAAATTTTACATAGTCTTAATCATGGTGCCTGGTGCAGAGGGAAAGAAGCCCTCCCTTGCCTTCCACACTAGTTCAAAAGGCATTCGAAAGGCTCCTGGTGACATCACCAAAGCAAAGCAACTTGGGGAGTTTCAGATCTGAAAGCTGACCAGCAACTTGAGGACAAGACCATACAACCTTTGCCTCTGTCGGCGCTCTTTAGAAAAAGGCAATAAATGCTATTTATGACTAAGAAAGCTTCCTACAGTGCACCTCTAGTTGCATAAGGCTTAGCTGAGCCCTAAGAATGCAGCTGATAAATTCTTATGGCCCTGATGGAACCATCAAAGAGTACCAGGCAAACAGTAAGTATTTAAAAATGTTCAAGTCTTATACTCTTCCATGAGAGATTTTAGGGGTTTTTTTTCTGTCCTTGCAGGTTGTCTCTTTTTTAAAGTCACATCTCAGAAATAACTCTTAAATCTAAAATTAAGAAAATCTGCATGTTAAAAGCTACAGTGAAACAGAACCATTGTTCATAGGTTAAAAAAAAACCAGTAATAAGATGTATATTTATGTAAAGAGGAGTTGGATATATAAAAAATCCTGTTGTGTCTTGTAATTTCAGACAAAATGGTCCAGACTCAGGATAAGAAGCAGCAGATGCTGACACGTACTGATGTGCAAAAAGTCCTCTATCTGAGCTGAGTACATTTCTAACTTTGCTCTAATAACCATCACCTGATTCATGTCAGACCAGTAACATTTAAATCAAGTTTTTTGTGCCATTTAGGCAGATATTCTGTAAATACAGGGAGAATAGGTCATTTCTGGAATGAAGGGGAATGGCTGCCTCCCTTATATGTATCAGTGACTGCGTAGTATGTATGAGAAAATTAAAGGTAAGAGTCTTTCATGCTAAATTTGTATGGCCTTCTCCACAAATTGCACAATTTATTTAAGCATTTTCTGGTGGTGGGATGTTTTGGGACATAGAGGTTGATAATGAAACACCACATTAATAATTGAAAGACCACAAGTCAAATATAAGTATAAAATGAAATTCTTTCTGTTTTGGGTTTGATGTTCTTAATTTAATCCCTGGTGGACAGTAGTCTGCATTACAAAACCTTCACACATAATTTGGCACAGTTTGGATGATTTGCAATCTCTCTCTCTCTGTCTCTTCAGAGGATCCCCTGAGCAGATCTTGCATGGAGGCTCAGTGACCTTTCCTCTCTCAGGAGGGTGGTCTCTTCAGGTCAGTGTTCAGGTCATTTCTGCAGCAGAGTAAGGAAGCTTTGACTGTTTCTGCTTCTGTGGGTAAACAGAGGACTTTAATTTCCAGCGCTACCGGTCCCTAACCTTCAGAAGCTAAGCAGTCGCAAAGGGGGATGGGGAAGAGATGCCAAAAGAAAGTGCAGAGCAAAGAATGTAAAGAATTTTGCTTATCTGTGACAAGTTTCTAAGCATGTTTGATTATGGTAATAAGGATACCTCATTAACACAGGATTTTAAGGCATGTACATCATTGATAATCAGTCCTGGCCAAAGTACAGTGTACATTTTTACTTTTTTTTTTTTGTTTTCAGTGGGATATGTTTGAAATACAGCAACATTGTAGTGAGAATGTGGAATTTAACTTGATGCACGAGGGTGGAGCCGTGAGAGCTAATGAAGGAGCTGTATCTAGCGAAGATAAAGTCCCAATCACCAGTAAGAGATGACTGTAAAACATGCACAATTCCCCATCCTTAAAACTCTCCCTAATTGCAAATCTGCTCATTGTTTTAACTTATCTCTGCCAGCGCTGTGCTGAATTAGTCCTTTGGAGTCCCTGAATGGGATCAAGGGAAGAGAAGAGGAAAGGAAGGATGGGAATGAGAACGAATAAGAAACACAAGAAAGCAAGATAGCCAGAGAAAAGGAAAGGGGGGGGGGGAACTTAAGCATAATTGCCCTTTGGCTTCCTATGAAATTGTAAAAGCTTTTCAACACCCTTGCTGAACCAGCAATGAGAACATTTTCCACATCCCTGCTGCCTGCGAGATGTCTGGCCTGGTGCTGTGGGGGAAAGGAAAGAAGTGGCTCAGCAAGAATTCACCTCCCGTAGTCAGATGCTTTTCCAGTGTGTGTCTTACCCAGAAACTGGCCCCTGCAAAACGCACTTGCCACCCGATTCCATGCTTGTCTCCCTCACTAGGTCCGTCTGCCCACCCTCCCGGCTTCCCGTCCGCAGGGTGAGGTATTCAGCACCTCGGTAATCACCCCCATCTTTGGCCAGTTCATAAATGTAGTGGCCCAGCTATTCTCAGTAACAAGTGATCTATGGGAGTTTACTCTGAACTGAGCTGCAGCCTGATACCTGGAGTATTCCTATTTTTACATCTTTATCACCTCGCAAATTTATAATCTAGAACAGAACGGTACCTGTCACCCTGCAGTTTCCTAGATTTCTTATCAAAAGATTTTGCTATCAAAACTCTTTCAGAATATAAACAAGCTGCTTCTGGCCCTGTGTGGGTTTATGGGGCACAGAAAGCCCCGGTTGACCTGAAGCTGATCTGTTCTGAAGGAAAACATCACGGGCCATCACCTGAGGAAGCCTGGACCAAGACTGGTGCATGTGTAGCAATAATATCACTGCCTTGTTCTCCTGTGGTGATGTTATGGGCCCCAGTCTCAAGGGACAAACCCAGGATCAGAAAGGGGATCTCCTGAATCAAAGCCGTGAGTTGCTATAGCTTGATCAAGGGCTAGAACTAGGGGTGGAAGAAACTCATTTTTTTCGTAAACTCTGCAAACAGAGCAGGACCTCTAGCAAATGTTGATCAGTGGTTTACCATATCCCTAAGACATGGGCATAAGGGGATGCTGCTATTAAGTGAGAGTAATGACAGCAAATGTTCCCTCCGCAGCAACGTTGGCTTCCAGCGCCTCCGTAATCCTGCCCAGCCCTGCATGGTGTCCACTGCCCTGCAGCTGTGCTGGTGCGACTGCTTCCAGGGCTGAAGTGTAAACTCTGTCTCTGCAATGGTCTGGGTTAGAGACGATGCAGTAATGGTCTGCTTTACGGTTGTGGAGAATTGTATTGGCATGCCCAAGGGGATGCTGAACTGCAGCGCAGGAGCAGGAGGGAACAGCCGCAGTGGGGGGAGGAAGGACCCTTTCTCAGCGGTCTCGCTGCTGAAGCCAGCGCGTCGCATCCCATACAGCCTTAGAGGATAAATTGTCATATATTCTGAATCGAGCGCTTATTGTGTCCGAGGTTGTGCTCCAGAGTGCATATTTAAGCTAAGCGTCTGCCAAATGTCTACTGACATAGGCTTAAGTTTCCCTTTCACTGTGCTTTGTTGAGTAGGAGTGGACTCGAGTAGAAATTTTGTGTTATGTCAAATTGGAACAAAATGAAAACCACCTGACGCCCTGGTCTCTTCAGGCATCTTCTAGGTATGACATTTGGGTATGGCTGCCCAACCCTAAATGTTGTGAGTATAACTCAGTCTTTCTTCTTACAGTGCCTTTGGGTTGAAGAAAGTATTTTAATATCCATGCACCTCTAATAAACTAAAGCTGTAACGAGGCCTTTTCTATTTGTATTGCTCTTTTGTTGTCTCTTATGCGCATTTACCATTGATTTTTGCCAAACTCCCCTATACTGTAACTATGCAGTTATAAACTGGTGTTATTGAGGGGAAGTGAGGTGGAGAGAGAGGATGGCCATAAAAATTACTGGTTGCAAACAAACACTGCAGCTCTATTTGGGCGTTTATCAGTAACACCTGGAGATTATTGCGTACAACCTTCCTAATCAGTAAATCAGCCAGCCACCAGTTGTTCCCTTAGCCACATCAGACAAAAATGTAACAGCTGTTTAATTTAGTTTTTTATGGTAGGAAATTCATATCCTGAATCACTGATATCTTTATTTTGCAACTTGCTGCCTTTGAATTTTTTTTCTCTTTTCCCTGATTCAGTGTGGCTTGCTGTAAAAGATGGGAGGGTCATGTATTCTGGTCTGCACACATGACATGGTCTGATGTCATGTTTCAGGATAGTGCCCACATGGAAACCATGTGAAACTCTCTGGAGCTTTCTTAAGTTAGGTGGGACATCCCCTCTGGTGCAAATGGGGCACTTGCTAAGGTGAGCATGAGCTGAAGGAAACACAAGCATAGAACTGAAGCTTTGCAAGCTCTAGAAACTCTAAAGCAAATGGCTTTGGTTGGCTTGAGACTGTGCAACAGCCAGCTACAACTGAATGCTTTATTGCCGTCTGGAAGTGTTTATTTTCTGAACATAAATTCAAGGGACAGATTCAAGGCATGTCTAGAAATAAAGCATATCATCATGTGAGCTAAGCTGACAAGGACAATTTACTGTACCCTGCATTCGTTCTGGGCCAATCGGAAGAGAACAGGCTATTAACATCCTGAAATTCCCGCTGTTCGGCTCTCACTGTCCCCTCACTGAACTCAGGAATGGCATGTGTTAACCCCTTGAGGGCCTCCTGTGCACAGCGCACGTCCAAAGAAGGGACACTTGTTTAGGCCTGGTAGACATATGCAGTATGTCCAGCTGTTATTGACAGCAGCAGTAGTGCTTTAAAAGCCATGACATGGACTGTGCTGTCTAGAGGCCCTGCACAGGGTTAACATCTTTCCTAGAGGCAGATTCGGTGCTATAGATGAGCATTGACTTACTCTGTTTAAATACGAGAGTTCACTGGTCAGCTTGACCTTGAATTCTCTTGCAAAGACAGGAACAAGTTGACATACTGTTCGTGTTTCCAGTGGCTGTAAAGTTCAGGGAATACAACACAACTGCAGCTCACATGCTGTAAGCATCACTTAGAGAAAAAAGAGAAAGTTCATTTCCTACTTTTTTAATCATGCCAGCAAGAAAAGTAGCAAAATAGAGGAGAGTCAGAACGTAAAGCACAAAGGGCACGAGAGCAGATACTGCAGAGGAAAGGTGCCATTCATAGTCAGGAACGTGTTATAATAAAATCCACAACCAAAAGTCCACAGAGAACTGTTTGCATAGCAGCATTACAATATCTACATGTGTAAATAGAGGGAACAGCCTTTAAATCCACGTTGCAGGCAGCGACTGTTGAGTCTTTCAGCTGCAGCTGCGCTGCTTGAAGTATTCCTTCTGACTTCATGGATGTCCTTGTGTAGAACAGCACGATTAGCCCTGTTTGAACATTGCAGCTGAGGGAAAAATAATATTCTGGGTCTGAATATGAGATTTCTGTATACAGCACTGCAAAAGTGCAGTGTACTTACCTCAACGGGTCTCCAGCTCCTTATTTGCCTCCTGTCCCCTCTCCACACAGTGGTTGGTACAAACTCAGCTCAGCAGCTCTTTCCTGCCTCTTGCTTCCAGTGGAAAGGAGCACCTCTGCACTTCCAGCCTCTGCATGTGAAAACATAGGGAATCCCAAGGAGAAAACTCCATATCACTTCCCTAGGTGTTTTTTTTTCAATGTGGGCTGACTCATGTGTAGCCTGATGAGGATCAAGGCATAGCATACGGAGGCTCTCCTGCAGCCACAAATCTACAGACGCAGGAGAACAAGAAGTAGTAGACCCTGGATCTCCAGATTATGGTAACCCACCAGGCAACCCTTGTATCTGATTATTAGCATGTCTAAGAACACAAGGAATAAATCCACATTAAAAACAACCCCCCCCCCCCGTGTGGTCTGTTTTTCATATGAGCCTTATTCCTCTAGATTTTGGCACAGTGTCTCTCTTTATGTTGGAGGATCTCTGTACTGTATTGGCATAATGTCCACAATTGTAATCAAAACATTTGTTCTCCTATCTTTTCCCAGATCACTTTGGGTCTCCTTCTCCCACCAAGGAGCCCGTCTCATTCACTCTCTGGTGACCACATATGGCTTAAGTATTGCAACCTTCAGTATTAGACCAGAGTAATGTAAGAACCACAAAGAATCATTTATCTGAAATGACATATTTTATGCTCTTGTATAAGTTTTCCTAAGGGACTTCTGAATGTCCTAGTGGGAGACTGTAAAGACATCAATGACTCAAAGTCATGGGTTTCGTCTTTATTACAAGCCCTAAAACACTCAGCACGAAGACAAAGCTGAGTGAATTTAACTTTTCTGAAAATCCAGATACTATATTGTCTCACCAAAGTCCTTTCAAAGATCTCCTTAGCAGCAGAGTGGTTTGGGAGCTGAAAGGATCCTAGTTCTGAAATTAGTCTTAATCTTCCATTACTGTAGAAACGTTTCTGCTCTTTAAAAATACCCTCCCTATTTCTTACTTTCAGCCTACCCTAATCTCGAATTAGCCTTCTGAGCAAAGGTCAGGAGTGCATGAGTGCAGGTCTTATTGCTTCAATTAAGGGAAATAACACAAAATCACACAGGCTACTGCAAAAGTCTTTGTCAACAACTTCCTGAATATTGAGAGGTTGCTCAGACATGGGCTGTCTATACAGCCAGATAATGCTGTTATTAGAAATACATTAGTGTGAGATTTTTTTTTTAAATATACATGGCTAATAGATACATTCATCTCGTAGCTTTCACAGTAAAAGTCTTGGCCTAGTGCTTCTGATTAATTATTAATGTTCATCGTCTTCTTTTTTTTCAGCGTGTTTACAACTTAGCCTTCTCTCTCTCCCTCTCTCTCTCTCTCTCTCTTTTCCCCAAAATGCTTGCACATAACACAAAGCTCAGATAACTACACTGGTAGCTGTAGTACCATTACTCGCCAGTGTCCTTAATAATGATGACATGTTAAGTATAATGTACCAATAAATATTTTGGAATTAGGGAACTGGCAGGTATCTGGGGAAGGCACTTTGTGTTAACAGTTGATATACTGTTGTTATACTGATGAAAACTGGGGCTAATGCATTTGTGTAAAGATCACATTTTTAAAGTTCTTTTCTTTTCTTTTCTTTTCTTTTCTTTTCTTTTCTTTTCTTTTCTTTTCTTTTCTTTTCTTTTCTTTTCTTTTCTTTTCTTTTCCTCTTTCTCACTCTCTGTCTTGTTTGTGTCCTTGTGCCTGAACATTTGACCCTGGGAGAGTAAGATGGAAAGATTGTTTAAACAGCAGAGAATTGTTTATTTCAATTTTCTTTCTCTTTTTTCCTTTCAGTTCTCTTTACAGGTAAATCACTTGTGATATAGGAGAATCTCAGAAAGTTCAGAGGTTTGGGGCAGGAAACGCCTCCCCTCCCCCAGAAGTTTGGATTCAGAGCTAAATTTATCTGAACGCTGTCATTTCCCTGCTTTTCCTTCTCTACCTCCTTCGCTACATTCCTCTTTCTCCCTCCTCATTCCCAGCCACCCAGATCTTATCCTTTTCTTGACCTGCAGCTCCCCCTCCCTCGCCTTCCACCACTGCAAAATGTCCTGAGGCTATGGCTAAAGGTGGTGGTTTCTCCTGTTGTTTTCTTTTTCCTCCTGGGCTGTTCCGCAGTGGAAAGCGCTCCGCGGCGCTGTGCCCTCCCAGGCTCCCTCCAGCAGCAGGCACCAGGCAAGTCCAGGCCCCCAAGACCCGAAGGCAGCAGCGGTGCGGGGCAGCGGCAGGCAGGCCGGCGCGGGGCTGGGGCCGGGGGCACGCGCCCGCTGGAGGTGCGCGCAGGACCGCAAGGGCCTGGGAATGCACCATGGCGGCTCGTTTCGGGTAAAAGTATCCTGAAAGAGGTGCGAAAGCTCAGCCAAATTTCCAGCCTGTTCCTACTTTCTCTGACACGTTCTGTCCGTCTACATCACTTACTGCTATCTCGCACCTGGTAGGGAATACACAGAGTTCAGCAACATCTCTCTCTCTCTCCCTCTCTTTTTTTTAAATATTGTAGTCTTGCACTGTGGCTATTCTAGTTTTTCACAGAAGTGGCAGGCAGCCAAACACTGGAGTCATTATTTGCAAACTCTAAAAATAGAGTCAAGATTTATAGGAAGAAAACAGATATGTCTTGTTATAAAACCATGAATAAGGATTGGCACAAGCATAACGGTTTATTCTTTCTTGATATTGCTTATTGTAAATTGCACTCTATCTCTCTGAGAGATGCACTAGATAGTTACTGTACAGAAATGTTTCCTTTAGTTGAAAGTGCCGGAGAACAGCAGTTTATTTGTTGTGAAGACTTGATTATTCAAAGGAAGTGATAAGAGATGAGGTAGCCCCTGGGAATTTTGTACATTGTTCGGGTGGACAGTTTGTTAGAAAGAAATTATTAGTGATCTCCGTCTGCAGGTCGCCGCTGATAAAAATTATATTCAGAGTGTCTCTTAGCCCAGCACAAAGGGTGCCTCACGAGTCGCGCTTCTGACTAGCACTGCTTGTTATTATAAACTGCAAACATCACCTCCCAGATCTAGCTAATGTTAATAGTACCACGCATACTGTCTCGTTCCTCGTGGGTTCTGCCTGGGCAGCAGCAAAGGGCAAAAAGGAATAAAAAAAAGCACAGAGAAAGACAGCGAGAGAGGGAGCGACTTTCACAAAGAGTTAAAAAGGCCTGATGAAATCCTTACAATGTACACCATATGGCTTGACATTTACCAGATTAGTTAAACATTTCTACTGGGGATAAATATGCCTGCACATCGATGTAAAGAAATTGCATGAGACAAGGGCACATACAGCATATTTATGCCATGGAGTCATCTTTTTTTTTTTTTTTTTTTTCCCTTTGCTAGCAGCATTTGGGTTACTGAATGTGTAAGGGCCAAGCATACCGAACACAGATTAACCCCCAGTTCCTGGGCACTCCTGAGCCGCTTCTCAACGCGGCTGCAAGGACGAGCCCCCTTCCAACCTCACCCCGGATGAGCGCAACGCGAGGGGAAGTGAAGGGAGGGAGTCGCTGTAGCCCCCAAAAGTTTAGAATGAGCAATCTTGCTATAAAAAACCCCACAACTCTTTGGAGAGGCTAAAACGTTAAAGTTTGTCAAAATCTATTTCAGGACGCCGGTTGCCTGTGGAGAGACGACGGTGATGGCTGCCAAACCGATTCTGGGCGGGTTGATGCAGAGGAGGTGACTGCTGGTGCCCGTGTCTGGTGCAGACTACTCTGCTCCTTGGTGAACAGCCCTAAAGCCATAGATTTCATTTGATCTTTGCAAAGGCTAACATCTGTCTGCTGTCATTTTAGTAAGATTGATGACAGGCTGGGATAGGGAAGGAGGAGGGGGAGTGCAGCGGGAGGAAGGCAAGTCTCAGCAGCCCCAGCGGCTGTGGCCAAGCCTGCCCGGAGTCACTGGCCCGGGCCCTCTGGTCGGCTGAGGCAGTGGCTGGAAGCCGCTCCTGCGCCGCTCTGGCAGTAACTGCACTGGGATGTTACAGAGGATTGCAGGAACTCAAAGACATAAAGGCAGCATTTTGCACCTTATATATCTTAATAGATTATTCACATTGCAAGCAACACAGAGCTAAATGTTATGACAACCATAAGAATGTAGTTTACTGTGGCTTAATGTGGCTGGGCAGTGCAGGGTAAAGCTATCAAAAAATATATTTATTTTTTAAAGTTTCCAAGAGAAACTAACTCATGTGGGCATGCAGCTATTTTCGTATAAAACCCTGAATTTTTGGCAAACACTTTGCAGGCTCTAATAGAAAATGCTTTCTCTTTTTATTAGTAGTAGTATCACAGTGCCAAACTAAAAATGATATGCTTTCCCTCTTGGAAGCTCTCTCCAAGCTGTTGTCTGAGCTGATGTAATAGAGGAACCTTTAAAAAGGACACATGTCCCAAACAGGGAGGCCAGTTACTGGCCTCAGCCTGCAATGTGCCTTGGAAAAAATAGCTTTCATACTTGGGCAGGATGGAGTCCCTGTATCTTTTTCCGTGAATGAATGAGTGAATGAATGACTGTCAATGCTGAAATTTGATCTGACTGGAAATCCTAGAGATTCAGGTTTCACCATGCAAGTGTATGTACACAAGAGGGATTTCAGCGTTGCTGGGAAAGACGCGCAGGTTGCTGTGGAGGAAATGCGTAGTGATAGGGTTAACTGCCTCGTGGAATGGGAAGCGCGAAATGCATCTGCGAATGTTAATCCTGGTACTAGGCTGGAAGCTACTGAGACTAGGGCTGGAAGCAGCACTAGAGCCCTCTTGCAGCACAGAAGTTCCTCGGTGGGACCTTGAGGGGAGACAGTTGCATGAGCTGGTAATTTTAACAACCTGGAATTCAAAATATGCCTGACCTAAACTCCAGACAGGAACATGTAGAGGCTTGGGAAAAAGTTCAGCTCCAGCCCTGGGATGGCTCAGATCCCTCTTGTTAAGATTTATAGTGCTGATACTGATACAATGCTGATTTTAACAACACCGTGTCACATCATGATGGCTGACAAAATGACATCACATTATGATGTGACGGCAGGTGTGAGCAACAAAAATGTAGTTTTAAGTAAATAAATTTAAAAAAAGACCAGCTCTGCTGTCCTCTGTCTTCTTAATCACACAGCCTGCAGATCGAGGAAGAGCAGACGCTCCCACCCAAATCAGAGGGCTGGCTTGGGTACTACATGAACTGTACGCTCGGGTGAGCACGGGTGGCTGGATTGATAAAGAGTGAGACAGAGAGATAAATACACATACAGAGGAAAATAAGAACAGATAATGGATTGGCGTAAGTTGCAGTATATTTCCTCCTAGTGATGAAAGACTAAGAGTGAGTTATAGATCTTTCCTCATGATAAGAACAGATATTTCTTTCCAAATCATTTATCTATAAGATACTGAGATATTATTTAGGTCTGCGTATATTTTCAATGATACATGATGGAAGGGTGGAAGGTGACGGTACAGCGCTGGTATGGTGATACGGCAGAGACCAGGACGGGTTGTGACAAGGTCCCTACATGCACACTTTCCAGACATCAGAGCTACCAGGCTCACAATCTTGGGGTTGAACAAGGCTTATCAAACTTTCTTAAAACAAAAGCCACACACAAAGGGAACACAGTGGTGGTGGGTGGGAGAGCTGTGTAGCTGTACAAAATAACCGTTGTCCCTGCTGTTGTTTTTTAGTTTCCTGTCTCCTTTGTACTCTGCTGTTCCTCCCTTTGCCTGTTGCAGATGAGACAGTTTCTTCGGCAACTCTTTTCTCCTTTCAGGCTGGATGGCAGTGGGAACAGATGTGTGAGCAAAGGTGGAGGAGGTATTGCAGTCTGCCTCAAACAGGTCCAGGAACGTGGAAAATGGGCCTGTGGAGAGAGGTCAAAATCTTCAGCTGGCATAAACTGGTGTGACCCCACTGGCTGCACCTGAGCTAGCCCAGGTGCCATGGCAGAAGGCAAACGACCTTGAACTGCCAGGGGCTGGGTCACATTGATTGAGGCTGGTCTTAAACCGTGGGGGGGTGTAAGGAAGAATGATGGTTTATATCCTGATCCTGAGCCTCATACAATATCTAATGAAAGCACCTGTCTCCCTCCTCCTGGGCAGGTATGTGCCGCCTTCCTGCTGACTCTCCAACCCAGCTCTCCAGGTAAGCACCTGTGTTGTTTACCTGCTGGCAAGGAGGCTTGTGCAGGGCATTCGTATTAATCTGGCTCTTCACATTTCTGTCACAGTCATTTAGCAAGTGAAAATGCCCTGGTAGAAACCCTCAAACATACTGCAGGAGTTTTCATTTGCAGCTCCTGTGGATGAAGAATTAATTTTTATTGTAAGGAGTTCAGAAGAAAGAGAGCATATTTATTCTAATGTCACAGATAAATATGATGTGGCTATTTATACATTACCAGAGTTTAAATCTTAGTTTGTACAGGTCCTTAATGTATGAGAAGCAATTGCTGTAAGTGTTACAAGATCTGTTTATTGCTCTGGGATATAATTAACTTTAAAAAAGATGCCTCTATGAAGAAAACAACCTTACCTGACAACTTTGATGTAATAAGAACCTTCTTCCTTTGACTGCTCTGGAGATGTTGAAATGTTTGCGCTGGTGTATTATATGGATGTGTTTAATCCTTTCATCCTTTCAGTCAATGCTATAACATTTACATGTCTCAGAGACATGACATATGTACAGTACATGTGTATCAGGGTGGGTAGTCTAATCTTAAAAGATTATTCAGAAAAAGCAGGATGGTTTTGTCAACAAGGAGAGATACAGTAGCTTACTTTACAACTAGAGTAGAGAAGTGTTTTTCTACATGAATAGAACATCCTTTGTTAGTTGTATTATTTTTAAATCCATGGAGGCCTGAAAACATGTATCCTAGGTCACATTTGTTGAACGTGCTTGGTGCAGCCCCACTCAAACGCTGCAACAAAGCCAGGGCCACCCGATGACTCTCATGGGTTACAGCTGTATAAGATGGTGATCAAATAGTCAGTGGTCGGATGAAAATTCCTGTGAACCACAAGGATAAAACAAGGATCCTTCTGTCCTGAGACCTTGGCCTAAAGGAGAAGCCACTTCATATCTCCAGAGTAAGGTAGATGTCTTCTGACTGAATCCATAACAAGGCAGCAGTGCTTGCACAGATTAGCCTGTACATTAGAATACTTCTTCTGTGCTCTTTTTCATACATCCCAGAGGATGCAGCCTATTGCAATACCATATGCTCTGAAGTAAATTTTTAAACATCACAGCATCATGTAAGATAGTGTTTCCCAGTCACTGACACCTCACCCAGTACTAGAATATTAAGTTTCCCGTTAAATTCTCTTACATTCACTCTAATCAAGACACAAAGATGTTTTGTTGGAAGGACAGAGAGAAAAGGATGGTAATATTGTGGATGAATGTCCGTGAGAAGAGAAAGACAAGTCAAAAATGACTTTGAGAGTCCTGGCCAATAAGATTAGGAAAAAGGAGGCTGATTTTAATCATAGCAGAGAATAAGTGAAGAGGAGAGATGGGACTGTCATTGCTGACTGTGTAAAGTTCGAGGAGATGGTGAGCCAGGCAATGGAAATATTAGACAGGAAAAGATGCGGGGGTTGAGTGAAAAGTGCAGGCAAGCTGTGGAAAGAGCATCATGTGAGTCATCAGCATAACAATGTCAGCTAAATCTGTGAAAATGAAGGATCTCATTGAAGGAGAGGGAAGAAGAAGTGGCACCCACTCCCTGCAAAGACCGGGAGAGAGGTGGAGGGTGTCCTGTATAAAGGAGGAGCGTAGGAGGTACTTAACAAAACTCAGCAGGAGAGGATCATTAAAGCCAGGAGAGGTAACAAAAGCAACTGGAAAGCCAAGGACAATGAGAAAGGCATGAAGACCTCTGTCTCTCACTGGGAAAAGTTTGGGCAGGATGGAGCCGACTCAGCTGAACTGCGCGCCAGAAGCCAGGTGAGAGGTGCCCTAGGCAGGAGGTGGAGAGCAGATGCTCAGGGCAGGGATTGCTGACAGCATCTATGGTTGGGGACGGAGGAAGGACAGAGAAGGGGAAGGTGTCAGTGTTAACGAGGCTTAGGAGAATGGGTGTGTTGAGTTGAGACAGACCAGAAGAGTTAAAGGGTATGGGAGGCAGGATGGAGCGGGTGAGAGCGCTGGGACTAGAGTACAGCAGCCAAGAGGAGGCTGGTAGAAGATGAAAGGAAACAAATGAGACTATAAATTCGGTAGTAAAACAGATAGAGAATGGATTGTGGAAGACAGAGGCATATGGGAGTGGGAAAGGAATGACATCAGAGGCTCTCTTGTCAATCTCTTTTTTGCCCCTTCCCCCCCCCCCCCACCCCCTGCACAGCCTCCAAACTCCTGAGACCTTCTGTAGGGAGAAGAGGGAGACAATAAAACAAATGCTTGGAGTTATGGCCCAGTGACTCTGTGAAACAGGGCTGTTGTGCTCTTTTGGCAATGGATATTTTCTGTAAAAAAGAAAAGTCTGTTTCTTAAGAAATTCATAATAAGCACTGAGCACTCCCTGTGACTGAGCTAGGATGGAGCCAGAATCATGGACAGCATCCAGGGACCACGCAGAGTGGCTGATGGTGCAGGTTCAGTACAGTATCCATGAATAACGGCTGTTTACATGCAAAGACATTTGCAGGTCAAGGGGACTCACATTTCTGCTAAACAGTCCGGTATATCTTCACCTTCTGTAATCTCAGCTGGAGTCTTTACTGTCATGCTTTTCTCCTGTAAAACCCCTGCTTTTGAATCTTAAGAGAAATCTTTACAATGGTCAGTAAATCCTAATGTTCTACTTGTTCTGTTTTATGAGATTTCAAGTAACACATGGCTTCTGAGATTTGTAACTTGGCAGATCAAACAGCTCTAAGGACACAGCACTCTTGGAGTAGAGGGGGAAAAAGTCAACTGTCCCCATCTTGTTTAAATGAGCTTCAGGTTCAGTACATTAATGTGCTAATAAGGAAATCTTGTGTTCCCACACTGTTCTTAAAGGCATTCTCACACTACTGACCTGACCTCTTTAATCCTAGCTCTCCTGAAGGAAAAGCTGATCCATCAGGCCTCCTGTATCTAAAATGGGATGAAAGGAAGCATGGACCTATTTTGAGGCTGGTGTTTCTCAGGTACCTCAAACAGTCTTGTGCTTTTTGTATTCATCTCTCATTTCCCTGGGAAAAAAAAAAAAAAAAAAAACCTAGATGTAAGGGCTCAAATCACTAAAGATGAGAAACAGCAAAAGGAAATAAAGAGGTCACACACCTAAGTTAGCTTATGATTAAAAAGAAATTAGTGGGGCTATTTTTAATTTGTTTGAATATATTACTTTCTATTAAAAAGGTCTTTATATTTCACTAAGTATGAGATGAAGTGTGTCACTGGAGGAAGATTTTTTAGTTTTAGTCTCTTTTCTCTTAAACAATTAGAAGTCAAGGAAACTCTACTGAAGTCACGAATGTAAAGCCAGCAGAAATGACAGAAGGATCAGGCCTTTTTCTCTTGAGTTCTGCTACAATGCAGTGCAGTCATCTTCCAGTGGGGCCAATATTAAAGAATTAAGGGGAAAAAAATGTAATCTGTGTACAAGAGGTACCTTATGGGCAGGATTGTGCTAGCACATAGCTCCCAGACGCTCAGCAGCAGAAGGCTGCAGCCCCAGCAGGAAGGTGGAGGATGCTGTCTCCTGGGGGAGTTTTCTGGGTGAGCCCCGTGCCGGAGGTGACTCTTCCCCCATCTCTGGCAGATGGGGTGAGAAGGCAGCAACACGTGACCTGCTTCTTTCCTCCTGTCAACCAGTCCTCTCCAGTGTGAGGGTGTGGGAGCAAAGCCCAGCGATGGCTTCTTTGGCTCCAGGTAAAATGGATGTTGAAGGTGCCTTGTGCCTCTGTACCCTCCCCACACTGAGCAGAGAAGCGTTTCAGGACAAAATGCTGTGTCTTTGGACTCAGACTGAGCACAAGGCATTTGATCTCAAACCCAAAGTAGCTAACGGGAGCACTCTTAGAGGCCTTGGTGGGTCTTGTGTCCGAATTGTGGTGCCAGAACTTAACAGCTTTTACCCTAAATCAGTTAGGCTATGACTATTTTCAGACTGCAGCTAACAGAAATTAGAAATGATAGTTGTAAATGAAGTTTTATAACTCCAGAACTCTATGATGAAGGGTTTATTTTTAATCAGCATACAAGTTAAACAATGATTAAGTTGTCCTAAGATTTTCTATGAGAATACTTATTTTTCCATTTTTCCTCTATATTTTCGCTTCTAGAACATCTGTTTTTAAATGGTGAGCCTTAGAAACAAGTATAACAGTTGGGTTAATTTCCACAAATCTGTGAAGCTATGATGGAAATGCACCATGATGTTTTTAAAAAAGAGAGGAGAGGGAAAAAAAAAAAGAGAGATATTTGGTTTGGAATCTGTCACAATGTCACAAACCCCCAAAACAATGCGAACGCCCTTGATTTCTTGTTTCATTCCCAGCTGCAAAGTCAGGGCAGAATCACTGAACATTTCACCAGGTCTTGAAAACCTTCTGAGTTGAGTTGTGAGAAATTGTTCTTGACATCACATGAGCTAGGCCACAAGGCAGGACTAATGTGATATTTGCTGTCTAAGGTTTCCTAGGAAACATGCTACTTGGAGCATGTTTCAGACCTCCCTGCTATCCTGCCCACATCCTCTACTTTCACCAGTTCCCAGAGGTTTCGGGGAGGGCAGTGGTCCTCCCGGTCCATTCTCCCAGCCCCCTGGTACAGCCCCTCGTAGTGCTATGCTCTCCCATAGCGCTGTGCACCCAGCAATGTGTAGAGGTTGCAGAGATTTTGAATCTCGCCCACCTCATTGCCCTTTTCTCATTCTCTCTGTGATTTACTCCTTTCCTTCCCTTTTTCTTGAGCATTCCACAGTGGGAAAGGTGAGAGGAAGTAGGTCATATCCATCAGGACTGGATCTGGAGAAAATGAATTTGGAGTATTCCTGGCAATCTTAACCTTTTCTGGCAAAAATGTGCAGCCAAAGGGGGACTAGTTAAAGAAGGTTAGGAAAATGAGCTGGCAACTTAAAACTTAACTTGCTGTAAGACTTGCCATCTTTTGACTGCAGTTTGCATTACAGTGGCTATTATACTGCATAACCTAGAGGAACTTTTTAGCTGAATGGGTTTCCCCAGTACATGATTTCATCTGGTGGCTGTCCTTGACATCAGACCCACATAAATGACTGCTCAGGCCTGTCATTTAGGCCAAAGTCTTCAGACTGGCCTTTTGGAGCTGGGGGATAGTTCCTGTTGACTATGAGATGAATGGAGTTCGTTCACACATGTTAACCAAATGCAAATCCTTAGATGGAAACTCATGGTCAGCTTTTTCCGATGCTATTTTCAGAACTTCCACAAAAGACTGTGCTGTGATTATATGTATTCATGATATGTATATCATGTATTCAGCTCAAACAATATTTGAATGATGCATTTAGAATTCTTCCTAAAAAAGGACCATGCTTCTGTAAACTGCATCATATTTGTAAAAGAAAAAAAATATCTAGCTTGCTTTTCTTTTCTTTCTGTCTTTCTTTTTAATACATCATTTCATAAGGCTGTAAGAATTGGTGTTAATGCTACATTACACACAGACACACTTCAACATAATCATATGCATTTGCACATATGCCATAAATAAACAACCCTATGGAATCCCTGCTCTTCATTGTTAAGTTTGTCTCCATATTTTTCAAATCAAGGAAGCTCTGGGCATCAGTTGCTTTTTTTTCCCCTCTCTGCCTGGACTGTACAACAAATTGAACCAAGAAGACAGAGCGGTGTTTTTTGCCCACCTGGCCCTTTATAGCTACCTACTTTCCCTTTTTGTTTCCTCTTCTGATAAAGCTGTCATTAAGTGTCCTTTGTGTTGCCAATATTGATTTCCTCCACCCCTTGAAGGCCAAGAGTGTCACCTCTGTGATGCTCCCTGCAGCCACTGACTTGGAAAACAGGAGAGCTAAGGTTGCTGCTGCCAGACATTGGTTTCCCACATGGTAGGAAAGAAGACAAGTAGCCTTAAGTCACTGGATTGTCCGATTCATTTATCTCTGCGATGCCATTCACTTCAGCTTACTGCATGTTTGTGTAGTGAAGCTGTTTGGCCAGCATGCCCTGCGGGCCCTGTCTTAGTAATGAAACTGCAGAGGATGAAAAAAATTCCATTCTGGATGGTTTAGCTCTACCTCCAGCTCCTCATTGCATCCATGAGATTGGGCCTGCTTTTGTGTTTGCTTTAAAATTCAGAACTGCAGGGTTTGCTGTGCCCTGCGAAGCCAGCAGGACTTTTCACCTGCGTGAATCTAGGCAGAATGTGGGTCTTTGTAGTCAGAGAAGGACAACCACCGAGATCCGTCCCTTTCTCTTCAAGCTGAAATGTCTCTTCCGAGCACTAAGACTGTAGGCCAGGTGATGTTAAGCAGCTTCAGGGAAACAACATCAGCTTAGCTGAGAATCTGCTTAGAAGTCTCGGGTCTATATTAACTTTAAGAATCACTTTTTTTTTTTTTTTTTTTTTTAATTGGAAGGGATGCAATCCATGCAAGGGTTTTGTGTATCAGCCTCTACTGCACGATACCATCATGGAACCATAGTGCCGAGCAGTGCTCATAGAAAGCAGAACTTTTTAAAATTACAATACCCCAAATGTAAGACTCCGGCAGGTCACTCAGACAAGTCACTCATTTTCAAAGCACTTTAAGAATGTCAGTACTAATGGCATCATGTATAATATATGTCAGGGAACATTGTTATCCCTCATTGCCAGCTGAGGAGGGGAGGAAAGGAGATTACAAAACCACAATTTGAGTTATTGTTGGAGGCAGGACTGGAACTCAGGATTTCCTGGACAGATTACCGTCCTTCACTTCTCCCTTGGTTGGCATAATTAGCAGTGTCCTGGGTCTGTATTATTCCCATGCATAAACACATTCAAATAGGTTTTGCTTTGAAATTATTTGTCTTGGGGTCATTTCTATTGTACAGTTCTGGCTGTTAATGATCTCTTGTCTACACTGCAATGCTCACTAGTACTCTGCAAATCCTGAACAGATGTAAAGATGTCCGTTTGTGACTACTGACTTAATCTAGCATCTCCAGATTTCAGAAATGGGCTATCAGTAAAACTTCATGAGCCACATCTTGAAAAAAGTGGTCCTACCTGGCTCCTCAATTTTTTGTTCTTGGCTTGTAGCCAGTCAGATGGATGTCTTACATCCTTGAGATGAACTTAGCGCAGTCCTCATTGACCTAGCAAGCCATTTTTTCCCTGATGACAAGCTGGGATCACCTCTTGTAATGACTGCTGCAAGATTGTCTTGTTAGGGAAAGGGCTAAGGTGGGATCGTCTTTAATGACAATGAAAGCACCTCATAAAATCTGATTCTTCGGTTTTACAGGCATGGCTCTAGAATTTTAGCCGATGCAGACTTAGTAAATCAGTCAGTCAAAAATTATATCAGTTGAAGTATAATGTTCATGGCAGTCCAAAAACCTGAACATGTAGGTGATTTGGAGGGCATTTTGTTAACTCTTTAATTGGTCGTTTGACTGCTGGAGGCAGTAGCTAATTGCCTGTAGGTCAGAGTAGTCCTAGAGCTTAGGTAAATGTATATTGTCATATGTCACATTTTCATATGGCTCTTTTGCACAGGTTGGTAAAAATGATTGCTGCATAATTAAAATTAAGACAAGGTGGGAAAAGTGATTCAATTAAACCCCTGAAGCCATTGCACAAATTATCTGAAGTACCAAAAACTAATGAATAGTTATAACTAGTTTTATCTTTTTGCTCTTCATTCTTGAATCCTGAGGGTATTAGAATGGCTGGATTCTCTCTCAAAGTTTTCAGAGGTAAGTTTTTGGGTGGGCAGTGCAAGTATGAGTCAGTGCAGAGGAATCCAGGCTTTTTAAAGTGCAAGCACACAGAAACTTTGTTGCTTAGTTGTTTTGAATTGAAAATAACCAGACCTTAGGCACAAGAGACCTTTTGGTTTCTCCCCTAGCCCAGTATTATTTTGAAAACATCTGCAATATTTCACTCCTCATGCAGCAGGTATTATATACTAGGGAGGGTGATGACAGTAAAAATAAATGAGATAAGTTGTAACCAAAACATCCCAAGTTTTACATCATACATTTCACAACCTAGAAAGCATCCTGTGCTTTGACTTGAAGGCTAAAGGAATGCAGTAGTTTTACAAATGCCTATTAGTATTAACAAATATGTTCCATTATTAGACAGCGTGCCACTGCCCCAACTTTCTGGTGCAAGAGGTGAGTTAATATGGCTTATAAAATATAAGAGTGCTGCAAGAACAAGCTTAGGAAATGAAAGCCCCAAGTAAGCAGGAGGTCTCATTACATTTGGTGGCACAACTTACTCACAGCCTGAACATGAGTTTAAAAGCTGCCTCCCAGCTAAGGCTTTTTATGGTTCCTGTCCTTTCCCAGAGCAACACAACTTTAGGAGTTTTATCAACAAGGTCTGCACCTTTGGATACTTGCGGTGTATTTATTCTGGCTGAGTTTAAAATCAGAGATGGATGAAGGTACCTGCGCTATCCCTGTCCCTGCCTTTTTAAACAAATTTTTTGACAGCGATACCCCATTTGAGAGTAGCAGGGCACTTACTGAAGTCACTTCTAGAGGAATACAGATGTGTTCCTGCCAGTGAAGCTCAGGGAGATCTGCTCTTGCATAGCTTTTTGCACAGCTCTTTGCTACTAGCTGTAAACCTCCATTTCTGGCAAATGCAGTGTTTCTTGGCCAAGATTGCCAGGAGTGTGTGTGGGGGGGGGGGGAGGGGGGGGCAGGGGGTGTGGAGAGGACCTGATGCTGTGAAATGGTATAAACAACACACCTGATGAGGAAATGAAATAAAAGGTCTTTTGCTAATTTTGATAAGAGCAGATGTTGTTCTGAGGATTTTTTAAACATGCCACAGTAAAGACTGGCTCCAGCCATCTGGGTAGAAGTCTCTGTAGGCCTTCTCCTTGAAATGGTAGCCAAAGAGGGTATAGATGAAGAACACAGTAGCATCTTTTCTTGCTCCCACCTCTTCAAATGTTATCCTCTCCCTGCATTAGAAAGTAATAGTTACAAAGCTTGTTCTGATGCTTATCCAAAGTCTAATCAGGAACCTTAGATAGGATCTAATTTACTATCACAGGTAACACATTCATCTAAGTACTAGCTTTATCAAGCCAAGACAACCCCTGCTGAGGACCAAGAGGATTCAGGGTATGCTAGGTTATGAAAACATGATGACATCAACTCACTAGACAAGACCTTTGTCAGTGGGTAAAGCTTATGTAGGTAGAAAAAATAAACCTCCATGAAGATTTCTATGAATCAGAATCCCAAGGGATGCAGACAGGAGAGTAGAGAAATAGGGAAAAACCAAAACACAGGAGGCATTCAAACCATGTGAGGTTGCCACTTTCCCCATGCCTCCAGATGGAAAAGCAAGCAGCCAAACATTGTCAGGGGTCTCCTAAAAAGGCAAAACTGTGGAAAGACAAGTGTGTCTCCTGGTGTTGCAGTTTCCCCACCAGAATACTTTCTTCAGTCTTTTTTGATGTATGTTCAGCCAAGACCGCTGGAAATGAGAGACAAAACTTCCATGGTTTCTTACCTGTGATTCACGAACAGCACTGCTTATATGATCAAAAGGGGTGTTTATCCGTAGTTGCACCCTTGGCCTGAGACTGCACAAATGGCGAAAGCGCTGCTTTTTGACCAAGGTTTTCCTTCCAGTGCAAGGCATAGGCAGCCGTTTGTAACTGCTTGCTTTTATGCAGGCAGACTGGGATTTTAGAAAACTAACAACAAAAGTCAGATTATAGCGTAGGCTAGAGCAGATTGTACCAAGAGAGAACTGAAATTCCTGCTCTGCCTGTAGGAATGTGGAAATGACTCAAGAGTGTTTGGGATGCCTTTGTGGATTCCATAAATATAGATTGTATTAATTTTATAGAGAGTATATGGGAATAAAATCTAAAACTAATGTGATACATAAAAGTTGTTAAAAGACATTATGTGACTGATTCACAGTTTCTCCTCTGTGAATAGAGAGTGATTCAAGGTCATGGCTCCAAATTCATCTTTCAGAAGTGCCTCATTTCATTGACTACAGAGAAGGCTTGGATCAGGGCCCCTACTACTAAAATGTACATTTTAAGACATTTAAAACCAGCATTTTGATCTGCAAATACAAACCTTGTCAAAAAAAAAAAAAAAAAAAAAGCTAGCTATTGCTACGAGCCAAGTCTATTTGCAGATCAGACCTTGCAAAATAACATGCATACGCAGGGAGTTTATAACTTTGATTCAGAAAACTAAAGAGGTTTATACAATCTCCTTAAACTTCTGCAGCCTAGGAGGAGAAAGGAGTATTTGTGGGAAGTTCTTCTCTAGCCTGTGCGTGTAGGCATGGAGCGCATGCACAGGAGAAGCGACAGCTCTGATTTCACCTCTAATAGGTGACCTGCTCCAGATATAGGATATTTCCTCCCTGTCGCAAGGCTGGTACCCCACTCTCAAGCTCGCTCTGCTGAGAGGGACAGCTTCTCCTTGGCCCTTCCACATGTCTCACAGAAAAGGGACAAGGAGTCTGTGAGAGAGAAGTCTCATTGATCAGATCTCGGCATATTAGCTATTGCTTTGCTCTGTTTTCTTTCCTATCTTCTGGTAAGGAATTTGATCCTACAAAGCTTTATTTACCCAGGGATGCCCAGCAAGCTTGTGCTTTGAACAGATCAGCCAGACTCCTTTCATGAGTAAAAGATTTATGAGGTCAGGCTTTATTTCAGGAACTGGGGGACAGTCCCAAAGAAAGGTAATAAATAATGAGGGTATGTGGGCCTGATTACAGCAGGCCCCAGGGCATGCACACACAGGGAAGGAGGAAGCAATCAGCATCCCTGCTAGATGTCCCGGGAACACAACTGCTTCCTTCTAGGCTTTATGGAAAAACCTAAAAAATGTGTCTATGATCGAAGCAGTGGATCCTAGAGAAATGTATTAAGGTTTTGGAGAAATTACTTTAAAAGCCTCTGGAATTGCAAAGAGAGTGAGAGACACTTTCCGTTGCCTTTCTGGAGCCACCCTCCCTACAAGTCACTGGTAGATTCCCCTGGGGAATTGAAGGAGCTAGTAGGAAGATGGTAATGGCCCACTAAATTCAATAGGACATGCTTTGATGGTGAGTGGTAGGATCATGGCATCTTCATGCGTTTTCACAAAGCAATAAAACTAGCTAGCAGCAGAAGGGCATGCACATTGTGCTTCCTTTGGGGTACATTTTACATGCAGTGAGATAAGGGAAGGCAAGGCAGCTGTCTCCTCTCACAGAGCCTGGAAGCACTGAATTTCCCTCTGGACCAGCATTCCTCTTGATATGCATCAGTGTTTTAATGGTATTCTCTTGTAAAGGTTTAGAAAGGTCCTTTTAATACATGAGGCCAACTTAAACTTCTTAACGGCGAGTTTGGGGATCCACCATCCTTGTGTTATTGCAGGGAGGCACAGCTCTCACTCATACTACCCCACCTGCAAGGGACCAAAACAGTATACTGCTCTGTTTTGAGGCAACAGCTCTTACATCAGCCCAACAAAAAAGCAGGGATGTTTAGATAGCGTGGTGGCCCAAAGATTCATCTGGAAAGTAAAATCTGCTCTCCTGTGAGTACAGCTACTACAACGAAGTTACAGACTTTGCAAGAGGATAATGTTAGGGTGTTTCCACCTTCTCCTGGCTTATACATAAGATGAAAGACTCTGTTGGGTGCCCAAAAGGGAAGGCTCATTCTACAAGGATCTTTATATGGCATGAAGCTAGACTGACCCACAGGGCATGTGCTGGGAAATGCAGTATTACAGTGCCCAGTGGATGCCTTTGCTTCATAAGGCTACAGTTAATAAGGTATACATTTGAGTACCCATGAGACTGAAACAGTCCCTGGAGGGAGATGCCAAATATAGCTGTTTGTAGCTCTTTCCTGTCTCCAAGAGCAAGATCTTAGACTTAAGCAAATACCTTCTGCTTTGTATCTTAGCCATTTTTCTGCAGAAAGTTGTGTCGATCTTGGGGGCAGGATGTCTGCTCCCTCCCCCTTCTAGAAATTGTGCAGATACTTAAGCTGTAGTCACTCTACTTTCCCTTCTTTTTCAGACCATCTGCCATGCTTTTTTAATATTTCACACTTGCCTTGACCTAAATTTATGTGGAAGTAGTAATGCTGATGGCTGGTCAAGACATGGATAGATTTTGATTGGACAGTTTAAGTGCCTATAAAATATGACCCTGGTTAGGGAAAGAAGACGACTGCTGACAAATCAGATCTTTTCATACATAAGACTGGTTGAGGAAAAGCACCTGAGCTCTACAGTGCTTGTCTCAGGAGGAAAGCAAATACACCAAAAGAAAAAAAAAAAGCAGGGGGCAAAGAGTTAATAATGATCACCATGCAAAGAAAGATGAGGCATAAGTAGTGGAATTGGCTATATCTCTTTAGCAGACTTTATGATTTTGCTTTCTTTCCTAAAGGCTTTTTGTCGGGTCTTCTTTTAGTAAAATAAATCATAGCGCATAAGGTAACACTATGCAAGAACAAAGTGTCCCAAATAAATATTATGCAATGTTGTAATATTTTTTTTTTGAGTTTCACAATTAGCCTTGATAACCCAAAGGATTGAAGCTAGCATATGTCATGAGCAGAGTCAGGAATATTATGTATCTTTGTGCCTATTTGCATATGACAAATTTTTTCAGAGTCAGATGCAGGCCAGTTTGAATTTAGCCATCTTGGCCTTGATATAACCCATGTGGTTAGAATTGCTAGTTGATTTTGCCTGGAAATTATTATAGTGGTGTACTGCCAAATGCATGGTTGTATTATTCCTTCACTTCATGCTGTTGTATTCTGAGTTAAATGTTCCCCTGTGTCTTAAGCAAGTCTAGTTTGAGTGGTTTTTGTTTAAAAGAAATTACTGGTGGTGGGGGGGTGACTTTTATTATGCTTCCAGAAGCTACCAATAGTCTTAGTCGTTTGCCTCTAGCTTAGGTAGGTAAGACTTAAAAGATAAGAAGGAAGTAAAATGGCTTACATAAGAATTCAGAGGATGAATCACTTGAATTTATAGTGGGAAATCTGGGTTAGTGAAGGCTTGAGTAGGAACTAGAGTAGGAGCCAGAAAATCCTAGTTCTTCTAGCCAGAGATCAATGACTAACTCAAGTTTCTGAGCCATAAAATGGGCATATTACCTACACCTTATATAGGTGCTGAAGATAAGTTGAACATTGTTGATGTGGAGATGAGGTTCTCCTATCTTTATCTACAACAATAGCTATTTCTTTTGAAATATTCTGAAAAAGAGACTTTGCTAGACTAAAATGGCCTGCCTGTCGCATGTCATCTGAATGTTGGCAACGTCCAGGCTGGGAACTGTGCAAGTCCCTCCTTGAAGCACAAACATGCCTGGGTACCCATGGGGGGCACTTTGCTATTGTCTTCTCCTGGAACATGGTCAGGACCTGCCTTCCTGGAGTGTCCTGTACCACGAAGGCAGGTGACTCCTGGGAAATGCATGCTGCAGTGTAGCTGTTGTGGCCAGGGAGGAAATGTCTGCTTCCCAGAAAGCTTTTTTTCTAAGGGATACATCTAAAAGAATGAGTACTCCATTAGGAAAACTGCAATAAGGGAGAAATTCTCCACTGCCATTCCCAAAGCGAAGAGCTACAATATGGGCACCTATTCTGCAGTAAGAGCTTTCTTACAATTTCGTGAGGGCAGTCTTATGCCTCCAAGACACCCCTGCCCTCCTCTCCCACCCCCCTGAGGAAGCCACTTGAGGGAAGAAAATTCATCAGTCCATGGGATTCCCATGGGATATCTGTGGGATAAGAGAAGCAATTGAAAGAATTAAAGAATAAGGACTCTCATGAAAGAACTGGGAGCTCAGCAGTGTCTGGAAACCAGCACTGCCCATCAGGGAAAAGCTCTGTTCTCGTCATATAAACCACACATTACACTGTGCACTTCCAAGGCAAATGTTGAGCATAAAATATACCTATATCTTAGTCAATAAAACCAGCAGAGCTGAACACAGAGAAGAAATATTAGGTACTTTCTTGTTTGTTGTGCAGAAGAGAGAACAGACGCTTACTGGCACCATGAGAAACCTTTCTTTTTTTGGCTTTCACGGCTGTTTTCCCTATATGTAAAGGGGGAGCCAATTCTGCTTTATTTGCGTCTTTTTTCACTATTAGCAAGAACAAAATTTTCATTTTCCAAATGAAATCAAAGTCCAGGGACCAGCTCAGTTTCCTTCAATGACCAGCTGCTTTCATGGTGAGCATGAGAAGGCCATCATAGAGAGAGGTGAAAGGGGAACTGTCCAAAATCTTCAGGGACTCTTTCCAGAAATTTGCACAGATTTGGAGCAAGCGTTCTGTTTATTATTATAAGGTCGAATTACAAAACCAGAGATAACCTTGTGATTAGCATTCAATGTGCTTGTGCTCTCAGAAAGCTTCAGATCACTGGTCTTTTACATGCTACCTACTGCTGAAGCCTGAAAGACTCCGTGTTAAGAGTAAGCTTGGTGGTACCTTGGAAACCAAAATAACAATCCCTCTGCTCACCTGAGCAGATTCAGCCTTGATGTAACTTCATGAGCCATGGGACTGCACAACTAGGGTGCAGGCAGCCAAGCGTGGTTGAAACATTGCAAATGGTTCCTGAAATATAACATGTTTTCTCACTGCACTTTCTTCCTATCCTTTTTTTCCCCTGCCTTCCTTTTCCCATAATCACATTTTTTCTTTAGTTCCCTTTTTCTCTCCATCTGGCGCTGGCCTCCTTCCTCTTTCCTTGCAACCCGTAAATGTTTACCGCCCGCTCAGGTGCGGCCTCAGGCCCCAGCAGCAGTTTGATAAATTGCGGCTAATCTCGAAGGAGCACGCTGGGCGCAGAGGGAAGCGGTGGTTTCCCCGTCGCGCGCTGCGGCCGGGTCTCCTCCGGTGGCAGACTGCCGCTCCCCGCCGGTCCTCACCCCCGTGTGCCGTGGGGCTGCCTTTCGCCCGGCCGGCGAAGGCGGGCATCGTCTGCGGGTCCCTAATTCGATATCCCTAGGGACAGGCGGAGAGGAGAGGAGAGGATGGAGAGGAAAAAAAGGCTCCTGCCACCTCCTTCACGGCGGCTCAGGCGACTTGCATACACTTGCTCCAGGGAGGCCTCCCTTGGGCAATGAACTTATTATACAGTGAAGTAGTATCAGTGAGGATAAGTGCAAAATGAAGTTAAAGTAGATCAGAAAAGAGGACATAATGATTAGATTAAGTTTAAAAGGAAAGATGTGATAGATCAGGCAGCTTAGCTAGAAATAAATAGAGAAATTATTCTTATTTTTTACTTGAATAATTTGAATTTTTACTAATTTTGTGGTTTTGCTTTTTGTTTGTTTATTTGTTTGGTTTTTTCTCAACTTGCTGAAGGTAAATACCCACATTTTGAGGATTATTGCTTTGTTACAGCTGGTCACCTTGTATTGTTTATTATTTGACAGAAAAACTGTGCAAGCTCTTCCAGCCCAAATGTTAGTGTTCTTGCTAAAATTCTCCTTCAAGGAATAAACATCCCCATAATGTTCATTGCTGAACTCTGTGCTGTAGACAAAAGCAAAAGGGATGGGATGAAAATGCAGCCAAAGACAGAAATCAGAAGAAATATTCTCAGAAATGTTTGGCATTATTTTGTCACCTGTAGAATATATATCCCGTTCCTCCTCTTAAAATGTTTTATTTTTTATATAGCTGGGTGAGCTGGTATTTCTCCTGCTCAAGCTGTCTCTAAACTTATATTTCCAACAGTGGCAGCAGACTATGAGACGATACTTATAGAAATGACATTATACCGTTCTTTAAAATACTCATCCTGAAAGGCAGAATCTGCAGAAATTATAGGACTAAGAGGCCTCCTTTGAGAAGCAGAAACTATTTTAACTTGTTATTTTTAGAGCTGTGCAAATCACATATTTTTCTCTTCACTGGCAATTCAAAAAAAAATTGGAAATTGTAATAAGTTTTTTAAAAAAAGAATCCTTCACAACTTTCTTCTATAAAATGGGAAGTTGAAAAATGTCATTTGTGGGCAAATGAGATGCTTCACTTTAATTTCAATCATTTTTTTGAATTCCTTTTCTTTGAAAAAAGTAAATGGAGAATGGTCTATTGTGGGCCAGCAGCCCACCCTGAGAGGATGGGGGTCCTTGGCCAGGCCACCTCTCTAGGAGTACGACGAGTCATGTAGACGCAAGCAGAACTGAATGTCTCTGCAGCCAGCTGACCCACTGCCAACACAGGTTGGTGCCTGCCTGCTAGTCTCCGACTTTGCCCCCACCGCCGGTAACCACCTCTGGAAAGTGCCGAAGCGCTTGTGGCCAAGTACGAGCTGCACAAAATTAAACAGAGAAATTGAATGACCCAGAATATTTCAGAGAAATCGTGCTGAAATCTCCTGTGATCTCCAGCACTATCATTGGCAGCGTTTGCTAAATTAGCCCATGCAGGCAATTGCCAGGGGCTGGCAGGCTGCCGCGCTCGGTGGCACCCGCGCCGGCACGGTGGCCCGACGTGCAGCTCCGGGTGCTCTGCCCGTAAGCCCAGCGCTTCAGACGAGTTGCCGGAGCAGCTGTTTTCAATGAGGAGCCGGTGCTGTAAACAAAGCAAACAGCTCCGAAAGTTTTTGGTATTAAGGAAAGTCTAACGCTGATTTCATTTTTATGGGAAGGATTTCTAAGAGGGTCCCAACTGGTAATAATCAGCCACTAAAAACTGATGCGGTAGGGAAGGCATGGATAAAGGAAAGGGTAACGTCGGCGCAGCAATTCCATGTGGATTAAGGAGAAACTGACATCCAATATAGCACGAAAGAAAACTTGTCAGGATTTGCTTTGGCTAATGCAGGCTTTATAAACAGGAATACAGCTCACCAGAGACAGGTCTAGTAAATGAAAACAGGCTCAAGAGTTCCTTCTCCACGGCTGAGTGAAAGGCCCACCCCACATAAGGCAAACGCTGCCTTGCTGCACCATCCTTGCCTTGCCGTGCCGTGCCGTGCCGTGCCGTGCCATGACTTACCTTCTTGTCTCTACATCTTTGGTGGGGTTTACCAGAGAAGAAAGAGGCAAAGGCAGCACAGAAGCAGGAGGCCCTGATACCGCCAAGTATTTTCTAGGGACTGTGAACATGAGGCTGCTATTTCCTGCCCTTCCCACTCACGTTTGTATCTTCACAAACCGTCTCATGCGTACCCCGAGCCTTTCAGCCTTCTCTGAGCAGTTCCAGGCAGCAGAGCTGCTGACCCACCGCTGCTGTTTGTGGGCCCCTCGCAGGAGATCCACCCCCCATTGCCCTTGTGCCAGCCAGGCTAGTGGACAGCTTTGGCGCGTGCAGTGAAATCGCAGTTTCTTGGGGCTGCTTGTTGGATGACGCAGAGCGCATCAGGGAGCCTCCAGCTGAGCCTGCTCTGCAGCGAGAAGCCATCCAACGCGCGCAGCTCTCCACTGCAGCCCAGCTTGCTTGCTGAAGGCATCACGTGGCAGCTTGGGCACAGTCCCATGTTGGTTTGTCTGCAGCACCGGGACCTGAGCTCTCGCCTCCTGGTAGCGTGGCACTGTGCCTTGCAGGCTGCTGCGGAGATAGGACCTTGGGTCTGCCCTCACGCCGGCGACCACCGCTCTGCAGCACAGAGCAGCGTCACCCTGCCTTTAGCAGCCACGGCGCCTGCGACGGGCATGAGGAGGGCGTAGCAGAGCAGATTGGGGTCTGGCTTTGCATTTTTAATTTTTGGTGGGGGGTGGCTCAGGGAGGACGTGGAAGGGAAGGTGGCCTGGGGTTGGTTCTGAGTGCGAGAGCAGCAGGAGATGCGTGAGGCAGGTGCCTCCATGGAGCTGACGGTGGTGCCAGCAGCAAGAGTGGGGTTGGTGCAATGAGGAAGGTGCGCCCTGGGGCTTATAACAGGAAGAAGAGGGACTGGAGGTCTGGAAAAGGCAGAATGGTCGATGGGGACTGGCTTGATACTTTGTGCTAAGAAATGGCATTTCTTGTGTGACTTATGGACAACTGGTTCACTGGGGTCTTATTGGACCTCAGATAGGGGCTGTCTCACACAACAGTGTCAGGGAGCACCTTTCCTTGCGAACCATCCTGTTCAGAAGCAGGTGCCAGACGAGGTACTGTCCTGAAGCATGTTTCCAGCTCAGGAAATGACCACCTCCATATTCTTTGTCAATACTTCTCTTTCCTTTTCTTCTCTTTCTCTCTTTCTTTCTTTCAGAGCAGACAAAAAGAGAGAGACTTGTTTTTCAGAGATGTCACTCCCAAAACTTTTTTCTCAGAGTGGTTTAGCCTGTAATTTAAGAGTTTTTGTTTAATTACATTTTTAAACTTCCCTCTCTTAATTACTTTTATATTTTTTATTAACACCTAAATACGCTGCTATTTGGAGCACAAACAGATAGAGATTACAATTAACAGAATAATTACACTCTTTTTGTCAGTGTAACCTCATGGTACAGAAAGTATTACAAATCCATTTTAAAACATATTAAATGTTCATATTAATGAGGATAATAGAGAACAAGTACCAGCAAACTAAATATTGCTAATGATTTTGAGCTATTAAATTCATTACCATTTCCTTTCATAATAAAGTGGTTACTTGCTAATTAGACCTTTTTTAACTCATCATTATTGAATTCATTACATTGTGTGCAGTTAACCCTTAAAGGTCTGGCTGGGTATACAGACACAATTAAAAAAATCATTTCAACAACATATGAAGCCGATATGCGGTTTGGAATCCTGCTTGTATTTTTGACAGTAGCTCCATGTACTTTTCTTCTGGTACATTTTCTTGACACATCATGCCTAGCAGCTTCTTAGCTGTCACAGCAACTTCAGCAACACGTACTATGGAAACATGCTGTATTCATTTCATTTAATAGCGTTTAATGTTAAAACTAAAGTAGAACTCACTTGTTTGGCCAGGAAAAAAATATCCATCAGTGCACGAAATGATTGACGTCAGTGAGCTACTCTTCTCCAGAGTGAAATCTGCTAAGACTTGGGATGATTTACCTTTTCCTCCTACATAGACAGATATACTTCTGCCTATCTGAGTATCCAGTCGTCCTCTGCAACTTTAGACTGAAATCATATCCCTGCTAAAGTCCATGACAAAATTACTCTTGATGTCCACGCACCCCTGCAAGCATTATCTCCCACCAGTCTTGAGGGTTTCCTTCTGATGCATGAGGGGATTGCATGTCTCTACACCCAAGTATGCAAACAGTTATGGTCTCTCATCCTATGTGCCTGATTATTTGAGAGAGGATGCTCCAAAGGATTGAGTCTAAGTGTCTCTGCTTCTTTTTTGTCCCTCCACTTCTCATTTATCTTTTATTCAGAGGAGTGACAGAATGGAGACTCAGTTTCTAAACCTCTTTTTTTTCCCACACACTTTTAATCACTTTTCTGTCTTCCCACTTACCCATCTTCCTGACTTCTTTTCCTTCCTTCTTCCCATGTCTTACTTTTGCAAAACATGGACACATTTCTAAGCTGGGAGACAGAGGAGTGGGCCCCAAGCGAGATGCCTTCTGTGCACCCACGTGCAGTTCTGGGGAACCACAGGCCAAGCAACAATTTAACATACCACTTCTGACTGCATAATGCCGTGCTTGAGGAGGACTTCTCTGAATAAAACTTCACTGCTGGGCCATTTTGGTCCCTTCCCTTTGTGACCTGTGCTTGCTCTCCTTTCCCTCCCCCTGTCTGCAGATCTGGCTGGTCTTCTCAAGGATGCTTTCAGATGGGTTCCTGGAACATGCACTGATATTTTTGATGGGGATTCATGTATTTATCAAAAGAACAAATGAAAAAAAAGCTTTCTCAAGTTATCCTTTTACTTTATACTGTAGTACTATGGAAATAGCACAAAGATATTTGGTATCAAATCACTGGGACCTAATGGTCACCACTTCAGGTCTTGCCCAGTCATGGCAGAGCAATGTTGAAGGCATGGAGTAATAATCTTCTACCTGCAAAAGCAATACTTGGAGCAACCCAGTGATCCCAGCAGTGGCCATCACACTGCTGACGTGTGTGTCAGGCCCTCGCTGGCTGGTCCAGCAGCCTGGTGTACGCCACTCAGGTTATTTGTGGCGAGCAGTGCCACCAAAGAACATCTTTATTGTGTAGGAAAGGCTTCGTGACACTTATTGCTACTGTACTTGATGGCCGGAGGCTGGGCTGATGGATACCCTGGAAATCCAAAAGGTAACAGATTAGATATGTGTCTACCGTATAGCTCTGGAGACACGGCACCGAACCATTATTCAGATTGGGCCATCCTTGTGCTGCCAGTCAGGAACCGTGCCTTCGCATACGTGAGATACGAGTGTACAGCTGTGGGCCCGCCGCAGCCCCGCATGCTGCCTGGCTGAGACAATGCACCTGCACCGCAGTATATAATAACAATAACACTACATATTTGTAACCTGTGTTTTATTTAAAACCATGTCCCCTTCACCTGTAAATAGCTGGGGTATAAATGTGCCTCACCAATCACATTGGGCTATTGTATTATACAGTCTATTGAATGTTTTTGGCAGGCATGAGCCCCTATGCTACTGTGTCCTTATTTTATTATTGTTTTGAGGGTAGAGCTGTGTGATTATCCATTCTTGCTTCAGGCATAGCAAGCCATCTGGAATGCTTATTAAACCCACAGGCAGATCAGAAGGATATAACTCTGATGATGTACATGTATACGGGCTGTACTACATCATCAGAGCATTGCTCCTCTGATGATGTAGTACACATTAGTGGGCCTAGATAATGGATTAGAACTAGCAGAGAGAAAGTTAGACTTTTTGAAGGATGGATATGTTTTTTTTCCTCCCTCTGGGTAACTGCTGGCATAAGATGTGGAAAGGAAAATTTAAAAGTAAGCCAAGGAGGCTTCAAAACTTGTAAGTGCTCAGACTGTGAATGAGGAGGGACAAGTGGTGATCGAGAGGCTTGCGAAGAGAGCTTTGAAACCCCAAATTGTTGCAAAGAGGTCGTATGTACTTGTCTGCTGGAGTGAAAAGTAGCGTGGAATATGTCCAGAAATAATGCCACTATTCAAATCCTATTTTGGTCAGTCATCACCGAGTAGATTTTTTGGTAGGACTTTGGCTTTTCCCCATACTTTTGTACCACATCAAAACCAACACCCTGTGTTATGACACATAGAACTAGTTTTTCAACAGTTTCCAAATTTATGCTCATCACATATTTGCAAGTACCATTTAAAAATAAGCTTTTCAAATGAATGAAGGATCTGATCAGTTTTCAGACTAGCCATGTGTCTCCTCTTCTGGCTAAGTATATGATAAAAGAAACATCAGGAAAATGGAAAAACAATCTGGGCACTATGTATGAGAGGTAGGTGAATGAAGGAATAACTATTTGTATGTCTGTGGAGTTCTAAATATAATTTCTATTTCCCTTTGTTCATAACCCGTCTTGCAACAGTTTTCAGAGGTAGCTGATATTTGTCTAATCATGGAAAGGAGTTATGTGTCTAAACAAAACCTTTTCCTGTGGAAGCTGAAAAGGTTCATATAAGTTAGGTCATTCAGTTGGGAAACTGAAACTGTGCTATGCAATTTAGATAACAAATTGCACACTTTAAATATCAAACTGTAAATATCAAGCACTCAAAAGAATATTGAAATTTCTGAACAATTCCAAAGAGTAAAATGTATGTGTCTAGAAATTTCAAAGAAGAGCCATTTATAGTGAACAGGTGCTCTAAAAAGCACAGCTGTAAAGTAAGGCAAATGCCTGTTTTAGCGATGTCAAATAGCAAGCATGTACAGGTATGGATCACATTTTATTAATGCTTAGAGTGTCTGATTTTTAGCCACTTTTATCAACATCTTAAATATGGGCTTTATACATCTGCATGTCTGAGTGATGTGCAATGTGTGTGGGTATTCATTGAAGCAACAATTAATTTTTTGGGGTGTAGAATGGAATTACCCTAGAGGCAGTAGTGTAATTGCTTTGCTAAAATGTTTACTGTAGAGGGACTCTATAGCTTTCTAGGTTGATGGTGGCTAGCCTGTTCTGGGGGTGTGGGGGAGAGCTAATAAAAACTCCCAGTTGGTAGACAGGAGTTCCTAAATCTCCTCGTTGTAAACTGACAGTTTCACTTTTTACAGATTTTGAGTTTTGCTGGTGCACAGCACTGAGCCACAGTGGTGGCCACCGCATGCTCCTCTTTACCTGGGCCACAGGGCCGTTTTGAGATTTCTCTCGCTCTTTCTCAGCAAGTATCTGGAGAGGTTTCCATTTGCTTCAGAGGCAGAATAGAAAGAAATGGGGAAAATGCTTCCCTCCCATTGCAAATCAGACTGCTCCTTTCCAGGTAATCCTTTGTAGTGTAGTCCCAGGTATAAGTATTGGGGGGGGGGGGGGTGTAGAGATTTTCAGATTTGCACCCGCCCTTGGTGACACTAGCCGGATGTCTTTTCCAGCTTTTGCCCTTTTTTCAGCCCTCTTTTTGTTCTGCCGCTTGGTGTCTGCCCGTGTTTCTCCTCCCACGTGTGCCCTCCCCGAAGGCTTGCCCTCTCCCCTCTGTAGCCTGCTCTCTTGCAACCCGCTGCAAGGCTGCTGCCTTCTCCCAGCGAAGCCCGCTCCTTGCGCACCGCTGACGGCTGTCGCTGGTGCTAACCCGCCGGTTCCTGTTTGCTGCGTTCCCTGTTACCACTTGGTCACCAGCTTCAGTTTGCAGGGGAAGGAGATGACAAACTGTCACTTTTTCAAACACCCTCTCCGCAGCCGACTACTCTTAAAGAGGCAGTGGGATAAATGAAATTCAAGATTCGAAAGGCTCAACTCCTCCAGAAAATATTCCACCCACAAGTGGGGAGCTTCAAAATCCATTCCTAGCAGTTAATGCTCCATCCTAAATGACATAGCTTTTCAGTAGTGACATGTGCATTGATCTGCATTACAAAAATAAGAGAAATAGCACTTCTTTTCAGCAGCAGATAATTACCAGCATACATCAGGTTCCCTCCTGCTGATACCCACAGGGTGGAGGGGATTGGAGTGGGCATTAGGTGGAGGGGACATGGCTAGCTTACACACTCAGGCAGATAAATAATATTGATTGGGATTTGTGTAGAGCCCCAGCGACACCCCTCCTTGCAGGTTTGATTAGCCACAGGGGTACATTCGCTACAGTTACAGGATTTCACCCGAATCATGTCTTCCACACAAAGGTGCTAGTTAGGCTACGAGCAGAAGCAATCTGGGAGCTGAGAGACTCTCCAGCCCTTATCAGAGAAGATTGCACCCAGGCACCGGTGGCCCTGGCGGAGGAGCTGGAGGAATTAGTGGAGAGGCGCCTGCAGCAGCGCTCCCCACTCCGCTTGGGGTGGGCGTCCGGGCAAAGCCCCCCTGTCTCCCTCCCTTCCACCTCTCTGCAGACAGGTATTTTGGAGGCTTGGGAGCGGGGGAGGTCATTCCCACTGGCTAATGGCAGATTATTGCAGGAGGCTAAATGCATCTTTGGGGCGAGAATGTCACTTCGGTGCGTGAATTGTCCCCCTCTCTGAGAGGGAGTGTGGAGAGGGCTGGATGCAAACTAACCTCCCTACTTAGACGTGAAGCCCATAGGTGTAAGCTCCTCTTTGGACCAGCTTCCTGACAGTTAACAGGGAGCGGGTGGGTGCGAAGACGACTGTAGGAAGAATATCGCCTGTGACACCTTAGCCACCAGCAGATGCGTGTGCTGGCAGGTTCGGGGGTTCGACTCCCAGTCAGCCGGCACTCTCCGGTCCCCGATGAGCAGTTGCCACCCCGCACAGGCGAATGCAGCTTTGCAGATACTGCTGAGCTCCTCCGCGCTGAGTGCCCCTTGGGCAAGAAACGCTTCAAAGTTGTCTGAGGGAAGGTGTGCCGCTCACCGGCAGCGTGACGCCTGCCGCCGCGCTGCGAGAAGGGAAGGGAGTTCAGTCCTTGCACCTCTCGTAGGGGCACGTATCCACAAAACCAACTCTCTACTCGCATTTTCTGGCTGAACAAGCAGTACCCAAAGAACTTCATTTCCACTGGAGTGCTCGAAAACCAGCAGCAAGCAGGGGTAGGGGCTGCCTGCATGGGACTTTCCTATTTCTCACTTTTGAGTCTGTCGTTCTTCAGAGGCAAATAAAGCCTATCAGAAATGGGACTGAAAGTGCTCTGTGGGTCTAAGTATGTTCAGTGTGCTAGATCTACTGAATTTCCTCTCATCAGTGGATGCAATCTGCCGTGAGAAAGTTTTACTGTCTCTGAGTCCTTGTGAAAACATTCTTAGGTAATTGAGACATTCCCAGACAATTAAGATAACCAGATGTGTCTGTTATTTGTAATTACCTGAACATGAATTCTTTCTTCAAGAACAGTTCCATTTTTTGAGCTTTTTGAATTACTCTAGATAATGGTTAGGAAGATTAACTCCCCTGAAAAGTAATCTGTGGTATGTACCTAGTGTGTCTCAACCTGATGTGAAATCACCTACTCCCAGAATTAAGTACTCAAGCTGAAACAATATGTGAAATGAACTTTCTAGTTCTGCTGTATCCGTGATCCATAGTCTCCAGTGCCTGTTCAGGTGACATCATGGGGTGAACTCTAAGGTTTGAAATCTATAAAGAACCCATGAAGAAGATGCTAAAATGATCTCTTCAAGCAGGGAAAATTGCTGAAGGCTCTAAAATGGTTTAACAAACCACTTTGTTAAGTAGAACTGTTTGAACAAAAGGGCTTTTGCACATCCTGCATTTCCACCTAGAGCTCCTGCAACATGTTCATTTTATAAACCAGCTGGCTTTCGCTGCACTGCGGCACCAGAGGCAAAGGGATTCCAGCCTCCCTAACAAATTCCCACTGCAGGAAATATGCCTCTCCGTTTGGTCACTCTTTCCCCTGGTACTTTAGTATCAAGTGGGACACAGACCTCACCTCAAAATTTTTTATTTTCAGGGCAGTAGCCAGGCCTTCTTATTGCAAGATGTGTGCTTGAAATCTGTCTCCCTCCTCTCTTCATCAAACAGAGCTTGAATCAGATCTGACCTTTGCAGCCCCATGCAAGGGTTATGTAGTTGCTCCAACCTTTTCTGAGGAGCCTCCTTCTTGTCTGTTTGCTCCATGACCTGTCTGCCTTCTGCTCTGCCTGCGGACCTGCTGCAGACAAGTGTTTCAGCTGGACATTCATCCCCCTCCCGCGTACCACAGGCTGCTCATTGGCAGCTCTCTAAACTTGGCCCTCTTGGTTCCCCCAGGGCCTGGACATCAGTGACCCTCCCTGCATCAATGGCTGTAGCTTCCTCCTCTACATCGATTAGTCCTGCATCGGTACCATTACCTCTTGCAATGCTCCGTGCAGCTTTGCATTACTGACTTCCTCTAAATCACTTCTCCTGATACTTGTCCCAGCATCGTCTCTAACTCAGGGTGAAATCACAGTGCTGTTACAGCTCCAGGCGAAGTTACAGCTCACTGTCTCCCCCCTTCCCTCTGCTTCCAGCAATGAGCACCAGCCACGCTGCTCATCTGGCCATACAGTAAGCCGATAAAACTCGCTAGCCCGGCAGAAAACATATACATGTCCGCTTTTCCAGGCTACATTTCTGCTGGGTTAGGGAGCTGCATTGACTCACCATATGGGTAGATTACTGCTGCAGCTGACGCAAGGGAGGGAGCAGGACTGAGTGGCCAGGAGAAGATGAGGAGGAGGGAGATGCATCGGTGGTGTTAAAGGAAAGCAGGCACGTCATTAGACCTCCTTAGACATGTTGTGTAGTTTTGCTCTTGGTCTCCAAAACCGAACTGCTCTTAATCTGTTTCTTGCTCTTTTTTTGACCACTGACAACTCTACCAGTCTGCTCAATGTTTTTCCCAGCTGGCTTTCAACTTTTCAACCTACCACGGAAATCCTATATCCTATACTAACTATTGTTATTTTCCTTATCTTCAGTACATATCTTACTGCTCATGCTTTCACCATCTGTTACCTGGGAACTGTAAGTGGAAAGGTGGGGAGCATCCATCCAGTCTCTCCAGGCTGTATGGCTTTTCTCTACTTTCCCTGTCCAGGTCTGCTTACCATGCTTTTACTGGTTAAGAGTCGGTTGCTTCATCTTTGTCTCCTCTCCTGACAATTTCCTCTCATTCTGTACATTTACCTGTACTTTTTATTAATAGTGGTAAGATGATGGTATCACCTTCAGTCATTCCAAGAAAAGTTTTTTTGCAAAAGAATAAAAACGTAAACCCTGCATGGTGCTCTGTGAATACTTGGTGACTGGTGTGTTGAGTATAGATTTTTCTTTCCTGAAGATCATTCAGTCCTTCCCTCTTTCTCTTGACAGTTTTGCCCTGGGCACTGTTATCTTTGCTGTCCCAAAGGAATATTTTTGAATCTGTTAGTCATATATGTATCAGCTGAGACCTCTGTCACCATTTTCCATCTGGCTGAGGGCTTAAAGATCACAGCATTGACTTGGCACTGAAAATAAATGGGCTTCCGAGATGGGTTGGAAGACTAGTGAGAAATGTTTATTTTTTACTCCTGCTAACTAGTCAGGAGGTCTATTCCATAGGAGCTAAGCTTCGTCCTCTGCACTGGATACAGTGAGTTATGGCGACTTAGCCTAGATATGAAGAGTACCTGGTAGAGAACATCATAGTTTTTAAACTGCCACCACCTGCAGAAGTGGAAGGCATCATTTTGTTACCAGCAACAGTTTCAGGAAGGTCTGAGCACTTCTCACCCTTGGCAAGTGTAAAGCAGGACTTCACCAGATTCCTTCAGGCCTGATTCTCTTCAGTCAAACAGGTCTTTCCTAGGTCCATTTGACTCCTTTAGGATAGACCTGATCACGCCTCAGGAGAAAAGTGAAAAAGCACATTGGTAGCAGTGGAGACCAGGGCGTCGTGTACCTTTTCCAAGAGATTTGTGTTTTATCGCTTCCTTTTCTGCTTGCTTCCTGTGGCTTTCCTGGGTCTGTTTCACACTTGCCTCGCCAAGTTATGTCTGTGCCTTAGTGGAAGGGTCTCCTCTGCTTAAACATTTCTCAGAGCCCTCCTTTACCACAAGCTTTTTCTCAATCCTCTGGCACATTCACACTGAGATCTGTCTCACTTGTATCCAAGGCTAAGCTGGAAAGACCTTACGTGTGTGTGTGTGTGTGTGTGTGTGTGCATGTGTGTGTATGGGCATTTCGTTGGGTAATCTATAGTTTTGTGCAGCAATCTTTTAAGCTGAACTGCCTACTTGTGGGATAAGAAGGAGTCTTAACTGAAGTAAACTGTGTGCTGAAGTTTGGCTTCAGGTGAACTAAGACTTTATGAAGACTCGCTTGGGAATTCAGGAGTGGCTGGGAGACCTATAATGAACCAGAGACTACACAAAAGGCGTTTATTTTAATAGTGCTGTGTATGTGAGCGAGAGGGAGAAGTCTGAAGTGTAGTCACATGGAACTAAAGCATAAGGGAAAGGAGGCAGAGGGAGAAGAAAATCGGGCTAGGTCAAACAGATTGCAATAAAGTGCAATAAAGAAAAGACCAGACAGAAGCATAAACCACGCTACCAGTCAAGTGTTTGTTTCAGTTTGAGTACGTCTGGTACTGGGGCAAGACTGAGGTGAGAAGGGGAAGAAAAGCAAATCAGTATTGTGAGCATAAAACTGTTTATCTATCTATTAAAGAGATTATTATTTTCTTCTCTTTTGTTGGAGGTTTCATTAAAGTCAGTGAGTGGGTTTTTCCCAAGAGTTTCTGCCTGGGTCTTTATACTAACAGTAAAACAGGCAACACGGTCCTGTGGCAAGAGAAGTGGAAGGTGTGACTGGAGGTGCCTAGAAAAACAAATCCAAGGACTGTGCCTCTTTATAAAAATCTAAATGTAGATGCAAGCTGATCTCGGGGAAACTCAGCCCTCCCAGCAGTGTTTCTCAGGACTGGGCTCTGGAAGAGCCGCAAAAACCGCTGCAGAGTTTGGGCTTCCCATTCCCAGGTCAGCCGGCTCCCGCTCGGGCCGGTCGTGATCCAGAGCTCCTATAGACAGCTTGCACAGCTCAGGCCCTCTCTCTACCCCGCCGTTTCCACAGATCCAAAACGGTAGTTTACAGCACCTACCTCATAAATGCGCTGTGCTAATCATTGCCTGTTATTTGTCAGACGTAGAAATAGAGGGTGGAGAAGTACTACGGGGCTGCGCCAAGGATGGCTGCAGATGACAGCATTGGCAGCGGGGGGTACTGCTGAGACCCCTTTACAAACAGCATTTAGATCTGTTTATTCAGCCTGCCCTCCTTGCAAATCTTGTATTTCCAAATGAATATTTTAAGGGCAGGGGATTGTGTAGATTGTTAGTGTAGCTTATTAGGTTTTAAAAATTCATGTTTTCTAAATTCTCAGTATTATTTTCCCTTTGCTTTAAAGAAAAAAAACACATGGAAAAAAATCTCTTTTCAGTAAGGGCTTAATTGTCTGTTTCATCTGGAAAGCCCTTTAAATTGAAACTCCTCTCTCCACAGTGCTACCTGAGCACTTCATGATTTTCTCCTTTTGAAGTGTCTATTGTACAGTTTGTCTCACTCGCAAGCTTTTAGCTGGAGCTGGACATCTGTGACCAGATTGAGGCATTTAAACTAAGTAGCCTGTTGTGGACTTGTCAGGCTCCAATATTCATTAAGGGCTGTGCAGATGCCAAACACTCCTGACCATCAGCATGAAACTAAGGGTAAGGCTCATCTCATGTCACTTCAGCCATCTAAAAGCTAAACTACTTCTTTAATCACTTTGACATTGCCAAAGGGAGATCTATCAAAGTGAAATCTATTCCACCTAACTCAGGCCTTTTTGGACAGGCTGAGGCTCCCTCTGGGTTTGCCCAGCCCACTCTCTTAATGGTGGACTAGGGCTGGATGCCTCACTTTTATACAGTTCAAGTGATGGGAGCTGAAATGCACGCCTTGTATCTTCAGATGGAGGTTCAGCTGTTGGAATATAGGACTGCATTGACTGACCTGGACTCGGATTTTGGGATGGAGGAGAAAACTGGCCATGCCGTCTGAACTGCTGGAGTGGCACTGCACACCACCACTGCAGCGGCTGAGGCCTGCTGCTCATGCAGTTGGTGCAGAAATGAGGGAGCAGGGAAAGCTGGGCTGTGCACGGAGCCCTGCCTGGCCTCCTGGCATGGGGGTATAGCATTAGCGCCCCTTTGAAAGGGAGGTGATGGTACTGCTGTTGCCTGAAACGGGAAGAAGGGGTACCAGCGTGGGCCTTCCGGCTGGTTGGGTGCCACGACTTCCCACTGACGGCCAGACTGCTCTCCATCCCCTCTTCCTACCCGGCACTTCTGCACAGCCCTCCTCCTCTGGGGCTCTCTGGTGTGCTCACTGTGTTCACGCTTGCATACTGATGGACATCTTAGCTGAACTTTCGCCAGTTAAATTAAATCTGCGGGGGGAAGACCCCGGTGATCCTCATGGCTATCACTCTTCTGCCTTCTCCAGCCTGTAGGTAAAGCAGTCACCCAGCTGGAGTTTCGCCTTACTAGTTCCGTTTTCCCAGAGTTTCACAGGAACTTCTTTCAGGAGACTTTCAGTGTCCAGATATTTAGCAACAGCAAGCAAAGTTCTTTGGGGTCCTACGTTTCAGGCATGTGTTGTTAAATGGAGAAGACTTTCCTGAGCACTCACAAGATTCAGCCCAGAGAAGCAAGTGTTTAAGGTGAGGAACAGTGTCTGGAAGAAAGTAGGAAGCCAAATGAATGCAGACAGTGCCAAAGTACCCAAAGTGAAGGTTAACCACACTTGCTCTGAATTTATAAACTCATTCAGAGCACTGTGTAATTGGAAGAAAAATCCTTCACGCTGAGACATCCGTGGGCTGACTCTGAGAGGGGCAGCAATTTCACCAGGCAATCATGTTTTTTAATGTACTTTAGTTTTTAAAACAAAAATTTTCGAACTCTAAAAAAAAAATAGAAGTTGCAACAAAAGCAGTGTCCTTTTATTTCTAAAACAACGATCTGCTGTAGGGGATGGTCTGCTTGGGTTGTAGCACTTTGATACTATACCAGCTAAAGCAAAGTGTTATGTTTAGCAAAGGATGTTAACATCAGCTCACTGAATGTAAGCCTGCAAATCAGATCAAAGGACCTCATTAAATTTCCCATTATATCTTTCCAATGACCTTATCCCTGTGTTTTGGAGATGCCCGAACTAAAAGCAAAACTTTTTTTTTTAATTTATTTCCTGCAGAAAAAATATATATCCTGTGATAAATGATGTTTTACCTAGAAAATCTTGGAATTTGGTGTTCTGTTGCATTTCACCAACAAATGGGGAGCTTAAGGCAGAAAATGGTGTACACTTAGCAGGTTTATAGTATGGCAGGTAGGACTGGAGTGTAGCATTGTAAAGACAGACACCTGAATGTGGCGGAGTTTTGCAGTAGGGGCAATAATGACTGCGAGTGGTAAATCAATTAAATGACAGATAATTCCACTGCTCACCGAAAAAGAACTGCTGGGTTGCAGCTGCCGTAAGCCTGTGAAGGAGTAGATGCTGCTGAAACACCATGTTGTGCTGGCATACGGGGTACCAGAACTGGAAGATCAATTTAGGATGTAATATCCCTCTACTGTTATTATCAGTACTCAGATATGTTGCAGAAATACCCCTCACAGTAGCACTTAAAAACTGTCCAGAAGGCATAAAAAATGCTAAGCAGCTAGTGAAGGGGAGAAAATAACATGTGGCAGAGAAAGATGAAGGATATGTAGAAAAATATATTGAAGACACCGCCGATCAAAATGTAAAATATGACATTTTCCTATTTGTGATGCTACAAAGTGCGGTAGCTGCAGTAGTGACGGGACTGTAGAAGGGCTGTTTTTCCATTAAGGATAAATAATACGAGGGTAAAATTTTAAGTTTAGGGGATTTTCTGTAGCTGGAAGGCGAATTACTGCACGCCCTACTGCGAAAGAAGAGAGGTAAGCAATGCACTTTGCTGGGAGCGGGGACTGTGCGCGGCAAGGCTGCAAATGCATTAGCTCCCCGCGCCGTGCAAGCGAGGGCCAGCGGAGGTGCGGAAAGGGGGCCGCTGTCGGTGCGGAGATCTCCCCAGGAAGATCTCCGGCACTAGGTCGCTAGGTTTAGCCTGCGTCCCGGTGCGAGTAAGGCAGGTCTGTATGTGACTGACTGACCCTATTCTGGACATACCAAAGGCGGGAAGGTAAACATCCCAGTGTGCCGGATGCAGCGAAGGAAAATCCTGGAAATGCGCCGCACTCGCCTACGAAAACTGCCAGAGGCGGATTATTAGGTCTGAATTAAAATGCAGACGAGATTCATTAAATTGTTGACCCTGCCCCCTCCAAAAAAAGTCAGGTTGCCATCTTAAATTGACAGCATTAGAGACAAATTATGTGCGCTGATTAATAAGTGTGGGCTAAATTGCGGCTCTGAGAGCCGGGGGAGCGCTGCGGGAAGGGCTGCAGGGCTGGCGGGCGGCGGGGAGAGCCGGCCGGCCCAGGAACCCGAATGGGCAGGCAGGAAAAAAAGAAAAGCACTGGGAGAAATACTACTGTCCAGTTCATGGTTTCAGGAAAAAAAAGGAAAAAGCATACACATCAGTATGTGCACTCCTCGCAAGACGTAATTCTCTGAAAATACCACGGCTGGTACATAAATAGCAAAATGAATGTTATTAGCATGTTAATTTTACTAGCCCTTTACCCTATTGATTAGCCAAACAGAAGGAAACAGCATCTTTTCATGTTTTTTTTTTCCCCCTGCCTTTCAAGTAATTGGATTCAAATTCACATCTGTAGCTACTAAACCAATGTTTTCAACCTTTCTTCTACACCTCCCCACCCCCAACTGTTTAACCTCCCATCTCCAGCTCTGGCATAAATGTAAGCCTTTATTTGTGAATATTCCGATAAGCACTTTGCCTCCAACTATATTGTTCAAGTACCAGCATCATTGTTACAGCTGTAATTGTTACTATCAAGACACAGTTCTTTGTAATTAGAAAGTCAAGATGGTATTCAGCAGTATGGCAGCACAGATTCTCATTTGTTAGGCTATTAGAAAAAAATGTTTACAGAGAAAACAGTGTCATTGTTTAGTGCTCTTAATTGACCATCTGCCTGGTAAAGAAATGTCCAAAGAAGGATAAATAAGACTATAGTACACTTATTTATTTATTTTCTTTGTGCAATGAGTAAATTAGGAAAAGCAACAGCAGATCCAAACTAGACAAGACATTGCTAAATCAGGCTGCAAGTGAAATCATGTCATGAATACATTAACTTTTATTTCTTTCAGTGTCAAGACTCGTGTCTGCAGCATCTTCCTCAAAGTTTGTCGGGAAGAAAAAGGAGGCCAGATCTTGGTGGGCACTGCGGAGTTGACAGCATTCATCTTTTAACAAAGTCAAGCATATGCTGCTTTGAGTGCAGCATCTTTGCATGCTCAATGACGTGTTTAATGTCACCTTTCCCACTGTAAATCATCCCTGAGTAAATCCGCAAGGGAGAGTGGCACTAGGAATTAAGCAGGAGAGAAATAAAATTCATGACCATGTGGTTCTATCTCGGGGAATTTGGTGCGTATTGACAAGAGAGATTCACACCTGACGGGGCCGAGAACTAATTTGTAGTAGGGCTGTTTATCTTCTGCCTGAAAGGAATGCTTTTTCATATTTAATGCGCATTTTCGCGGTCTGTGTGTGTGTGTCTGTGGCTTAACATGGCTAAATGTACATCTGGTTTTGCTGCTTGGCAAAAATGTATTTTCAGATTTCGGGCTGATCCAAAATTCTGTTTTGTTTCTATGAAAAAATAAAGGAGGAGCAGGGTGGTCTTCAGAAACTGGATTCAGAGTTGTCTTTGCACAAGTCCTTAGATATGGAGCATTTGATCTGTTCTTCCAACATGTTTACAGTTTTGAAATGAGAGGAAAAAACACACACAAAAAAAAAGGAAGAAAAAGAAGTGTTATCAAGCTAAACCAATATGGTAAATGACCGAACTGATCTTTTGTACTATTTGTCAACATTCCAGGTGGAAATAATCCACTGCATTTATATGTTGATTTATTACAGTGGGGAGTAAAAAAACGGGGAGAAGCAAAAGCAAGAAAGAGGAAGGAACTGAGAAAGTGAAAATTACGTTTAAAAGTAATAATCTCCCAACACATGACGCCTGGTGGGGAAAGTCAATGACTTTGCACGCTGAGGTGCATCTCTGTGTGCTGCGGATGGCAAAGCTGGATGTAAGTATTGAAACCTTTTTGTCTAGAACCTTTTTGTAAAGGGCAAGTAAGTAAACAAATGAGTGGGAGGGTTGGAGGAGGTGATTTTTTTTCTGCTTTACCACAGATATTTTGCTGACTGGCTCTGTCTCATCCCCCCTTCCTCCTCACCTGGCCATCCGGAAAAGGAGATGTTATCTGAGGTGTTATCTGAGAGGGACGGCACAGGCTTATTTTGTAGCACAGAGACCAAGAGAAATACAAGGTTTTCCTCTCTGGCTGATGAGCAGGGACCAAACGTACCCATTCTCTAGCAGGGTAAGTTCTACAGATATGTGGTCACCCCATAATGCCTCTTCGTAAGAGTGTACTAATTCCAGTTATTCCTAAATGATTTCATGGTCAGGTGAAGGCTAAGCAGATCCTTGTGAGAAAAAATATG